>NW_022589705.1:51004442-51223085 GCF_004348235.1 Phoca vitulina
TGCTTTCTCTCTCAAATAAATAAATAAATAAATAAATAAATAAATAAATAAATCTATGTTAAAAGAGAAAAATCTGAAGGACTGTTTGTTGTGCTGTTTCTTCAAAGGCAGGGACTCAGTTTCCTTTTATCTTCCTGTCTCTCCCAAAGCCTAGCTGCTGATTTTTAAAGTCCAGGTGTTAAACCCCACTGATGGTAAGAACCGGTGAAATTTGGCCCTTCTGATTTTCAAAGCCAAATGGGGATTCGTCTTACCCCTGCAGGTTCCCGGTGCCTGTTCTGATGGTCTGTTTTTTCCTCCACTTTCTGTGCCTATTGTTTTCCTCCCTCCTGCAGATCCATTTAGCTCCTGACCTTGTCTCTGCCCTTCCTACATTCTTTATGTGGCCTCTTCTCTACGTTTAGCTGTGGAGAGTCTGTTCTGCCAGTCTTTGGGTTGTTTTCTGGTTTATTTACACTTATATGGGTGTTATCTAGTTGTATCTGTGGGAAGAGGTAAAGCTTAGGGTCTTCCTACTCCATCATCTTCCCCAGAAGGCTTAAGTCAGTGGTTTTTAGTACATTCCAAGTTGTATAACATTACTGTGACTAATTCTGGAACATAGTCTTCACCCCAGAGAGAAACTCCATACCTGTAGTAGTCTACTCAGACTGCCATAACAAAATACCCTAGACTGGGTGGTGTAAACAACAGAAATTTATTTTCTTACAGTTCTAGAGACTGGAAGTTGAGGATCGAGGTGTTGGTAGGAGTGGTTTCTGATGAGGCCTCTCTTCCTGGCTTGCAGATGGGCACCTTCTTGTTGTACCCTCACATAGCCTTTCCTTTGTTCCTGCACGAAGAGAGAGAGGTCTCTGGGGTCTCTTTCTCTTTTTATAAAGACACTACTCTTTTTGTCTTAGGGTCTCAGTTTTATGGTCTCATTTAACCTTAGTTATCTACTTAAAGGTTCTATCTCTAAATGTCACATTGGGGATTAGGACTGCAACATATAAATTTTCAGGGGACAAAATTCAGTTCATAAAAATACCCTTAGTGGTCACTCCCTATTCTTTCAGCTCTTGACAACCACTAATTTGCTTTAGGTTTCTTTAAGTTTCCCTATTCTGTATAATTCATGAAACGGAATTATATAATATGTGGTCCTTATGTCTGGCTTCTTTCACATAGCATAATGTTTTCAAGGTTTATGTTGTAGTATGTATCAATACTTTGTTCTTTGATATGGCTAATAATATTATACCGTGAATACAGCTCATTTTGTTTATCCATTTATCAGTTGATGAGCATGTGTTGTTTCCACTTTTTAAAAAATAACAGCTTTATTGAAATATAATCACATATTATGCAGTTCACCCAAAGTAGAACCAGTATAGTTCACCCTTGGATTCATCCAGCATTCAGTTCAGTAGGTTTTAGTATATTCACAGATTTGTGCAATATCAACAGTTTTAGAACATTTTCATCATCCCCAAAAGAAATCCCATATCCATTACTTTTCACTTTTTTCCCCAAGTCTTCCAGCCGTCGGCAACCACTGATCTGTCTTCTGTCTATATAGATTTGTTTATTTTGATCATTTCCCAATAATGGAATAATACAATATGTGTTTCTTTTTGTCTGGCTTCTTTCACTTAGTGTAATGTTTTCAAGGTGTATCTATGTTGTGGCATGTATCAGTACTTGATTTCTTTTTATGGCTGAGTGATATTTCATTGGATGGATATACAATATTTTGTTTATCCATTCATCAGTTGATGACCATTTGGGTTGTTTCCACTGTTTTAGCAGTACAAGCATATGTTTTCATTTCTCTTGGGTATATACCTATGATTAGAATTGTGGTTGATTTGGTGGGGCGCCTGGGTGGCTCAGTCGTTAAGCGTCTGCCTTTGGCTCAGGTCGTGATCCCGGGGTCCTGGGATCGAGCCCCACATCGGGCTCCCTGCTCGGTGGGAAGCCTGTTTCTCCTTCTCCCACTCCCCCTGCTTGTGTTCACTCTCTCACTGTGTCTCTCTCTGTCAAATAAATAAATAAAATATTAAAAAAAAAAAAAAAAAAGAATTGTGGTTGATTTGGTAACTCCATGTTTAAATTTTGGAGGAATTGCCTGGCTGTTTCCCAAAGCAGCTGCACAATTTTACATTTCCACTAGCAAGTACAGGGCTTCTAACTTGTCTACATTCTTGCCAACACTTTTTATTATCTGTTTTTTGATGAGAGTGGATGTGAGGCATCTCATTGTGTTTTGTTTTGTTTTTTAAAGATTTTATTTATTTATTTGACAGAGAGAGACACAGCAAGAGCAGGAACACAAGCAGGGGGAGTGGGAGAGGGAGAAGCAGGCTTCCCGCCAAGCAGGGAGCCCAATGTGGGGCTTGATCCCAGGACCCGGGGATCATGACCTGAGCCAAAGGCAGACGCTTAACGAGTGAGCCACCCAGGTGCCCCGTGTGTGTGTGTGTGTGTTTTTTTTTAAGATTTTATTTATTTGGCAGAGAGAGAGCGAGAGAGGGAACACAAGCAGTGGGAGTGGGAGAGGGAGAAGCAGGCTCCCCGCTGAGCAGGGAGCCCAGTGCAGGGCTCGATCCCAGAACCTTGGGATCATGACCTGAGCCGAAGGCAGACGTTTAACCTACTGAGCCACCCAGGAGCCCCTCATTTTGGTTTTATACTTATGATCTTACTGACTAATAAAGTTTTAAATTTATTATTTCTCCCTTAAAGAAATAAAATATAGAATGGATTTTCACATCATTTTGCATTCTTTAGTTTTAGTTTGGTCAGCTTTTGTTGAAAATTCTGGACCTAGAATTATATATATATGATTTCTCTATCATAAGAAAAATCCAGGTTTAAAGTAAGGAAGAACTTAGTCACATTGTGATTTCAGAAAGGGTCAGAAATGATAGTTTTATTTTTGTTATCAATTACAGAAACTGATACATTTATGAAAATAAGTTTTCTTTTCTTTTTTTTTAATTTTCTTTCTTTTTTTTTTTTTTAAGATTTTATTTATTTATTTGACAGAGAGAGACACAGTGAGAGGGGGAGCACAAGCAGGGGGAGGGGGAGAGGGAGAAGCAGGCTTCCCGCGGAGCAGGGAGCCCGATGCGGGGCTCGATCCCAGGACCCTGGGATCATGACCTGAGCCGAAGGCAGACGCTTAACGACTGAGCCACCCAGGCGCCCCAGAAAATAAGTTTTCTTACATTTTGTTTTCCAAGAATAACCTTCCTTTATCCTGCATGAGAAAATTGTTTCTAATATTAAGAAGACTGTGAGTCAGCAATAAAGTGGTCTAGACATTCAAGGAAACCCTACCCAGGCATGGTTAGCTGTTACAAAACTAAGAATTTCTTGGGAGCCTAGAAATGCTAAGAAATCTTTCCATAGGGGTAAGCACTCTGTAGCGAATTTTTACATTGGGGCTGTTTCCCAACCCTGTTTTAATGGACTCTATAAGAGAAAGAGCTTGCACTCAGACAGGTGGAAACAGACTCTTGTATTAAGTGCCTAACAGCAGATTTTATACAAGTAGTATTCTAGGTGGTAGGGATATTAATCTGTTATGACTTTGGCTCTAGCAGGGAAAATCTTAGATATGAAACAGGAAAAAAACCCCAAAAGAGTAACTGCTCTTGAGTTCATAACCATAAGCTTATGTACTATCTGTGTGGTTCAAAAAACTCCAAGGCAAAAAACTCCAAGGCAACAATGTAATTCCAGATTTGTAGTGATATAATTATCAGACAAAATTGACCATAAGTCATGATAGAGGGTCAATACATGTTGATAAAATGTTCAAAACTGTATTATGAAAATTGTATGAAAGCAAACATGTTAAAATACACCCCACTAAAATCTCTTCTTAACAGTTTAATATCTGATGCATCCTCTAGCCAAGGACAATATATTAAATGAATTTTTGGAACTAGGACGTGGAATGGGAGCATGCTCCATCCATTCCCCACATTGAATGGTATTGTATTGCTTCCACAAACAGTGCGCCCTCTCGGAGGAAAAAAAAAAAAAAACACCCCACTAAAAGAAAAAAAAGCCTAAAAGAAATAAGCCAATATTTTGTTAGTTGTGTGTTTTCATAGGCCTCTGAATGATTAAAAATTGCTTTTTTTTTTGGATGTTTCAGAATTCTCAGCACTTCAAATAAATGAGCACTTATAGTGGAAAAGAAAAAAACCTTTTTGCAGCTTAGTAGCCACTGAGTATCTAATGCTCAAATAGTATTCTTTTTTCTTTTTTAATTTTTTAAAAAAGATTTTGTTTATTTGAGAGGGAAAGAGAGAGGAGAGAGAGAGAGCACAAGTGCACAAGAGCAGGGGGAGGGAGAAGCAGACTCCCTGCTGAGCAGGGAGCCCGATGTGGGGCTCAATCCCGGGACCAGGGATCATGACCTGAGCCGAAGGCAGACACCCAACTGACTGAGCCACCCAGGCGCCCCTCAAATAGTATTTCTTGACAAACTCAAGCATGCATATGTTTGGTTGCACGGGAGTAATATGGTATGCTTTTTTTGAATTTTCTGACTCAAATTATATGCTGAATATATGAGGAGTATACATTGAAAAAGAAAAGATAAAAAAGAAAAAAACAACCACCATGGCAGTCCTTTGTATAATGGAAGAGCCTTTGAAACATTAAAAAAAAAAAAAAAAAATCAAATTATGTATCTCATTTAAAAAATTCTTGTCATGCGTTAGGAGGAACCTTTCTTAATGTGAAACACACTGGTTTTTTCCTCAGGATTTCCCGCCTTTGTTCATCAATACTAACAATATGGATCTTTAAATACTGTTTCCAAACTATCATAGAAAAAGTTATTATACATGAATTTTATGGTGCTAAATTACAAAATAGGATATTAATTTTCTCAGTAAGGAATGAACATTCCTCTTACCTTTGGTCCATTTTTGCTTATTTTTATCTGAATTTAAAATTTATACGAAAATGCAAAGGGCCAAATGGAGGCAGGGCAGTTTTGAAGCACTTTATGAAATAAACTAGGTATCAAGACTTAATACAAAGCTACATAATTAAGACAGTGTAGCATGTACACATAATTCAATAAACCATCCAATGGAATAGAGCTAGATATAGACCTATATGTTCATAGATTTTTGATTTACTATTAAAATGGTACGACAGTAGTCTCCCTCTTATCCATGGATCCAGTTACCAGTGGTCAGTTGCTGTCTAGAAGCAGATGATGATCCTTCTGATGTACTGTCAAAAGGTCATTAGTAGCCTAACCCTACGTGGAAGCCTGTGTCATTCCCTTCACTTTATCTCATACATAGGCATTTTATCCTCTCATATCATCGTAAAGAAAAGGAGGATGAGTATAGTACAATAAGACATTTTGAGAGAGAGAGACCACATTCACAAATCTTTTATTACAGTATGTTCTATTTTGTTATTAGTTATTGTTGTTAATCTTTTACTGTGCCTAAAGTATAAATTAAACCTTATCACTGGTTGTGTATGTATTGGAAAAAAACATAGTATATATAATTTTCAGTACTGTCCACAAGATTTCAGGTATCCATGGGGGTCTTGGAACATTTTTCGCAGGTAAGGGGAGACAACTGTATAGACTGTGGGGAAAGGTAATCTTTTTGATAAATTGGCAGGACAGTTGGATATCTGTTTCTCTCTGTTTCTCTTTCTTTCTCTGTCATACAGAGGGGGCAGATATTTTCAATACATTCATTTGACAAAGTGTCCATATACAGAATTCATAAAGAAGTATAAATTAATGAGGAAAATGGCAAATATGAAATAGAAAAATGGTCCAAAAGAGGATATGTATGTGGTCATAAATATATGAAAAGATGCATATTAAAAGTCCAGTGTGATACCACATACCCCCTGGGGTCATAGAGTCTGAGAGAGTGACAGTAACAGGCATTACAGAGTAGGCTTTGTAGAGTTTGAGCTGTGTAGACAGTATCACCAAAATCCCTATTCTTTTGGTTTCTGGGTTGAGTCCTGCTAAAAGAGGCATCAGCAGGAAGTCAGAGGGTAGAAGAGTGTGAAATCAGGGGTATTTATTTCCTTTACTCATTCCCTGTTAGGTCATGTTGATTGGTTGCCTCCTTCTCCCAAGGCCACTGTTTCTGTGAAAGGCCCTTATATATCTTTTCTTTCTAAATTTTGGTTTACCACTTCCAAGGTCTCCTTCAGGTCAAGGTTTGGTAGTGACTCCCTGCTATTGTTGTCCCCAGAGAATTGTACTCTCTGTAGTTGTTCTTCCTAAATCTTGTCCAATCTTTGTGAATCACCCACCCTTCATTAAACTCTTAACCCAATGCGAGTATGTTATCTCCTGCAAGGACTTTGATAATACTCTTAGGATAAAAAAAATGAGCAGTGTAGAAGAGGGTTTTTTTTAAACCTTGGCACTATTGACTTTTTTGTCTGGATAATTCTTTTTTGTCAGGGGCTCTCCTATACAATGCAGAATGTTTAGCCACAGCCCTAGCCTCTACTCACGAAATACCAGTAATACTCCTGCAGTAATGATAATTTAAAATGTCTCCAGACAGGGGCACCTGGGTGGCTCAGTCGTTAAGCATCTGCTTTCGGCTCAGGTCATGATCCCAGGGTCCTGGGATCGAGACCCACATTGGGCTTCCTGCTCCGCGGGAAGCCTACTTTTCCTTCTCCCACTCCCCCTCCTTGTGTTCCCTCTCTTGCTGTTTCTCTCTCTGCCAAATAAATAAATAAATAAATAAAATCTTTAAAAAATAAATAATAAAATATCTCCAGACATTGCCAGATGTCCCCTTGGGGGAAAATTGTCCTTTGTTGAGAACCACTGCTCTAGAGTTTTAGTTAACCTAATGTTACATATCATTTCGTTCAGCAGTTATTTACTAAATGTTTGCTGTATGTAAATCGTTGTTCTGGGAAGTGAAATTAGACATCTCAATTTAAGCATACAGTTCTAAAATACATTTTGGCATATTCATACAATGAAAATTACTATGCCAGCATTAAAAATCATGGTTAGATTAATATTTATGACAGGCAAATATATCCATAAAATAATAAGTTGAAAAAGCAGACTACTAAGTGTACAGTGTTTTAAAAAAATCCATTCACCAAGTGCATTTATACATAGACAAAAGTCTAGATGGATAGGCCCTGAAACTGTTAATTTTGGTTCTCTCCATGTGGTGGAATTTTGTATGCTCCCATTTTCCTCTGAATTTTTTTACGTGTTTTCTTACTTTTTTTACATTGAAAATACAGGATTATGTAGAGGAGGTAATGGTTGATTTAGACTGAAAGGTATACATGGAAAAGTGTTTCAGAAAGAAGGGGTAGCATAGATGTAGAAAGGTTAAACTCCTTTTTTTTTCTTCTTAAAGGTTTGAAATTGAAATTGAACCCATTTTTGCAAGTTTGGCTTTATATGATGTCAAGGAAAAGAAAAAGGTAAGAGTATATTTTTTGAACATCTTTTGTCATAATCCTTGGTTTCAGAAACGTGTTTTAATTTTTTTTTTTAAGATTTTATTTATTTGACAGAGAGAGACACAGCGAGAGAGGGAATATAAGCAGGGGGAGTGGGAGAGGGAGAAGCAGACTCCCTGCTGAGCAGGGAGCCTGATGCGGGGCTCAATCCCAGTACCCTGGGATCATGACATGAGCTGAAGGCAGATGCTTAACGACTGAGCCACCCAGGGATCCGTTTAATTTGTTTTATAAGAAAATAAGTGATGGTATTTTTTAGAATTGTTAAACATGTATCTTTTATTTTTTATTTTATTTTTTATTTTTAAAAGATTTTATTTATTTATTTGAGAGAGAGAGAGCACAAGCAGGGGAGCAGGGAAAGGGAGAAGCAGGGAGCCCAATGCAGGGCTTGATCCCAGGACCCTGGGATCATGACCTGAGCTAAAGGCAGAGGCTTAACCAACTGAGCCACCCAGGAATCCCAAACATTTATCTTTTAAAAAGAAGATAGAAATTTAATTAATTGAGACTTGTTAAATATTATCTTACTATAAAGTAGTTTAGCTGATACCTAGTTTTTATTTAATGAGAAGGGTTCCAGAAGCAAGTAGCAGAAGCAAGCAGCTTTCTTTTAGTTTAAGAAAAAGTTAATATAAGAAAAGCATTTTAGGCAAACAATGTATAAAGGATTAAAATCATTAGGAGTTTTTGTTGATGCAATTTTAAAATTCACACTAGCTAAAAGATCATGTATATGTGCTTGAAATATTTTGTCTTAAATACTGCTTCAGTTTTACCGTATCTTTATTATTCAGAGGGCTATTTCATCCAGCATTTCTTTTTTTTTTTTTTTTTTAAGATTTGATTTATTTATTTGAGAGAGGGAGAGTGGGGAAGTGAGTGAGCAGGGGGGAGGGGCAGAAGGAGCGGGAGAAGCAAGCTCCCCGCTGAACAGGGAGGCCTTCCCTGGCTCGATCCCAGGACCCTGGGATCATGACCCAAGCCGCAGGCAGATGCTTAATGACTGAGCCACCCAGGCGCCCCTCATACAACATTTCTTTTTTTTTTTTAAAGATTTTTTATTTATTTGACAGGACACAGTGAGAGAGGGAACACAAGCAGGGGGAGTGGGAGAGGGAGAAGCAGGCCTCCCGCCGAGCAGGGAGCCTGATGTGGGGCTCGATCCCAGGACCCTGAGATCATGATCTGAGCTGAAGGCAGACGCTTAATGACTGAGCCGCCCAGGCGCCCCTCAACATTTCTTAACTTACATTCTAAGCCTAATTAATGTGTAGTAGAAACTAAGAACTTTCAGTGACTTTTGCTGTCAATATATGATAGATGTCTGCAGTGGAACTCTGCTCCAGCAGCTTGTATTTGCTAAATCAAACTGCTAAAATATATAGTTTTTTAAAGACTCAATATGAGGTAATTCATTATAATAATTTTTTTGTGTACTTTATTACAGGTTACGTTTCTAATCAAAGAAGTTAGGGATATAGTTCTTTAGAATATGTTTCTTGTATATTTCCCAAATAGTTTGTATATTTCTTTTTAGTGTGATTTAGATATGTAAAGGTTGGTCATTGAAATGTATCATAAACTGTATGTTAGTATAGTGTTCTAATATCTATAATATTTTAAGACTGAGTATGCTTGATTTTTGTAAAATTTACAGATTTTAAATTTAATATATGAATGTTTTTTTAGATTTCAGAAAACTTTTATTTTGACCTTAATTCTGAGCAGATGAAAGGATTATTACGTCCCCATGTACCACCTGCTGCCATTACCACCTTGGCAAGATCAGCTATTTTTTCTATCACTTATCCTTCACAAGATGTTTTTCTTGTAATAAAGGTGAGAATAATGTTAAATATATTTATTTGTGTAGTGTCTGTATACTTGTCTCTGTTAATATCACAAGCTTTTCAGGGGCAAAGATTTTATCTTTTTTATTTCTTCATCTTAATATTTCTTTTTTTTTTTTTTAAAGACTTTATTTATTTATTTGACACAGAGAGAGAGAGAGAGACAGCGAGAGAGGGAACACAAGCAGGGGGAGTGTGAGAGGGAGAAGCAGGCCTCCCGCGGAGCAGGGAGCCCGATGCGGGGCTCGGTCCCAGGACCCTGGGATCATGACCTGAGCTGAAGGCAGAGAATTAATGACTGAGCCACCCAGGCGCCCCTCATCTTAATATTTCTTAACACAGTATTGGATGTATACTATAGGTGCTTCCCAAGTGTTTTTTTGAGTGGGAGCTCTGTTAGTAAGGATTCTCCAGAGAAACAGATCAGTAGGATGGAGACACACGCACACAGACACACAGACACACACACACAGACAGAGATTGATTGCTTTTGAAGAATTGGCTCATATAATTGTGAGGGCTGGCAAATTTGAAATGTGTAGGGCAAGGTGGCAGGCTGGCGTTCAGGTAAGGGTTGATATTGTAGTCTTGAGTCTGAATTCTGCAGGGCAGCAGACTGGAGACTCAGGCAGTGTTGAGAATTATTTTTTGGGAAACCTCAGTTTTTGTTTTTAAGGCCTTCTCATAATTGGATGAGGCCCACCCACATTGTGGAGAAGCTTTACTCTACTGATTTAAATGCTAATCACCTCTAAAAAAAAAATCTTCACAATAACATGTAGATTGATTTGATCAAATAACTGGGCATCATAGCCGAGCCAAGTTGGCATATAAAACTAACTGTCATAGAGCCTTACTATGATTTTATCACTCAGTTCCTATAGTATATAAATATCAATATCTAAATCATCGAGGTCATGGAGCATTATGATTTGAATGTCAGCCAGTTAAGAATAAGAATTAGAAACATGGGGGGGGGAAAAAAAGAAGCAAACCATCAAACAGTTTTTTTTTAGTATTATGTTAGTCACCATACAGTACATCATTAGTTTTTGATGTAGTGTTCCATGATTCATTATTTGCATATAACACCTAGTGCTCATCACCACTCTTGCCCTCTTTAATGCCCATCACCGGGCTACCACATCCTCCACCCCCCCCTCCCCTCTGAAACCCTCAGATTGTTTCTCAGAGTCCATAGTCTCTCATGGTTCGTCTCTATCAAACAGACTTTTAACTATAATGAACAAACTGAAGGTTGCTAGAATGAGGGTAGGCAGGGGGAGGGGTTAAATGGGTGATGGGTATTAAGGAAGCAGTTGTGATGAGCAGTGGGTGTTGTATGTTGGTGATGAACCTCTAAATTCTACTCCTGAAAGTAGTATTACCCTATATATTAACTAACTGGAGGATAAATAAAAACTTGAAACAAAACAGACAAAAACAAAAAAGAATAATGATTACAAATTGTAAAATCTGAATCTTATTAAGCTCCTTAGCTTAGGATAACTTGAAGAATAACTTGCCATAACTTGACCTTGACTTGAGAGAAGCCTAAAATATATTCCTTAATCATTTTATCTTTATTTATATAAAATTATCATAAAAGGTAATGAATTTTACAATAAGGTTATAAAGTGGATTGTCATGAAATGAATCCTGTTTACCCACAGGAATAATGTCCTAATTTGTGGACACATTGCTATGAATTCAGGTTAAAATAGGTCTTAGCTACAATGAACAGTCAATCCTAGAAGCAATGATTTAGCAGCAGTGGTCTCTAGAAACTCAAAGAGTAAAGTTTTAGGTATTAATACAATTGATAAATATAGTATATACAAATTCCTTTACATGAGAATATGGTACGTTTTCATAAAATAGAACATATTTCAGGAAATGAGATGGAAAGATACAGCTGCTGCTTGGAATATTGACTGCTTGAAAATGAGATTATTTAGTGACAAGATTTGGTTGTCATGGAGGGAACAGCTTAGATGGGATTAAGGATAAGAGATATCGTAAATGTTCAATATAAGTAAATAGGGATATAAATCATGGTACATTCATATGATGGGATACTACGACAAATAAAACCACAATTTTAAAGAATTTTTAGTGACACAGAAATGTGTGTGTGATATAATAGTTAGTGACAAATAAGTCTGGTACACAACTCTATTGTATGACCTCAATTGTGTAAAATACATATGTACACAAATATGTGTATATACATAGCTAAAGACTTTCTTGTAATTTCAAAAAAATGAATAAGTTAAAATATTATTAAAATTTTAAAGGAAATTTTAATTTAGGAGGTTTTCTTAAATCTTAATCTTAAATCCAGCAGGATGTTTTTGTTTCTTGAGAGGAAAAATTCCGTTGATCTGTGTCTTGGTGAGTTATTGCCACACAAGTACAAAAAGAGAAAATGCCAGTGGCATGCAACCACAAGCACTTACTTAGGTCATGCATCTGAGTTCTCTGGTGGTCAGTCGATATTGGTTGTACTCTCTCTTAGGTGGTTGTGTTCCTGCAACTGTCTCTTGGCTGGTTGCAGGTCAGTGGATTCAGCTGGAGCTGTACTTCTCTGTATGTCTCTTTTTTTGCATTCTAGCCTGGCATAGTCTCGTGGTGATTGCAGAAGTGCCAAAGAGCAGACCCACCTGCACAGGCACCTTTCAAGCCTTTGGTCACATCATACCAGCTAATATTCTGTTGGCCAAGACAAGTCATGTGACAGAACACAAAAATCAAGGAGTTGGGATATATACTTGGCCTCTTTATTCAGAGGAATTCCAATGTCAGGTGGCAATGAGTGGGGTAAAGGAAGGGTGAAGAATTGGTGCAATCTATCACAGTGTGAGGTACTGGAATTCTGGCTCAGCCAGGATTATTACTTCCTTGCTCATTTTTTGTCCTGTTTAATAGCATAGTTAGTTTCTGGCAAATATGTGAAGGGGTAATACCATTATTTTTGGATTGTTTATGGAAGCCACCATTTTAGAGAATAAAAACAAAGCTCATTGAAAGAAACCCATAAGTAGATGAAAAAAAAACTTGGGTTACAGTAAGGTAATGATAACAAAATAAGCTTAAAACTATTTTAATTAAATTTTTTATTGAGGTATCACAAAAGTCATAAATATATGGTTTAACGAATTATCCCCAAATAAATACATTATGTTACCACTTACCCGGGTTAAGAAACAAAATGTTAACTAGAATCCCAGAAACTATCCATGTACCGTTCACTACTCATTTTTTCTCCCCGAACGTATTTGCTTGTTTTTGAACACTATGTTAATAGGATCCAACAGTGTGTATATTTTGTGACTTGCTACATGATTGTGTGATTAATCTATACTGCTTTATGCAGGAATTTTTATTTTTTATTTTTTTAAAGTTTTATTTATTTTAGAGAGAGGGAGAGAGCATGTAGGTGTGAGTTGGGGGAGGAACAGAGGGAGAGGGAGAGAGAGAATCCCAAGCAGGTGCTTCACTGAGCATGGAGCCCGACATGGGGCTCGATCCAACAACTTCAAGATCATGACCCAGTGGAAACCAAGAATCTGATGCCTAACCAACTTAGCCACCCAGTTTTAAAATTCATTTACATTGCTTTTTAGTATTGTATGAATATATCATAATTCTCTTTACTGGTGATAGACATTTTCGTTAATCTAATTTTGTGGTTTTTATCAGTAATTCTGTAAACATTTGCATTCCATGAGGATAGATATATGTATTCATTTCCATTTAGTTTATTCTTGGGAGTAGAATTGCTAAGTCATAGAATATTTGTCAGCTTTGGTAGATGCTATCGAATGGGTTTCCAGGGTATCTGATAGTTGCATTCCCAGCAGTAGTGAATAAGTTTCAGTTAGTTACACTTGGTATTTATCAGTTTTTTAAAAAATTGAGATATAAAATATATACAGTGAGATCTTTATGGGATACAAATCTGGAGTAAACAGTTGGGTCAATTCTTCCATATGTATTCATCTGTATAAATCACTCCTGAACTCAAGACATACAGTATTTGTTACCTCATTACCCTAGAGGGTTCTTGTGTTTCTCTTTATAGTGACTACCCCTGCCCTTCCACCAGATAACTAGTATTCTAACTTCTGTCACCATTGCTGGCTTCTCTTCTTGAAGTTCATATGAAAAGGAATCCTACAATAGGCAGGCTTTTGTGTCTGGCTTCTTTTACTCAATATAATGTCTGGGAGAGTCCTCCATATTGTTACGTGCAGTATTAATTTGGTCTTTTATGTATGTTGTCATGTCATACACCTTTGCAGGATTAAAACGGTTTATTCATCCTGCTTTGACTTAAAAAATAACCTCTCTTAGGCTTTCCTGATACCTTTGGATATATCTTTTTTTTTTTTTAAGATTTTATTTATTTGACAGAGATAGACACAGCGAGAGAGGGAACACAAGCAGGGGGAGTGGGAGAGGGAGAAGCAGGCTTCCCGCAGAGCAGGGAGCCCGATGCGGGGCTCGATCCCAGGACCCTGGGATCATGACCTGAGCCGAAGGCAGATGCTTAACGACTGAGCCACCCAGCGCCCCCCTTTGGATATATCTTGCCAACAAATGCACAAAATAAATGGACATAAAGCACAGATGCTCATAGACACAGTTCAAAGCTATGGTAGCTTGATGCTGAGATGCTGAGTGTCGTGTCTGGGGAAGGAGCGTGGCGGTGCCACTCTTGCTCCTCAGGGTGTGTGCTGCCTGTATATCTGGGAACTACAAAGGAAATGTTGAATGTTATTTTTACTTTTTGCCTTTTTTTAATAAAAGTGAAACTCTTTAGATTTTTTTCAGTTAGTGAAAGCAAGTATTAATGTAGGTCTTGTATAAAAGCAAAGTGGCATAATGCAAGCTTTCTAAAAGTGGGGATACTGTGTTTTTTTTCTTTTTTCTTTTATTGTAAATGAAATTGTTAATTTCCTTCTTGAATTGTTCATTATTAGTGTATAGAGATACAAATGATTTTTGCATGTTGATTTTGTATCCTGCAGCTTTGCTGAATTTATTTATTAGTTCAACCATTTATGTGTGTTTGTGTGTGTGTGTGTGTGTGTCATATTCAGGTTTTCTGAACAAAAGATCATATCTGTAAACAGGGACAATTTTACTTTTTCCTTTCAAATTTGGACTCATTTTTTTCTCTTTTTCTTCCTTATTTTCTGGCTCAGACTTCCAGTACTTTGTTGAATTGAATTGGCAAAAGTGAGCATCCTTATCTTGCTCCTGATGTAAGAGGAAAAACTTTCAGTCTTTCACCATTGAATATGATTTTAGCTGTGGTGTTTCCATAAATGGCCTTTATTATGTTGAGAGAGCTTTCTTGTATTGCTAGTTCGTTGAGTGTTCCTAGTGTGAAAGGGTGTTGAATTTTGCCCAATTATTTTTCTTTATCAGTTGAGATGATCATGTGGTTTTTTTCCTGTCATTCCATTAGTGTAGTCCATTATGTTGATTGATTTTCTTATATTGAACCATCCTTGCATTCCAGGCCGATTGCTTTTTTTTTTTTTTCTTTCTTTCTTTCTTTCTTTTTTTGGGGGGCACTTAATTAGTCTTTACTTTTTTTTCTTCGACAGCTAGAAAAAGTCCTACAGCAAGGTGACATCGGAGAGTGTGCAGAACCATACATGATTTTCAAAGAAGCAGATGCCACAAAGGTAGAATATCATGCATCTCATTTTCCCCACCTTTATAGACATATAGTCCCTCCCCATTTCCCCCAGATCTCTGAGTCCAACCCTAAACACCCTTAGATTTCCCAAGTTATTATTTGGGAGAATACTATACAAAGCATATTAAGGAATTTTACTACTAATTCATTATTTTCTATTGGCCTACCCACTTTATTAGTTTCTTCTTTATTTCCTTTGTTATCTAGCTTGTGTCATATGCTGTTATTCTTTTTTTTTTTTTTTTTTCCTTAGAGGGGGGTTGGCTAGGAGCAGATGGAGTGAGAGAATCTTAAGCAGGCTTTTCTCTTTTTCTTCCTTATTTTTTCCATAATGCTTACTACGGAGCCCAGTGTGGGGCTCAGTCTCACAACCCTGAGATCATGACCTGAGCTCAAATCCAGAGTCAGACACTTAACCGACTGAGCCACCCAGGTGCCCCTGTGATGTTTTAGTCTTTAAAATCTCCCTCACCCCCAAACTAATTGACTCTACATTTTTTTTTCTTGGAGAGAACTAAGTTAATATATTTTAATTCCTAAATAATTAAAATTTTCAAAAATAGTGATATTTTTATAAAATGGTGATATTGAAAATAAAACCTTTCATAGCAAAACAGCAGTATTCTGGAGCTCTGTCTAGTTGCGGATAATTAAGGAATATGGTAAAAATAGAAAATGCAATCTTTGTTTTGCCATCAGACCACTATGTTGTAGAATTTGGATCAATTTATAAAGCAAGAGTAATTTATATAAAGTTGATACCAAATTTCAGATACCCTGAGTTAGCTACAAGAATAACAGATGAGGGACACCTGAGTGGCTCAGTCATTTAAGCATCTGCCTTCTGCTCAGGTCATAATCCTGGAGTCCTGGGATGGAGTCCCACATTGGGATCCTTGCTCAATGGGGAGCCTGCCTCTTCCTTTCTCTGCTCATGTTCTCTCTCTCTGTCTCTCTCCAATAAATAAATAAAATCTTTTAAATAATAAAAAAAAGAATAACATATGATCTTAGATCTTTGACCACATGATTTAATAGTTGAAATAGCCAGGATAGTATGCTTGAGGAATACTGGACAAGTTACCAAAATCTAGAATATGTTTTGCTTTCTGTCTTTGTGAAATTTATAACAAGAACTGAGACTTTTCTGCTGATTGAGGTCGACCTGGGTACATGATAATGTTCTCTTATCCCTGGCTAGCTGGTTGAAATCAGGGTTAATGTATTCTGGCTTTCCCCAGGTTGTCATTTTTTAAATTAAATCTGCTGTTTTATGGAGCTCATAGTTATATTAGCAGCCTATTACATATGTGTATAAGTTGATAGAATCAAGTACACTGGATATCTAGTCTCTTAAAGCAAGATTCTATTTTGGAAGTATAATAGATAGCAATAAACAGTGCTACCATTTAGTTATCCTTCCCTCTTTTCCCAGACCTGAGTCTCAAGGTAGGACAATCATTAGAGAATACATCCTATATGGAAAGAGTACGTAGGAGATTTGATGTAGGTTTTCACTCTTGGACCATTGGTTGGCTATCACAGGCCACCTTAGTGTTTGTGTCAGGGACAGCCTGAAAGTTGGGCCAGCTTCAGGATATCTTCCCGAGAGGCACATACTGTTTGGACCATCAGTCTATTTCTAGGATTTAGTCCCTTTGTAATAATTTTTTCTTTGCTTCTTTTATTACAGTTCTGGGCTTATATGTTACTAGCGTATTTATGGCCCCCCACTCCCACCTTACCTTACTCCTTTTCTTGCCATAAATTAAGGATTAGTTCCAAATGGCTCAACTGCTTCCATCTTTTTCAGTATAATAAAATTTAGTAAGTCATTACCTTGAATATTTAATAGTTAGCAGTTACTGACTAGAATATGGTTATGTTTCTTTTCATAAAATAGTACTTGTAATACATAAACATGTTTGGCATTTGCTCTCCTTTCTTTCCTACCAAGGTGAGAAAATCACAAAGAGAAATTTGAAAAACTTACTCTATACATACATTTATAGAATGGGTTGAAATTATTCAGTGCTTAAGATAAATAGTGTTAGTTGATCTCTGAAAGGTATAGATTATTTTTCCATCTTTTTTTTAAAAGATTTTATTTATTTGAGAGAGAGAGTGAGCGAGAGAGAGCACTTGAGCAGGGGCAGAGGGGAGAGAGCGAAGCAGGCTCCCCGCTGAGCAGGGAGCCTGCCCAGGGCTCGATCCCAGGACCCTGGCGTCATGACCTGAAGGCAGACTCTTTTTTTTTTTTTTAAGATTTTATTTACTTATTTGAGAGAGAGAGAATGAGAGAGCACGAGATGGGGGAGGGTCAGAGGGAGAAGCAGACTCCTCACTGAGCAGGGAGCTCAATGTGGGACTTGATCCTGGTACTCCAGGGTCATGACCTGAGCCAAAGGCAGTTGCTTAACCAACTGAGCCACGCAGGCGCCCCTATTTTTCCATCTTTGTTGAGAATTGAGAATTCTTACCCTGTCTTTTTATGTATTATGAAGTAGTCTTTAATTCATTTCTTTTGAGCATAATTATATAATGTATAAAGTTTTGTTTTGCAGAATAAGGAAAAATTGGAGAAGCTGAAAAGTCAAGCCGATCAGTTTTGTCAAAGACTTGGGAAATATCGTATGCCTTTTGCTTGGACTGCAATCCATTTAATGAATATTGTTAGCAGTGCGGGGAGTTTGGAAAGAGATTCTACAGAGGTGGAAATAAGCACTGGCGGTAAGAGTGTTTTATATAAAATATTTCTAAATATATAATTTTTTTCTTTTTTCTATATAGGCTTGTTTTATTTGTGGACTTTGCAGTGTTCTGAGGCATAGAGTGTTTTTGCTTTTTTCCCCCACAGCTTTATTGAGATGTAATTTGTATACTATACAATTCACCCATTTAAAGTGTATAATTCGTTGTTTTTTTGATATATTCACAAGGTTCTGCAACCATCACCACAATCTAATTTTGGTAAAAGGCGAAAGATTTATCTGATCTGAAGAGAAACCAGAGTGTTCCCACAATCTAATTTTGGAACACTCATTAGCAGTAATTCCATTCTCTCCCAATCCTGAAACCCAACCCTAAATAACTTCATAACTCCTTAGTCTGTATGGATTTGCCTATGCTGGACATTTCATATCAATACAATTATACAATATTTAGTCTTTGTGTGACTAGTTTCTTTCACATAGCATAATGTTTTAAAAGTTCATGTTGTAGCATGTGTCAGTGTTTAATTTCTTTCTTTTTTTTAGTATTTAATTTCTTTTTATTGCCAAATAATAGTACATCATGTGGATATGCCACATTTTATTAATCCATTCATCAGTTGATGCACATTTGGGTTGTTTATACTTTTTGTTTAATATGAATAATGCTGCAGTTAAGGTTCATGTACCAGCTTTTGTGTGGACATCTGTTTTCATTTCTTTATATACTAGAAATTGTTGGATCATAGGACAATTCTGTATTTCACCTTATGATGAACTGCCAAGCTGTTTTCCAATGTTGCTGCACCATTAAAAATTCTATTAATAGTGTGTGAAGGCTCCAATTTCTCCATATCTTTGACAACACTTTTATTATCTCGCCCTTTAATTACAGCCATTCTAGTGCACGTAAAGAGGTTTGTCATTGTGGTTTAGATTTGCCTTTCCTTAATAGTTAATGATCTTGAGTATTATTTTTTGCACTGGCTATTTGTTTATTTTCTTTGGAGAAAGATGTAGTCATATCTGACTTTGCCCATTTTTAAAATACCTGTTTTGTCTTGTTACCTAGTGGATGCTCATTTTTTATGTGGCTTTTTTATATTATTGTCATCAAGTTGTAAGAGTTCTCTTTGTATTCTGGATACAAATCTTTTATCTAAGGACTTGCAGATATTTTCTCTCAGTCTGTGGGTTGGTGGTTTTTTTTTTTATTTTTTTGATGGTATTGTCTGCAGCACAGATATTTTTTGACAAAGTTCCATTTTTCTGTTCTTTTGTTGCTTGTGCTTTTGGAGTTATATCTAAGAAAGCATTACCTCACCCACGATCAGGAAGATCTACCTGTGTGTTTTATCTAAGAGTTTTATAGGTGTAGCTCTTACATTTGGGTATAATCCATTTCAAGTTACTTTTTGTACATGGTGAGAGGTAGAGGTCCAACATTATTCTTTTTACATAGATACTTAGTTGTCCCAACACCCATTTGCTAAGACTGTTCTTTCTCCAGCGAATGGTCTTGCCATTCTTACTGAAAATCAGTTCATGATAGATATGTTGGTTTAATTCTGGACTCTCAATTCTGTTCCATTGATTTATATTTCTAAGCTTATGGTAATACTATTCTGTCTTGATTATTTTAGCTTTGCAATAATTTTTGAATGTGGGGAGAGTGGTCCTCCAACTTTATTATCTTTTTTTAAAGATTTTGTGTGGGTGTGCCTATTTTGGACCCTTGTAGTTTCATATGAAGTTTAGGATCAGCTGTCAGTTTCTGCACAAAGACAACTGGAATTTTGCTAGGCATTACATTGAGCCTATAAATCAATTTGGGGAGTATTGCCCTCTTAACAATATTAAGTCTTCCAATCCATGAAATGTTTTTCCATTTATTTAGATCTTAACATTTTTCCAACATTTTATAGTTTTCAATGTACAAGTCTTGTTCTCTTTTTGTTAAATGTATACCCAAATATTTTACTGTTTTTTATGCTATTTTAAATGGAATTGTTTTCTTTCTTTTTTTTTTTTAAGATTTTATTTATTTATTTGACAGAGAGAGACACAGAGAGAAAGGGAGCACAAGCGGGGTAGTGGGAGAGGGAGAAGCAGGTTTCCCGCAGAGCGGGGAGCAGGATGCGGGGCTCGATCCCAGGACCCTGGGATCATGACCTGAACCGAAGGCAGACGCTTAATGACTGAGCAACCCAGGGTCCCCTGGAATTGTTTTCGTAATTTCATTTTTAGAATGTTCATTTCTTGTGTATAGAATATTGACTTGAATATTGATCTTGTACTATGAAACCATTTTGAAAATGTTTATTAATTATAGTGTTATTTTTTTCTTTTCTGGATTCTGTAGGATTTTCTCTATACAAGATCATGTCATCTGCAAATAAAAAGTTTACTGTTTCCTTTTCAATCTGGATGTCTTTTATTTCTTTTTTCTTTTCTAATGATCTCATAACTAGAACCTTCTATATAATATTAAAGTGGGAAGAGTAGATATCCTCTTCTTGTTCTTGAGCTGGGGGAGAATGCATTTAGTCTTTTATCATCAAGTATGATGTTTGCTGTAGGTTTTTTATAGACATAATTTAGTAGATTGATGAAATTCCCTTCTGTGCCTAACTTTTTGAGTGTTTTTATCATGAAAGGATGTTGGATTTTGTCAAATGCTTTTTCTGCCTTTGAGTTGACTTGTATGATTTTTGTCTTACATTCTTTTAGTAGGGTGTATTGCATTAATTGATTGCATTTTGGATGTTAAACCAATCTTACATTTTTGGGAGAAATCCCACTTGGTCATGGTGCATAAGTTTTTTGTAGTTGTTAGAATATGTTTCTCAGTATTTTGTTCAAAATTTTTCTTCTGTATTCATAAGGGATATTGGTCTGCAGTTTTTCTTTCTTTTGACATCTCTGTCTGGTTTTGATATCAAAGTAACACCGGTCTCACAGAATGAACTGTGAATTATTGCTTTGTTTTTTGGAGGGTTTTGTGAAGGATTGGTATTTGGTTTTTGAAAAATTGGAAGAATTCACTAGTGAAGCCATCTTGGCTCTTTTTGTGGTAAGTTTTATTTAACTAAGTAGATCTTTTCACTTACTTTAGATCTTTTTATATTTTCTTTTTTCACCTTAAATCAGTTTCAGTACTGTTTCTTTCTGGAAATTGGTTCATTTTGTGTAAATTATCTAATTGCTGACTTACAGTTATTCATAAAATTGTAATATAATCCTTTTTCTCTCTAAGAGCTGTAGTGATGTCTCCTCATTCATTCCTGATTTTAGTAATTTGAACCTTTCCTATTTTTTTAATTACCTATTTAGCTTATGTTTTTAAAATTTTCTTTTTGAAGATCCAGTTTTTGGTTTCATTGATGTGTTTCTAGTTTCTATTTCATTTATTGCCATTCAGCTGTTGTCATTTTTGAGTCCTTTCTCATGCTTCCTTTGGTTTTAGTTTTCTCTTTTTCTAGTTTCTTAAAATGTAAGCTTAAGTTACTGATTTGAGAGCTTTCTTCTTCTTCTTTTTTTTAGGATAGGCATTTATAGATAAAATTTTCCTCTGAGCACTGTATCCCATATGTCTTTGGATATTGTGTTTTCATTTTCATACATTTTAACTAAATTTCCTAATTTCCCTTGCTATTTCCTCTTTGACCACTGGTTATTTGAGAGTTTGCTCTTTAACTTCCACATGTTTATGAATTTCCCAAATATTCTTCTGTTACTGATTTATAGTTTGATTTCACTGTTGTTTGAGAACATATTTTATGTAATTTCAGTCCTTTTGAATTTACTGTATTTTTTGTCTTATGGGTCAGTCTGCCTTGGAGAATATCCTTTGTGCACTTGAGAAGAGCATGTATTCTACTTTTGCTTGCTGATATGTAGTATAGCTATCTGTTATGTCTAGTTTGTTTATAGTTTTAAGTCTTCTGTTTCTTTGTTGCTCTGCAACATAGATCTTCAGTTGGTTTTAAATAATAGGGTTATCTTGCAAGGTCTTGGAATTAAAATTCTGTTTCAAATTCAAATGCTAATAGGGTTATCTTGCAAGGACTTTGAATTAAAATTCTGTTTCGAATTCAAATTCAAGTCAGGGACTATTATGGTTACTAAAATTTTTATTGTGTGAATATTTCCTAGCAAATGCATAGTTCCCCTGTAGCTGCTCCTCATAGCTCATCTTTGGTTTTATGCATAATTTTAGTGTAGTAGAGACTTTTTTTTACACTAGAGAAATTTTAAAAAGAGAACAGGGTGATTTAGGTATAGTGCTTCCTTACTGATCTCTCCAGAAATGAAATTCTTTTTTTTTTTTTTTTAAGGTTATTTATTTATTTGAGAGAGAGCGTGAGCGTGGGGGAGAGGGAGAGACAGTCTTAAGCAGACTCTGCGCTGAGTGCGGAGCCTGACGTGGGGCTCAGTCTCACAGGTCTGAGATCATGACCTGAGCTGAAACCAAGAGTCGGATGCTTAGCTGCCTGTGCCGTCCAGGTGCCCCTCCAGAAGTGAAATTCTTACTACAGTCAATATGCTGAATAGTTTTCAACTTTAATGATTTTTTTCCCTGTGTTTGGAAAGCTGCTTGGAAACAAGTTTTAAATATTATGAAAATGAATATCATACTGTTTTTTCCCCCCTTGGTAGAACGAAAAGGGTCTTGGTCAGAGAGGAGGAATTCTAGTATTGTTGGCAGACGATCCCTCGAAAGGACAACAAGTGGAGATGATGCTTGTAACTTGACCAGCTTTCGACCTGCTACTCTCACAGTGACGAATTTTTTTAAGCAGGTATTGTTCTGTCATGTAGTTATTCTAGGGGGCTATTTGTACATAAAATTTTTTTGGTTTCAGAAAATTTGTAATTGTACATATACATGGAGTGATTTTGATTTTGAGAAATTTAAAAAAACTTTTAAGGATGAAAAGTATAAGAATAAAATAATATTGTACCTCTTGTATAATTATATTTATTTAAATGTTATACTAATGCATCAAAATCAATCCTCCACATTTATATCCTATTTCTTAATTGTAATTTTTAAACATTTATGTTTATGAATTTTCTTAGTCAGTGATTGTGTGGTTGTATCTCCCTTCCCCACCCAAGTTTTTTTTGGTTGAATTTACCACATCCATGGTGTATGGAATAGGACTCTCAGGCCTTTATAGTGCATTTTTGTGCTAAAAGGTAGTTAACATTTTTATAGGTGCATTTATAGGTCCAAGAAGTTCTTGATCAAAGATATTTTATTCTTTGCAAATATGTTCTCTGTACTTCAAATCATGAATCAAATCAGGAGTTTTTAAATGCTGGTCATGATCCATTAACAGTAATGGAAATATAATAGATAATACTCAGCTTAAAAACAAACACAGTAGAATAGAAAAATAATAGTGCATTGTACATAGTGAGGTTAAAAATTGCTTTGGTGAGCTTTTTTCCCCCTAATTTTTGTCTGAGTACATGCACGTATGCATGTCCATACTGGATTTTGATACAAAATGATTTGGTACCATGCATATATTTTGGAACAGATGAAGGGCAAATGCTAAGTATTGTCCAAGAATTCCTTCTTTTGAGGTCTTAGTCTAAATAAGAGGAGGAAATCTTGGCCTACTGACATCTTCTAACTTGAAAGAGGCAAGGTTTAGGAAAGGATGTGCCATGAAGTGAAAGCTAGCAATCTACTTGAAGGCCCTTTCACAATTTTATTGCAATAGCATTTATAGACAGCTGGTCCGAGAGATTCCAGGGGAGAGTAAAGCAGCTGAGAAGTATCTGAAGTGGTAAGGGTCTTTTTATTATGGACAATAGAACAAGAAAGAAAAGGCCACCGTGTTACTTGGAGAAGTGATTGGCTAAATAAAGCTACAGAAACCAGGCAGTAGATTTATGTGATACAGTGACACAGCCTTGCAGCTATGACATTTTTCTCTCTTTCTACTTCTTCAACTGCTATATCACTTCTGCACTATTTCACCAGTTCTTTTTTCATTTCTTCAGCCTACTTTATTATTGAACTGGTTTTGTAACCTTAAATCAACAAGTCATCTATCCACCCACCTACCTATTGATCCAACAAATAGTTTCTGCCTGTTCAGCATGTACTGAGTATCAATCCACCCACCTACCTATTAATCCAGCAAATATTTTTTGAGCATTCACCATGTACTGGATACTGTGTTGGAGACTGGTAGCTGGAAACTAGCACAAAGTGTGAAAACTTTCAATGAATGATTATTGGAAACATCAGCAATAGAAAGCATTTATTTGTTTGTTTGTTTATTTTAATGGAAAGCATTTATACTTTGTACAGTCAATTTTTTTTAATGATTAGCATGTATCATTTTTAAAAGTATTTTTAAACAGCTAGTATACTATGCATCAGGCAAATGCAAAGTAAGTAAAAAGCAGAGATTACAATTTTAATACAGTAGAATTCAAGGTACAAAATGAGAAACAGAAGGCAGTTCTTTTTTAAAGTTGATGAGCAATTACTAACGATGAATTTGATATAGTAATTAGGAGTGCTTATGTACAGATTTGAAATCGTCAAGTCAAAATTATTAAAAGTACATGGAGATATAAAAACAAAATTAAACCCACCCATTAGTTTCAAGAACATTTGTTTTATTTGTTGACAGGTATATAAGTTGGAGTACACAGTGGTGAATATGCAATGTGGAAGTGGGGGGTGTCAGCTAGGCTCATTCACGTTTGGAGATTGACTTAGATCATTTGATCTAGACTGACTTCTCTTGGGAAGACTGAAATGACTCAGGTGTCTCCGTGTCTCTCTACTTCTATTCTTATCCTCTAGCAGGTTGGCTTGGTCATGTTCTCATACTAATGGCAGAAGTTCAACAGGGGGCCAAGCTCATTTGTGCAAATGTTTGTCAGGTCTCTGCATCACATTTGCTTATTGGCCAAGACAAGTCACATGGCCAAGCCGAGGGGTGGGAATTATGCCTCACCCAACAAAAGGCACACAGGGAGTAAAGAGTGGAGGCCAATAATAGAATCAATTTAACAGGTTAAGTGGACAGAAATAATTAAGTAGAGATAATCTGAATGTACTATCAATAAGGACCATTTAAAGATCTGACTCAAAAGAGGAGAGAGTATACTGTTTTAGCAACTAATAGAACATTTACAATAATTAGGCCACAGGAAAAAATCTTCATAAAATGAAATTCTCTAATCATAACTTAATAGAACTCAAAACTATTAAAGTATTAATAAAAATCTTGAATCACTTGGAAATTAAAAATCACTTTTCTGAATAGTGGGATGAAAGAAGACCAGTTCTTTACTCTGTATAGTATGTAATAGTGAACAAATGGGATATGGCTCAAGGTGAGCTCACAGTAATAAAGTAATGTTAAATGTGTTCATTAACATAAAATAAACATATAAACAGTGCATTAAAAACAATAAGATATCAAGTGCAGGAGGTTTGGATTAATGAAATCTAAAGATTGACTCTTGAATAAAGGCGTAAAATTCTTACCTATTTTAATTGTAAGAAAAAACATTAAATTGAAAATTTTGTATTAGGTGTAGTTTGGTTTGTTGTTTGTTTGCTTGTCTCTTTTCCCATTGATTGAGATTGTTTCACAATTTTCTTTCTGGTCTTAGTATCAGGATAATTATTCTTTTCCTTATGAGTAATTTCTGTAAACAAATGTATAAACAAACAAAAAGCAGAATCAGACCCGTAAATACAGAGAACAAATTGATGGTTACCAGAAAGGGTTAAGGGTGGGGGGATGGGCAAAATGGATGAAGGGGAGTGGGAGATACAGGCTTCCAGTTATGGAATGAATGAAGTCACGGGAATAAAAGCCACAGCATAAGGAATATGGTCAGTGATATTGTAATGGTGTTGTATGGTGATAGATGATAGCTACACTTGTGGTGAGCATAGCATAATGTATAAATTCCTTGAATCACTATGTCGTACACCTGAAACTAAGGTAACATTGTGTGTTAGCTATACTCAACTGAAAAAATTAAAAAAAAAAAAGTACTTGCAATCAGAAAAAAAGGTGTAGTTTTTGTTGCTACTTATTCTTTTTTTTTTCAAATTTAGTTAATGCTGTATATTTTGCATTTGAGAAATTTGGTGATATAAAATTGAAAAGACAAACATTCAAGTGTAAAAAATTTTTAAGACTGTCATATATATATGTTTCTTTTATGTCTATATTTTTCTTTTTCTTTTTTCCTTTTCATCTATCTCTAAATTGTATAGATTTTCTGTATTTTAGAGTGTCCTGTAATACCTTATAGACATAAATAATGGGCTATAAGTAAATATATAAAAGTATAGATAATAGTATCATAACTCAATAAAATTTGAAAGCATAAAAAAGGAAATAAATCAGCATGATATTTATTTTTAATCATAATTGTATTAATTTAATCTTACTTTTCATTCTGACTAAACCGACAGAAGAGGGTATGAATATTAACAGGCAATATACATTTATTTTCAATCTACTATATTTGTTTTATGGAATACTTTTTTCTCAGGAAGGAGACCGCCTGAGTGATGAAGATCTGTACAAATTTCTTGCTGATATGAGAAGGCCATCTTCTGTTTTACGGCGACTAAGACCTATTACAGGTATTTTAAAATTTTGAGTAGACATTAATACAACCCTTATCATCACTAATATGTCCTGTTGTTGGTAATTATGCATTCCTTTTTTCACTTATCTAACCCATCTATCTTTCTTTGCCCAATGCTTGTCAGTCTTCTTCATTTTATTATTCTCTTCTCATGGTCTTAAACAGTTTGTATGCAAGATTCAGTACTTTTGATAATTTGAGTACTGAAATGTGAATGATGAATAATATCGTGGCTTAAAATTATTTTTTAGAGGAAAGAAAATGTACATAGAATGGTAAATATTCAGAAACAGATTCATATAATCAGAGCAAACCATTCCAGAGTAAAAAAAGTTCAAATTAAATCACTCATCTTTCAGAATGTTGGCTTGTTGTATGCTAGATGCCTCTGTTTCTGTTTTTTCTTTCTTTCTTTTGCTTCTTTCTTTCTTCTCATTCATTCATTTGGTAGGCATTTATTATTTTACATGTAATTATGTCTGTATCAGTAATTTATAACTTCTTGCAAAAATGTGATCTAAATCCTTCCAGGAACATTTTTACATGAAGTTTTTATTATGTTTACATTGTTTTTATAATATGTTTTTATATGCAGCTCAGCTGAAGATAGACATTTCTCCTGCACCTGAAAATCCCCATTATTGCCTAACTCCAGAGCTGCTTCAAGTGAAGCTTTACCCAGACAGTAGGGTTAGACCTACCAGAGAAATTTTGGAGTTTCCTGCCAGGGATGTCTATGTTCCAAACACTACTTACAGGTAACACATTTTAATTTTAGAGATTTCTGAAATTAGATACTATATATTCTATTATGAAAGTAGAACTAGAATGAAACTCTCCAAAAATCCTTTGTAGCTTTGTTAATTATTCCATTTCTTACTCTATGATTTTACTAAGAGCTGTAATTCATTAAACTTATACTATGTGCCAGGTCAAAGGTCAGATGTTAATTACCTTACATACATTATCTTATTTAATCCTCAGAGCTTGAGGTAGGTATTACCTTCATTTTAAAAGTGAGTAAAGGGATGGAGAGGTCAAGTATCCTTCAGTGTGGTGGAGCTAGCACTGGAAGTGTGGGCTGTGAGATTAAAACATTTGAACTCCCAGTTACTATATTTCCTCAGATGTTCTTATTAGCAGAGTCTAGCATTCCACAGGAACCAGACTTATGTGGCTGCAGTGTGGTCCAGCAACTGATCAACAGTGTTTACTGATCCACTACTCAGAATACTTGACACGAGGTTGTTGAATAGGCTTTCCAGGCTGACCACTCCATAACTCTAAGGGTTCGTTTACTTATACTCCTTATGAATGAAGCCCCTTCATTTGTGAGTGCCTAGCCCGTGACTTGACATTGGGATAGCCAGCAGGGCAGCTCAGATGTAAGATTCCAGCCCAGACTTCCCCATCTTAGTATTTTTCACCACCAAGTTACGCGGTTTCTGAGGCCAAAATTTTTGGAATCAAAGTGATTTCTCTCCTTTTCTTATCCTCACATTTACTCCTCAAACAAGTTTTATAGGCTCTGCTTTCAAAATGTATCCCAAATCCCATAGTTCTTACCTTCTCCAAAGATTTTTTATTTATTTGAGAGAGAGAGAGAGAGAGAGAGAGCACGTGAACACACATACCAATGGGGGAGAAGGAGAGGGAGAGGACGAGAAGCAGACTCCCCACTGAGCACAGAGCCCCACATGAGGCTCCATGCGGGGCTTGATGCAGGGCTCGACTAGGGGCTTCAAGCAGGGCTCAATCCCAGGACCCTGAGATCATGACCTGAGCCCAAGTCAGATGCTTAACTGACTGAGCCACCCAGGCACCCCTCACTCCTTTTAAAACTCTAGGCAAGTCACTATCTAGATCAGCACTGTCAAATAGAAATATAATGGGAACTACATTTGGAATTTAAAATTTTATAGTTCCCACATTAAAAAAATAAAAAGAAACCAGTGAAATTAATTTTAATTATGTTATTTAACCTAAATATACCTAAAATATTATCATTTCAACATGTAATAAATGTAAAAAAGTGTTGAGCTATTTTACTTTTTTTCTTTCCTACAAAACGTCTTCAAAATCAGGTGTGTATTTTATGTTTAAAACACATCTCAATTTCAGATGAGCCACATTTCAAATGCTCAGTTGCTGCATGGGGCTGGAGGTTAGCATATTGGACAGCTTCTGATCTCAGATTTTTCTGTACCTTTCTAATTTGATCATCTTCCTTTAACCCTGGCTAAATCAATTCTCAGCATTATCACCAGAGAGATATTTAAATGTTCTCAATCAGATCATTCATTCCTCCATCTAAAATCCTTCGGTGGCTTCCATCATAAGCAGAAAAAATGCTTTTTTTTAATAACAGTCTTTAAGACTCTGTATGACCTGTCCCCTGCCTGTCTCTAACTTCATATCCTACTCTGCTTTGCTCATTTCACTTTAGCCTCAGTGGCCTTTTTACTCATCCTTGAACAAACAAAATTTCATTCTCCCTAAGGCTTTTCCATTTGTTCTTCTCTTTCCCTGACATGTTGTCCCCTATATTTTCATGTGGTTTGGTTCCTTATTCAGACATATCTCTGCTTAAAGGTCACTGCCTAGACAGGCTCCCTCTCATTACCCTAGGTAAAAAGATCCACTGCTTCTCTCCAATTCTTCACCCTTCTTTGTATTTATTGTTATCTAGAATCACATTATGTAGTTATATGATCGGGTTTTTTTTGTCTTTTTCATTATAATGTAATTAATGTAAAGGGCAGGGACTTGTCTGTTTCCGTTATCACTTTATTTCCAGCATCTAGAATAGTATGTTAGCACACAGGCACCACACAATAAACATTTATTCATTGAGTTGAGAAATAAGGAACTGGACAGTGGTATGAGAGTGGGATTTAGAGTCATAGAATTAGGGCTGTGATTTCTGACTCCACTATGCACTATTTGGTGACTTAAGACAATTTACTTAATATATTGGCCACTCAGTTTTCTTATTAATAAAATGTGAGGTCATAATTATACCTGCCTTCTCTTGTGAGGGTAGAGAGTACAAAACACTGCATGTAATTGGCACTTAATGTGAGTAAAATTTCTGCAAGTTAGGCTAAAGAAAGTATATATTGCTTTTAAAAGAAATAAGGTATTATGAAATTATTCTTCTATAAATTATATATTTAAGTACTTATAAGCACATGGAATAAAGAAGTGATTATATAATCCAAAATTTGTATGAAACCATTTTGAGGTTATCAACTGGACCTCTTACCTAGTACAGGAATCTCATCCAGAGCATCCCTAACTTGTATTTATCTATCTTGCCTCTGCTTGGATTATTTCAGAGATAGAGAAAGTAGAAATCGGGGTCTTGAAGTGGTCTTTTCTTTTATTTCCCACTTGTTTTTGTTATTTACATATTTTAAAAAGAATTGTATGAATCAAAAACTAATGATGTAATGTATGGTGATTAACATAACATAATAAAAAAAGATAAAAAGAATTGTAGGAATATACTTAAAGTTCGTGTAAGTACTGTAGGCTTAAAATTAAAAACAGAGGTCCTTCATCTTATTCCTACCAGCCTTTCCCTACTTCGATGTCTAATTTTCAGTGCCAATCACTGGTAACTCTTTTTGCTCCTTCTTTTGGTATTTTATTCTTTGTTTTCTAAACAACATATTAATGCTACTATTTCTTGATTCTTGTTCAATTTTAAATATCCATTTATTGTTATATTAGGTGAAGATTTAACTCTTACATCTTCCTTCCTAAAAATACATGTACTTGCATAAATTCAGAAAAAAATACATATTCTTGTCATCTCTTCCATATGTATATTCCAGTTTTTCATTAAATCAGTGTTAATTTTTTTTTACCTGTTTGTGATTCTTATGTAACTAGTTTTGCAGTGGAGCCATGAAGATTACTATGATTTTATTCCTGCATTTGATTTATAAAGCTTTTTATTTTCCTGAAATAGTTACATTATTTAGTTTCCCTACTTTTCTGTGTGTTATTGCTAAAATTCTCTAAAGCTTCTTTCAATACAGCAAAATACATCAGATAATCATTTCCTGTCTTGCAGCTTCCTTAGTTCCCCTTGCAACTAAATTGTAAGTGTGGCCAAGGGAGTTTCCGAGGCTCGCTAGGCTTACTGTACGGTTGTCATCTTGGAGCCTGTTTACCATGATCCTGGAAATTCTCTTTGCATTTCTTTTGCTATGGAGTCTTTATTTCCTGTATATTGTTCTTTCTTGTTTTACTCATTTTACTGACAGCCTTCAGTAACTTCCTGAAACAGGGTGTATGGGAGTAAATTTTCTGAGACTTTTACATCTGAAAGTATGTTTATTTTACCTTTACTCCAGAATTACTGATTTTGCTGGATATAATATTCTAAGTTGTAAATTATTTTCTGTCAGGATTTTGAAAACATGACACAACTGTCTTCTGGCTTTAAGTGATACTTTTGAGTGGTCCAATATACTTTTTTTTTTCAAAGATTTTATTTATTTGAGAAAGAGAGATAGAAAAAAAGAGAGAGGATGCGAGCATGAGCGGGGGCAGAGAGGCAGAGAGGGAGAAGCAGGATTCCCGCTGAGCAGGGTGCCCGATGTGGGGCTCGATCCCAGGACCCTGAGATCATGACCTGAGCCAAAGGCAGATGCTTAACGACTGAGCCACACAAGTGCCCCCCCAGTATACTTCTGATTGCTAATCCTTTGTTGGTATCTTTTCCTTTTTTGAGTTGTTTTGTTTTTTTTTACCCCCGGTGTTCTGAACTTTCATGTGATGTGCTGATATGATAACATTTATTTAGTGCTTTATAGTATTTCATTTAAAGTGTTTTCATTTAAATTAATTTATTCAGTCTCAGAAGAATCTTATAAATTATATAATTCTGGCAGAATTGTTACTTACCTTTTATTTACTATAAATAAATAAGAGATAAGAAACTTATCTGGACTTGAACCCAGGTCTTATTTTCTGTATTCTTCATCCTTTGGGATGATAGTACATCCAGCATTTATAGTTATTGACAATATGAATAAAATTAAAATTTCTTATTGCTAGATAATTGATTGCTACATTTTTATTAAAGCAGGCAGAACACCTTTATTTATCTTATTATTTGCCTCAAAATGTGCCTCATTATTTATCCTTGTCTAATAATTTTTTTAATGCCTTATAATTGAGCTAAGTATAACAGTTGATAGAAATGGCATCCTAGGGTATTATGTATATGAAGGGCCGGAAGAGCAAATCTAGGCATGTTTTAGGACTTGAATGGAAGTTGGGTAGAGAGCTTATCTCAAGTGAGAAGACATCTTACTGAATGAGGTAGCCTATTGTTTTCTCTCAATTATGTATCCAGTTTTAATCCAGTTTTACTCTGGGGAAGAAGAAAAAGTTAACACACCAAAAGATTTAAGTGGACTTTATAAAGTATAAATTAGCATGGTTTTACTGTATGAGCTTACAGAAATTAAGTAAACATATATCAGCTGTTTCAGGTAACTTGTTTATTTGTGTTTGATTTTGGTTTTTATAATTGAATGCTTTACCATTTGAAGTGTTTAGCGTCAATAAAGATAATCGGTTGTCCAAAAACTGTAATTATCTTCTTTTGGCAGTAAACTTTTCAGGTATAAGAATGAATTCATAGCTAATTAGCTTGAGAATGATCTGGAGAGATCTTTTAATGCATCTCAGTGCCTTTGGCTTGGACTGTATTTAAATACTCTATTAATTAAAGAGTTGATACTCATCCCAAGCATTATTAGTGAAAGTAACATTGTAGGCAAAAAATGATTCATTAAATGTGTAAAGAAGAACTGTTCTTCTCTCAAGTGTGAGCAGTTTATTCCCAGAGAATAGTAGAACTAGCTAAACTTATCAATAAGATTAGGTTTATTTCTATTAAACATTTATGGAAAACAAATACTGCTTTAGGTTCTAATATTTTTCATCAAAATAAATTGGTTTCAGGTTAGAATTTTATATAATCTTTTTAATCTTATGTATTGCCTTTAAGAATCTCATGTAAAATGCTTTAACTCATTAACAAACATTGTCGATTGTAATATAGGATGTCAAGTTTGCTAAGTTTCTTAGGGTATAGAAAGGATCATAGTGCTTTGTTAGTAATAGGTGAAAACTGTTGAAGCAAGAAGATACATTGTTTAAGAAAGAGATTAATAATTTTGTACTGTAAGAGTGTCTTCAAAGAAGTAAAGAAAGGTACACGAGAACATAGAAGTAGAATTATGGTTTTTATACTTTGTTGATATTTTTCCTGTAGTTACTCGTTGGCCAAAAAAAGTTTCTTTCATTTTTAAAAAAGAATGATTCTAAAGTTGATTGTATGCTTTTTTTTTTTAAACCAATCTCTGAGTTATAAAAAGAAAGAATAGTTTTTGTATTACTTGAAATGATATGACTCTATGCATATTTTATGAAAAATTGGAAAATGGAACCATATTTTGCAACCATATTTAATTTTAGGAATTATCTAAAATTGGAGATTGACTGGTTTTCCTTCTTTTTACATGGGGATAATAAAAGTTCCTATATCTTAGAAATTTGTGAGGATTAAATAAGATAATATATAAAGCTTTTTGCAAAGTGCCTGACACAGTGCTCAAGAGAAGCTGAGTCATTATTATTATTATTGCCTTTATTAGATTACATTTATCCAAGCATTACACAACTGGAGAGAGAATAGTTTGAAAGCATAGGGATTCTGGGCTTTTGGGGTATAATTAGATAAGAAAATGATTTTAAAAGGGGGGTTATCAAAGTTAATAGTATCCTGCTTTGTATTATTACTTGAGCCTTCAGTGCCCATGTGACCTGAATATTAAATCATATAGGTTGCTTATTCTACTTAATACTTTTAAAAAATTTTAGTCTCATGGACAGCTAATATTTTTAGGAATTTATAGTTTGTTTAAAAAAAAATAACCTTGGGGCACCTGGGTGACTCTGTCAGTTAAGCGTCTGCCTTCGACTTGGGTCATGATCTCAGGGTTCTGGGATCGAGCCCCGCATTGGGCTTCTTGCTCAGTGGGAAGCCTGCTTCTCCCTCTCCCTTTGTCTGCCGCTCTGCCTACTTGTGCTCTCTCTCTCTCTCTCTCTCTGTCAAATAAATAAATAAATAAAATCTTTTTAAAAAAAATAACCTTTATCGGGGTGCCTGGGTGGCTCAGTCATTAAGCATCTGCCTTCGGCTCAGATCATGATCTCAGGGTCCTGGGATCGAGCCCCACATTGGGCTCCGTGCTCCGCAGGAAGCCTGCTTCTCCCTCACCCACTCCCCCTGCTTGTGCTCCCTCTCTTGCTGTGTCTCTGTCAAATAAATAAGTAAAATCTTAAAAAGAAAAACAAACAAAAAAAACCTTTATCGTATCTAGAAAATCTCGCATAGAAATAATTCTAGAATGACAAAAGGGGGATGTCTGAAACTTCATCAGAAATCAGCTAACATACAGATATCATAAAATATTTGCATAAGTTTCCATATATATTTGCCAACTAAATTGTTGCTGGATTACAATAGTATTCTAACCCAGTTTGAATTCTTTTTCTTTTTAACCTTTTAAGGAATGTTTCACGGTAAACCATAATTTCAGGTAATACACACTAGTGGTCATTATACAAACCTATATGTGTACATTTTCGCAGTGAATAATGTTTAAAAAAAAAAAGGTGAAGTTGACACTGAGGCTCCTTGTACTTTCTATACCATCATTATTTCATTAACTGTGTAGCAACCTGCATAGAACCAGTATGATTAGCTGACATTCCAGAGGGATCACATTCGTAACTGAAAAAACAAGAAATTTAAGCATTTTTAATATGGGTTTTAAGAAAATATTTGCACAGGGGCGCCTGGGTGGCTCAGTCGTTAAGCGTCTGCCTTCGGCTCAGGTCATGATCCCAGGGTCCTGGGATCGAGCCCCACATCGGGCTTCCTGCTCGGCGGGAAGCCTGCGTCTCCCTCTCCCACTTCCCCTGCTTATGTTCCCTCTCTCACTGTGTCTCTCTCTGTCCTATAAATAAATAAATCTTTTTTTTTTAAAGATTTATTTTTATTTTTTTTATTTGAGAGAGAGAGAGAAACAGCATGAGAGGGGAGAGGGTCAGAGGGAGAAGAAGGCTCCCTGCTGAGCCGGGACCCCAGTGTGGGACTCGATCCCTGGACTCCGGGATCATGACCTGAGCCGAAGGCAGTCGCTTAACCAACTGAGCCACCCAGGCGCCCTAAATAAATAAAATCTTTAAAAAAATAAAATAAAAATAAAAAAAAAGAAAATATTTGCACATTGTGGGGCGCCTGGGTGGCTCAGTATGTTGAGCATCTGTCTTCGGCTCAGGTCATGATCCCAGGGTCCTGGGATTGAGCCCCGCATCAGGCTCCCTGTTTGGTGGGGAGCCTGCTTCTCCCTCTCCCTCTGCCTGCCACTCTGCCTACTTGTGCTCTCTATCTCTCTGTCAAAGAAATAAATAAAATCTTTAAAAAAAGGGGGGGGCACCTGGGTGGCTCAGTCGTTGGGCATCTGCCTTCGGCTCAGGTCATGATCCTGGGGTCCTGGGATCGAGCCCCGCATCGGGTTCCCCGCTCTGTGGGAGGCCTGCTTCTCCCTCTCCCACTCCCCCTGCTTGTGTTCCCTCTCTAGCTATGTCTCTCTCTGTCAAATAAATAAATAAAATCTTAAAAAAAAAAAATTTGCACATTGTATTTATTTTTAGTACAAAATTTGAATGTATTTTAAAGAGTCTCATGGGGTAAAAATTTTAAAATATTATTGTCTGAATGAATGGATGTGATTGAAGCAGACATTAGGCTGACGTGAGAAAACAGGTTAAAAAGAACTATATTCTGAAAATGACAGATTTCCTATCACTTAACACTTTTACCTCCAATATTTATGGTTATTATCAGACAATGTAGAAAAAAGCAGTCTAAAAAGGTATACATGTAAAAAATATATATGTTTAATTTGTTATTTTTTGTATTTTTAAAAAACATGGTTTTAAAGAAATTATTGTGATTTCCCAAAGACATTTAAAAAAAGTCTCTTATTAAGCTATACCTAAAATTAGAGATTTTTGTATTTAAATAACACTCCCCCCCCCCCCCCCCCCCCCACACACACACATTGATAGTTCACTTGTTTTTGTAGAGTCTTAATCCAGGAGAGACCTGGTCTTTTCACATCCTCTATAGGGGTGAATGAAGGCACACAGATAATATGGTAGTTTGTAGCTAATGTCATGCATTTCTTATTGTGCCAAACGAAGATTATTTACATTAAATGCTTGCTTTATCAAGGAAATAGTTATCACAGTATACTAGTGCAGTTGTTACATTAAGATAACCAAATAGGGCACCTGGGTGGCTCAGTCAATTAAGCAACTGCCTTTGACTCAGGTGATGATCCCAGGGTCCAGGGTTCTGGGCCGTGTCAGGCTCTCTGCTCAGCCGGGAGTCTGCTTCTCCCTCTACCCCTTACCCCTGCTTGTGCTCTCTCTGTCTCTTGCTCTCTCTCTCAAATAAAATATTTAAAATAAAAAGATAACCAAATAATAGCAGTGGGGAAAACTTTTTTATTGAGTATCTGAAATCATCTGAAAGTTAGATACTGGATTGTGTGTAATGTTATTCGTGTTCCAGATTTGTACTTGACTTCCACTGTTGAATTCGAGTTATAAAGATCAAGGTATAATCTAATTGAGCAAATGCTGTGTGTTTGGTTTTTAAGAGCTGCGTCACATGTCATTCTGTGAGATTGTTAGGATTGGCCTCTTTTCCAGAGTTTCCTTAGTTGTAATCACCTACTGAACTTCCATCTTTGTTTTTCTTCCAATTTTTAGAAAGATGGTATCTAGCAAATATTGTGTTACTAAGAATATAAGAATGAATGCAGTGGTTCAGACCTGGTAACTGTAAGAAACAAAATGAAGGGGCGCCTGGGTGACTCAGTCAGTCAAGTGTCTGCCTTTGGCTCAGGTCATGATCCCGGTGTCCTGGGATCCAGCCCCACATCGGGCTCCCTGCTCAGCGGGGCGTCTGCTTTTCCCTCTCGCTCTGCCTTTCCTCCCTGGCTTGTGCTTTCTCTCTCTCCCTCTCTCAAATACATAAATAAATAAATAAGAAACAAAATGTAAAGACACCAGTCGTTTTGATCTGGACCTTGGTTAGCAGTTAGGACTATCCCCCATACATCTCTTAATAATCCTTAGTAAACTTGTAGGTTTACTAATCTGAATATAGTCTTAAACTTTTTATAATGGGAAATTACAAACATATGCAAATGTAAATAGAATAGTACGGTTAACCTCCATTGTCATTCTTTTTTTCTTTTCAAATTTTTATTTACATTCTAGTTTGTTAACATAAACTGTTTTTTTATTAAGTAATCTCTATGCCCAACATGGGTCTTGAACTCACAACCCTGAGATCATGAGTCGCATGTTCCACTGACTGAGCCAGCCAGGCTCCCCTCTATTGTTTTATCTATTACTTGTTCCCTTTTTTCTTGTAGTATTTTATTTTATTTTATTTTATTTATTTATTTATTTTTTTAATTTATTCATTTGAGACACAGAGATATAGAGAGAGAGAGAGCATGAGCAGTGGGAGAAGCAGAGGGAGAGGGAGAAGCAGACTCCCCGCTGAGCCAGGAGCCCGATGTGGGGCTCGATCCCAGGACCCTGGGATCATGACCTGAGCCGAAGGCAGACACTTAACCATCTGAGCCACCCAGGCGCCCCTCTTGTAGTATTTTAAAACAAAGCCTAGTCATTATATCATTTCACATGTCAGTCCTTCAGTATGTTTTTTTTTATTATGTTATGTTAATTACCATACATTACATCATTAGTTTTTGATGTAGTGACCCACGATTCATTGTTTGCGTGTAACACCCAGTGCTCCATTCAGTACGTGCCCTCTTTAATACCCATCACCAGGCTAACCCATTCCCCGGCCCCCCTTTAGGATGTTTTTCTGAGCGGTTTAATAAGCTTATTACATACTGATTGAATTTTTTCCCTAAACTTTTGTTTCTAGAAACAGATTGGCCAGTCAAAAGTAAATGTATACTGTTTATATTATGACCCATGTAATTCATGATTCTTGAACTAGGTCATATTATGATAGATCTTGCTTTGGACTTGGGTTCTTAAAATTTTTTTTGTCATGGTACACTTGCAGTCTTGTGACTCCTATGATTCTCTTTTTTGGAATAATGTTTTTAAATGCATAAAATAAAATACATAGAATAACAAAAGAAATCAATTACATTGAATTATAATTATTGAGATATTAAAGTTCTGATGCAAGTTTCTTTATTAATGAATTAAAAAATATCTAGCCACAGGTCTAAAAGTTACCATATTTTCTAAGCAGTAATAAGCATGTGACAATATTCTGAGATATCTGCAATAGTTGTGAGACAAAAATATGTATGATTTCTATTAATGACAAATTCTCCTGTATTGCTAATACTGGTATGGGTAGTTTCCTACATTCAAAATCTAAAGAAGTGCAAATTTCAGTGAAAACGAAGGAGTATTTTTCTTCCCATTCAAGTTTATGGTCCCCTGCTTTAGAGAGTATTAGTTTTTGTGTTTGTTTTTAGTTTTCATGGATGTTTCAAGTTATTGCTACATACTCTGCTGTTCTCGTTTTGCCCTAGATATATCACTGTAGGTTTTAGTCTACCTTAATGGATCCTAGTTTTATTTTAACTATAAAGGTTTTTGAGTTGAGAACTCTGTTTCCTAACATTTTAAGATAGCCACCCATGAATTTTTAGTTAGGGGCTTGTATTTGAATGTGAGGAGTATTATCTCAGACTCTGAGGGAAGGAGTAAAGTTCCAGGAATGGTAGCAGAATAGGAGAGCAGTTTTGTTCTATCGTGAGAATTAGAATATTTTTAGTTTGGAAAAATTTGTACACATTACATACTGAAAGCTATGTGGAGTGATATTCAAGATCTAGTTTTTACAAGTATATACATTTGCTTAGAATTTTATAGTTCATAAAACCATTCAAATACCCTATTTTCCTTGATTACAACAACCCTATGAAGTAGATTTGGCAAGATTATCATTATTCCCATATATGGGATTTGGAGACTGAGGCTTAGTTGCTTATTTGAAGGTAAGTAGTTATAGCCTTACCTCTTTAAGGTTGTAGATTATCACTCTTTTAGATATACCTAATCATTTTGTTAGATCTGTGATTGTTCCCAGGGTTAAACAAATGAATTTAGAAAAAGTTTTTTTGTTTGAGATGGCATCCTTGATTTTATATTTTCTAAAATGTCATTGAAACCTGATTTTACAAAGGCACACTATGGGAGGTTGTTAATCCTACTTTCATGACCTTGAACTCAACATTTCACACCAATTGAGTAATTTTGTCCTAGTTGATTTGCCGTGAGAACACTTTGGACTTTGATAAGACCAACCATTTGTGGTCCTTTTGTTTTTAATTTTCAAAACTACTGTGTTGGATGGTCACTTAGGAGTACATACATAAACGCAGTGCTGTGGTTGTTAGTGATGGGAAAAATCACAAGGAAATTTGACTATTTTATAACAGAAGGTGAAATATGTAACAGTGCATATTTGGAATAGGTTTTATAAAGGAGGCAAATAGTAGGAACTCAAATACTGGTTAATGCAAATATTTTTGATTACTGAACAAGCTAGTTGATTTCCATGAGTTATGCTATTAGGAAGAAAAGATACAAGCATGAGAACATGCTGATTATAGAATGACAGAGAATAAACAGGTTATACAAAAACAGGTAACCCCAAAATGAGAAATGTGTATACTTGCTCTCAGTAAAATTTACACTGGTTCAGATTGAACTCTTGGTATAGAAATTTGGCAGTAATTTACTCAAATCAAGTAGATAGACTATCTTTTTGATGCTCTTGGAGCTTTTATTACTATTTTTAACAATTTCTTTTTTTAATTTTTTTTAAAGATTTTATTTATTTGACAGAGAGAGACACAGCGGGAGAGGGAACACTAATAGGGGGAGTGGGAGAGGGAGAAGCAGGCTCCCACTGAGCAGGGAGCCTGATGGCGAGGCTCGGTCCCAGGACCCCGGGATCATGACCTGAGCTGAAGGCAGACGCTTAATGACTGAGCCACCCAGGCGCCCCTCTTTTTAACAATTTCTGTTATGATTTGCCATGTATACTTCTCTGTCTCATTTGCTAAGTGCCAGTTGAGGGGTACAGACAGTACTGCTGCATGGTTTTAGAGGGAGGAGCCCCATTTACAAGGATATTTGTAGAGGAAGTGAGATCATTTATACCTTCAAGTATAAATAGGACCTAGCCAAGTAGAAAGGTGTATAGAGGCATTCTAGACAAATGGAATGGCATTAGGAAAGTATACAGGGGATGTTTAAAAGTAGGTAATTTTGATAAGAGCTAAGGGTTTGTGTTGGGCAAGAAATGGTAAAAAAGGTAATTTGGGGGGCGCCTGGGTGGCTCAGTCGTTACGTGTCTGCCTTCGGTTCAGGTCATGATCCCAGGGTCCTGGGATCGAGCCCTGCATTGGGCTCCCTGCTCAGTGGGAAGCCTGCTTCTCCCTCTCCCACTCCCTCTGCTTGTGTTCCCTCTCTCCCTGTGTCTCTCTCTATCAAATAAATAAATAAAATCTTTAAAAAAACAAAAGGTAATTTGGGGTCAGATTATACAAACTCTTGAATATCTGGAAGAGATTTGGATGTTTTCTGTAGGCTTCTGCCCTTCAAATTGGGGTACACATTCTTGCTGTATAGGGTATGCAGGTCCACAGGATAAATATAACACACCTTCCAGGAATATCACTTTTTAGAAGATTTGGGGAGGAAATAACTATTTATAAATGAAGATTATAGAGTAGAAAACACAATTCACATGCAATTTTAAGATAAATTGTAAGATTTAAGGTAAAATCCTAATAAGATCCTGAAAGAAGTATGGGCCTATATAAAGCCATTTCGTCCTCTAACTCTAGAATTGTAAAGATATGTTTTCAGTATCCTCAAGCTGTTCTACTCTTTTAATAGACATGTTTGAATGACACAGGTCAAAGTAGTATGTAGCCATTATAAATTTGTTTTAGGAAAATTGAAGGAAGATAGACCTAAACTTAGGAGACGAGGCAGGAGACTATTCAGGTAGTTTAAAATTCAGGTTAAGAGCAGGTCTTGGTAGGGTAGAAAGCATATCATATTAGCAGTCTTTTCAAAAGAAGATTGTATTCGATATAGTGGCTTATGATACAGGAGCAGTGGTTCACAAAGTTCAGTAAAAAGGCCGAGATGTCTCCCAGGTTTTAAGCTTGGATGACTGGAAGTGTGGTGGTGCCATTAATGGGTATACAGAGGTAAGGAAGAGTGTGATGGGGTGTAGAAATGGGGGCAGGACCAGCAGAGGTGGCAGGGCTTTGATGAATTTATTTGATATGTTGAATTTGAGGAGACTGTAGGATATCAAAAGGAGGAATGGCAGATAGGCAATGTAAGAAGGAACTGGAGAGAGATCTGGGAATAATATGTAAATTTGGGAACTTTACTCATGGAACATAGATGGGTCCATGAGAGTAGATAGAATTTCTGAGGATGAGAGTGGAAGAGACTTTTGAAGATTGTGCATTGGCCCAAATATGTCACATACTAGGAGGGAATAGGGCTATAAAAATGGATTCAGGTTAGGGATAATCCTTGGAGAATATAGTCATAGTGTGGAAGCAAAATGAGGGTCAAGTTTGAAAAAGGAATATTGTTTATTAGTAAGTTAGCGGAGAGATCCAAGAGAATGTGGACTGAGGAAAGGCCATTAAATTAGACAATTATGAGTTAGTGGTGTAATTAGAATACTTGGCAAAGGAGTGAGGACAGAAGGACACAATTTGTGAATCGTAAAAAAAATCCTTTCTGTACCAGAATTATCTCTCAATCTGAGCATATTTTATACAGAAAAAACTCACTTAGTACTCCTAAAAGGAACAAAATGAAACATGTTGTGTAAGAATTCTAAGAAACTGAAGAACAAATAGAAGAAGCAATTGGTATATTAAATAATGCATTATTTTGTATTTGAAAGCTTCCAGGTTTTTTTGGAAAAAAAGTCATTATGGTATTCTGGCTCTAAAAAGTCAATTTTGACAGTTTGGCTGTGGTTTTAAAAGCTAAAACTTATTCTTTTGTACTTTATTGGAACAAGATATTTATGTAGGATCCACATAGATCATACATATTTAACATGTCATATATGTAAAAAACATGACGTTGAGTAATTTAAAATACATAATGCTGAATATTTTTTGACTAAGGTGAGTCACTATATAACTTAGGTACTATATTCTTTAAAAGCTAGATTTAATTCAAAATTTTATTTCTGTTTGGTAGTTTCTTTAAAAAACTTATTTAAAAAATACTGATAAGTAATATTTTTATGATAAAAAGATTTGTATTTAGTAATCTTTGAGGGTTAGAATTCAGATTTTTAAAATGAGAAAAATTGTAATCATTCTTTTATCACATGTCATTAAAAAACTACAAGAATTTAAATTTCTATATTTTAAGGGAGTGAGTCTTTATTGAATTTGGAAACATACATACACATCTGTCAGGCTATTTAAACATTCAATAACTTGTTATGATTTTTACTTCTATTTGACAACCTACACATAAGTATTAGACTCATACCATGTCCAGGGGGAATAAATTATTAAACTTGAGGCCACAGATATTTTCATTCTCATTATATTCTGACAAGATCCCTTTAAAATTGTTTTCACAATATTAAGTGTTAAAATATATAAAAGGTATACAGTATATAGATAAGTTAACAAATATGTTAAGATACAGTGATGCTTGATATTAAGGTCAATATGACCTAGTAATCATGATCTACTGCATTTATTTAAGACAGTTAACCTCTTTTAACACAGTATTTTATCGTGCTTCATTTGACTTCATAAATAAAGCATACCAAACATTTATTTCAGATTATTTGGTAGCAAAATGAAGCATCAGTTTTAAAATTAGTATTAATAGATTTTCATATGTACTCTGCACTGACTGAATTTTAATTTTGAAATTAATAATATTACAGCATTTAGGAAATAATCAGTCTTTTAGTTTATTCAAGTTCAGAATTTTAGCAAGAAAATTAATTTTTTAAGCTGAGCAAGTTATAAAATTAGCCTACATGATGACTCTTTTTTTTTTTTTTTTTTTTTAAAGATTTTATTTATTTATTTGAGACAGAGAGAATGAGAGCACATGAGATGGGGGAGGGTCAGAGGGAGAAGCAGGCTCCCTGCCGAGCAGGGAGCCCGATGCGGGACTCGATCCAGGGACTCCAGGATCATGACCTGAGCCGAAGGCAGTCGCTTAACCAACTGAGCCACCCAGGCGCCCTACATGATGACTCTTAAAAGTCCTTGTAAATTTTTTATTTAAGAAATGACTTAATAATTCACCCATTGGGTAAAATTCAGATTGTAACTACATAAAATTGGTTCTCACATCACAAAACATATGAATAAATGATATCATAAGATTTGATTGGGAAAGATAAATGGTATTCTTTGAGGTGATTTGACGATATGTTTACTTTTAACTTGATAGTGACTTTAAAAAAGAATCTATTTCTGAAGGCTTCTGTTAGGGATTTAATACCAGATTCTTAAACCACAGTAACTTCAGATGAGTTTAATGTTTAATTTGTTGGCTTTTTAATTTGTCTCAGTTCATTCAGAGCTTTCTGAATCTGTTGGATGGATCAACATTTTAGTTGATTTGACAGAGTATAACCTTCCATTTTGAGACTTCCAGCATATTCCTCTTCTCCTCTCTGGCTTAGTTTTTGCTCTTGGCTTGTTATATTTACCATTCAGGTTGTTTTCCCCACAAACATTGTGCCACCACCAGCCTCCTAAAGAAGATAGATAGGGCATTTCATGAATACAAACTCATGTAGTTACTGTTACTACATTTCCCCATGAGTACATCTTCACTTCTTACAAATATGATAGTATTGTATGCATGGTGCATGTATCCCACTTTTAAATAATCTGTGTTAAGTCTTGTGTATATCACCCAAAATAAAATACGTGAGAAAGGTTGTAGGTAAAATATCAAGTTGAACTAGAATCAAATTAATAGTTATGTTAAGAGGTTTTTACCTATAGAAAAAATGTTTGTTTGGGATTCAGTTTTTAAAGAGTTGACATTGTAGGTATTAGCTAATACTTTTGGAAGATATTTTGTAGATATGAAAATGAAGTATTGATATTAGGAAAATGATACCTGAGTAACTTTCTGGACAGTTGACATGTCCTTTTGCCATGTGATCCCAAGTAGAAAACACCAAATCTTTGTGTTCCGGGAGTGCACTGGGGACGTTGCCACTAATTTCAACTAGGTGTAACGTATAGTTGGTTTCATGATTTCCCAAGTGAAAGGAATATTCAATATAATGCTTGTTGTCGTTCCAGTCTTCTAGTTCAATTCGTAAAATGTAATTAGATTGCTTTACTATGGAGTATATCTTCTCTAGACCCAACCAAAATTCTCCTGAAAAGAAAGTAAAAATCTGTGGGTTGTTAACTGCAGATTAGGCACCAACAGGTTTTTTTTTTTTTGATACTGGTTTTTTTATTGGTGTAAGTCAGTGAGTTGTTTTAGCCTAGAATCCCTTGGTTATTTATTTATTTTTTTTAAGATTTATTTACTCACTTGAGAGAGCGAGAGAGAGAGAGTACATGAGAGGGGGGAGGGTTAGAGGGAGAAGCAGGCTCCTCGCTGAGCAGGGAGCCCGATGCGGGCCTTGATCCAGGGACTCCAGGATCATGACCTGAACCAAAGGCAGTTGCTTAACCAACTGAGCCACCCAGGCACCCCGAATCTCTTGGTTATTTTAGAGTCTCTTAAAATATTTCTTTTTAAAACAATGTTATTGAAGATAGTGAAATGTACAAAAAATGTTAAAAATATTAATAAGCCTGCCTAAAGTATGATTATCATTTTTTTTTGAGACATACTTCATGGGTGAAACATATTAGGCAATTATAGATATTTTAGATCTGGTCATTGGTAAAATATTATCTCATTTCTAGGTCCTTAGGTATACTGGCTTTACTATCAGGAATTTATTAATACCCATATACTATCGAACGGTTTGTTAAGTATTTGTACTATTACATTCAGTATTACTTGGCTGATAATAGTGTCATTTTCTTCAAATATAGTCTTGGCCTTTGATATTTGCTTGATATATGTTTTCTTTGTAGAAAAATAAGGGAATAAATTTTTTAGACATTTTAAATTAAAAAACATAATTCTTAATAACTTCTCTCTTTAATCTTAAAAATTATTTTTATTTGGAATTAAAAACAACATAAATACAAATAGATTTCTTTTTAATTATCACAGTCCTTTCTATTAAAGTGTTTAAGGAAAAAAGTCAAACTTTTATTGCTCTTGAATTAGACGACAATTTTAGAGATTTCAAGTACAGATGTCTTATTTTCTTATAGAAATAAATGAGTATTATGGTTTTAACAGTCAGCCTTTTATTTTAGAGTTACACTAACTCTTAGAAGATTTGGATCTGCAAAACATATCACCGAATATACCTTTTAGTTAGGGAATTAGCTAGTAGTTTGAATATAAAATTTTTTAAATGATCAAATAGTACTGAATGTTTAATAAAAAATTTGATATAATAATGGATGTTTTCCAGTTTATAAATGAGTACTTATATTTGTGAATTTTTATAATGTGCCTTTTGGATTTTTAAACCCCTTATTTATTTTTGTTTTGCTTATTTTATCTTATTTTGTGATTAAAATATAATAATTGTACTGAGTTAACGCATTTATTTTAAATCACATTTTCTGTAGTATACATTTATAATATTTAAACAGTTGAGATTTAAACATTTTGTACTGTACCTCTTGACAGTTTCCTTGTTCCTTCCACCTTCCAAATAATTAATATTAAAAATGTTAAAAAAGAAAGTAGAGTGACCAGTGAGAAGGATGGTTTTCTTCATAGCTCATTCATAGCATTTACCACTTATCAGAGCACATAGCATTTAATCATAATTATCTTTAATAATTATAATTATAATAATTAGAAGCCATCAAATTAAATTGTGATACATATACTTAAGAACGGACATGAAATTGTGATTAAGTATAATTCAAATAGACGCTTGTAATAACTGTAAATTACTAACAGATATGTAATTATTAGTTAATAAATTCTAAGAAGGCTGGGCCTATTCCTCATTCATTGTTGCATTACTAATGCCCAATCCAAAATAGATTCCCAGTAAATATTTTTAAGTTAACAAGTGAATGAATGAATGACTGAATGAAGTCACCTTACCATCAAGTCTCCCAAAACCATATCTGTAGTTTTCCCAGGTTTCATTGAAGTTTTGTGATCCATCTGTTCGGTGTTGAATTAATGTCCATGAACTATCTGAATATAATGAACAAAATTGTGTATTTTAAGTAGATTGACGCTGACAGATGTAACAAAATACTGTGTGTGTTTTTTTTTTTTTTTAAAGGTTTCTTCTATTTATTTGAGAGGGGAAGAGAGAGAGAGAGCACAAGCTGGGGATGGGTCAGATGGAGGGGGGGGAGACAGAGAGAGAGAGAGCAAGAGAGAAGCAAGCTCTTTGCTGAACAGATTGCCCAACATGAAGCTTGATCCCAGGATTCTGGGATCATGACCTGAGCCGAAGGCATATGCTTAACCAACTGAACCAACCAGCTACCCCAAAATACTGTTTTCTTGTTTTTATTTTATTTTATTTTATTTTATTTTATTTTAAAGATTTTATTTATTTATTTGAGAGAGAACGACAGAGAGTGACAGAAATAGCACAAGCAGGGAGGAGAGGGAGAAGCAGACTCTGACGCAGGGCTCGATCCCTGGACCCCAGCATCGTGACCCGAGCCAAAGGCAGACGCTTAACTGACTGAGCCACCCAGGTGCCCCTTGTTTTGATTTTAATTGGTGGCTTTGTAATGTAGTCATTAATATCATATGGTAATACCAGTTTATTATTTATTATGGTCCCAAGAAGTTAAGTAAAGGGCAACTAATGAATCTATCTTAATAAACTTATTAACAATAATAATTTCAGATTACTTTCTGGAAAAAGATGGAGAATATTGAGTAACTGCATGAGTAAATACAAAAATAAACAAGGCAAATATAAGTACTAGAGCTATGCAACTGCTCATGTTACTTATATTTCATTTACATATATTCAGAACAAAGATAATAGGATTAGTCTTACTAATAGGTAGTAAATAACCTGAGCTAATTACAGTCCATTTTCTCTTCAGGCTGGTTTTACCTGATTTAATATCACAGTAGACATTAAAAACTTGAGAGTTGCTGGGTCTAATGGAATAGATGCCACTTGTATGTTCGCCTCTGTTATAAATGGTGGTACAATTAGCAGGAATGTCTAGAATCAAGAAAGTGTTATTACATAAGATATAGTAATAGGAATGGTGTCTTTAGAGCTTGAGCTTTTACTTGACATTTTATGGAATTGTGGTAAATGTAGCCCTTAGCCTTTTTCAGTAATATATTACCAAGAAAGTACTTTATACTGAAGCAGATTTATTAGATGGCATGTTATGCAAACAATATTAAAATAATTATTATTAAACTGATTTGTTTTTAGGAAAAGTGACAAAATGAGAATTTTAGACATATTTTTGCTAGATATAGGAAGAATATAAATATAATGCCACATACGAGACATTATTATAATGCTCAGTGTGCATAGCACTTAATCAATAGGTGTATGTGGAAAGAGTAAACGTACATGAAGGAAACTTACAGAGACCTTTTGTGTGTGTGTGTGTGTGTGTGAATTACATATAAGTAAATATATTTTGAAAGTAGTATTTTGTGAATGTTCGGTTGGGAATGGAGACTTTGTTCTTTCATCTTTGTGGTTTTTTTTAAATGAAAAATTTCAACAGGAAAGTAGAAACATTAGAGAGAACTTCATAGTCTTTCCATCTGTATTCAGTAATTGTTAATCTTTTGCCACTTTTGCTTCATAAGTATACATGTATACAAATATGTATCTTGCTGTGCTATTTGAAAGTAATTTCCAGACATTATGACCCTTAACCCCTTGAATATTTCAGCTTGTATCTCTTAAACATGAGATTATTTTCATACATAACTATAATACCATTATTACATCTAAGAAAATTTAAAATAATGTCATATTATCTAATATCAAGTCTACATCTATATTTTCCTGATTGTCTTAAGAATGTGTTTTGTATGGTTAAAAAAAAAAAAAAAACTGCCAGGATCCAGTTTAGGTTGACACATTGTATTTGGTGGATTTGTCTCTTTACTCTCTTGTAGTTTAAGAACAGGCCCTGAGAATAGCAATTTTTGATGGGAATGTCTAAGATGGGAGAAAAATTTGATGATAAAATACCTTCAAGAAAGAAACCCAACAAATTAACTTACCATCATGTTCTACATTGTTTGTTTCATTCAAGTGAAGAAAGGGGGTAGTTCTTGGTGCTCTTGGTTTAGAAGAAAGTGAATTTTCTGTGGATTCTTGAATACCAGTTCTTCTTAGCTGATGAAAGAATATAAATCTTTTAAAAATGGTACTGAATATACAGTTAGGGGAATCTGAGGGAGGATATTAAAAGTACAACTTGTAGGGGTGCCTGGGTGGCTCAGTCATTAAGCGTCTGCCTTCGGCTCAGGTCATGATCCCCATGATCCCAGGGTCCTGGGATCGAGCCCCACATCGGGCTCCTTGCTCAGCGGGAAGCCTGCTTCTCCCTCTCCCACTCCCCCTGCTTGTGTTCCCTCTCTTGCTGTGTCTCTCTCTGTCAAATAAATAAATAAAATCTTAGGAAAAAAAAAGTGCAGCTTGTATACATCTTTAAGTTCATAATATGTTATTGCTTTTGATGTTGAAACAGTTAAGCAGTGACATACAGATTGTACACATGACCTGTTCTCAAAATACTTAATCAAGCACATTATCTAATGAGTTAAAAAAACTAGAGAAAGAGGGCGCCTGGGTGGCTCAGTTGGTTAGGCGACTGCCTTCAGCTCAGGTCATGATCCTGGAGTCCCAGGATCGAGTCCCACATCAGGCTCCCTGCTCAGCAGGGTGTCTGCTTCTCCCTCTGATCCTCTTCCCTCTCGTGCTCTCTGTCTCTCATTCTCTCTCTCTCAAATAAATAAATAAAATCTTTAAAAAAAAAAAAAAACTAGAGAAAGAAAGAGAGCAAAGCACAAACCAGAAATTGGTCAAAAAAGAGTAAGACCAAAGGTAAAAACTGCTTATTAGCATTTTTTAATACATTCTGTTCATTTATATGAATAGAATATGTATTCTATTTATCAACAGGCAGATTTTAAGCTTAATAATTCTCAGTTGTAGGCCTTATTGATTGAGTTTCAGACCTGCCTTAAAAACCTAGCACATAATTTGAAAAAGGCTGCTTTCTTTCTTTCTTTCTTTTTTTTTGAAAAAGGCTGCTTTCTTAATAGTTTTTTGGAATGTAAACATATCTGCAGAAGTAACAAATTGGCAGGCTTATTTGCTTACTTTCAATGCATTCAGTATTTCATTGCAAGTTTTAGCAATGTTTAGCAATAACAGTTTATTTTTATGCAAAATGTGCTGGGTTTGCAGTTTATTGACTGATAGCTTATTGATGGCCTAAGATTATGGAGTATCTTAATAGTGTTTCTTGTTGTCGGCATTTCCTATGACCTTACTCATAAGGATCTGTTGCAGAGTTCATTTTCTGGATATTACCCTTTTCTTCGAGGTAACTGTATGATGTTAAAGACACTTAACTTACAGAGTTTTGGATTATTACTTGAAATTTGAGGAACGTGGGTCAGATGATCTGATGCTTCTTTTAACTCAGATATTCATTGTTTTGAATTCTTCATACATTTTATTATTAGAAAGGATGTATATCATTTGATAATAGTGACATTTTGTTTTGTGAGTAGGCTCATTTAACCATAATAAAAGATATAAGAAAAAAGAATTTAGAAAAATAATGTAATGAGGAAGTTATGGAAATCAAAACTAATTGGCAAAAACCCCTTTTGGATAATTAGCAAAAGTAAGAAAATAACCTACTAAACTATCATTCATAATTAGCAAAAAATAACCTGAAATTATGAGTTATAAAATTTCTGAAACATATAATGATATGTTTGTATAGTGGAAATGGTTTTATAATTCTTGGCAACTATTTTTTTTACAAGTTTCTACATATTTGTATTATTTTTGGAACCCTCTGGAGTGCCTGTTTCATAGTATTAGTAATTAATATTTTTGAAATGTTAGGTTCTCACATTGCTTTATTTTAAATAGGTATCTCCCTCACCTACATTGGTAGATAATTTATGGATTACATTGTAGATTAATTATACTGTTGGATATTGAACTTTACAGTTTCTAATATTACTAATAATAGCAAGCTTTTATTGACTTCTTTGTGTTGAATATGATACTGACTTTATTAATTCAACATATATTTATTGAATTCCTACTATGTCTCAGACAGTATTCTCTATTCCGGGGCAACAGCAATGAAAAAAATGAGGAAAATCCCTGTTCTCATGGAGTTTACATTCTAGTGAGGGGACAGACAAAATAAATAACTAAAATATACATATTATGTGAAATAGAGATAAGTGTAAAGGAAAAAAGGAGAGTAATGAAGGAGGTAACAGGTTTTAAGGATGGGTTTGGGAATTGTAATTTTTGATTAAGTGACCTAGTAAGACTTCACTGAGAATTTTATACTTGACAAAGACCTAAAGGAGATGAGAGTGGGCCGTGCAGATCCCAGGGAGAAGAGCATTCTTCCCCTGGATGATAGACGGAACAAGGGCAAAGGCCCTGAGACAGCAGCATATTTTTTTTTTTTTAAAGATTTTATTTATTTATTTGACAGAGAGAGACACAGCGAGAGAGGGAACGCAAGCAGGGGGAGGGGGAGAGGGAGAAGCAGGCTTCCCGCGGAGCAGGGAGCCAGATGCGGGGCTTGATCCCAGGACCCTGAGATCATGACCCGAGCCGAAGGCAGACGCTTAACGACTGAGCCACCCAGGCGCCCCGAGACAGCAGCATATTTGATGTGTAACTGGGAAGAGTTACCCTAGTATGACTAGAGTTGCAGAGATGAAGTCAGAGATAAGAGTCATCTAGGGTCTTACGGGCCACTGGAAGTGAGATGGTAAGCCATTGTATGGTTTTGAGCCAAGAGAGACATGATCTAATTTTGACTTAAAAAAATTAAAAAAAAAAAAAAAAAAGATTTATTTGAGAGAGAGCATGAGCAGGGGGAGGGGCCAAGGGAGCCCAACCCTGAGCCAAAGTCAGACGCTTAACTGACTGAGCTACCCAGGCACCCCTAATTTTGAGTTTTGATAGAATCATGTTGAAGATATATTTTACATGAGTTAATTCTTTTTTTTTCTTATGACACTCCTATAAGATAGGTTCTATTATTTTCTTGATAGAATAAGTGAGGAAACTGAGAGACAGAAGGGTTAAGTAATTTATTCAAGGTCACACAAAAGTTTTAGAGCCAAGATTCAAACCCAGGTAGTTTCTTAGCTTCAGAGTCTACAGTCTTTTTTTTTTTTTTTAAAGATTTTATTTATTTATTTGAGAGAGAGAGAATGAGAGAGAGCACATGAGAGGGGGGAGGGTCAGAGGGAGAAGCAGACTCCCCGCCGAGCAGGGAGCCCGATGCGGGACTCGATCCAGGGACTCCAGGATCATGACCTGAGCCGAAGGCAGTCGCTTAATCAACTGAGCCACCCAGGCACCCCAGAGTCTACAGTCTTAACAATCATGGTGATGTGATCTGTTTACTCATTATCCAACTATAAGTTTTAAAAATAAATTTAGGGTCGGGCGCCTGGGTGGCTCAGTTGGTTGAGCGACTGCCTTCGGCTCAGGTCATGATCCTGGAGTCCCTGGATCGAGTCCCACATCGGGCTCCCTGCTCGGCAGGGAGTCTGCTTCTCCCTCTGACCCTCCCCCCTCTCATGTGCTGTCTCTCTCATTCTCTCTCTCTCAAATAAATAAATAAAATCTTAAAAAAAAAAAAAAAAAATAAATAAATAAATTTAGGGTCTAATGGTTTCATAAACCTAGATTTTATATAAAAGATTGGATATACCATTAAAATATTGACTTACCTGGTTTTCTATTTCTTTTATTTGACTGTGCTGTTGGTTTAATTGTCTATATTGTTCCTCCACGGTCTGTAGAAGGTCTTTGATGCTATTATCTTGCTGTTCTACGAAAGTCTGGACATAGATTGTAGGGTGGTTAGAAGTTTCTGTCTTTCTTACTTCTTTTTTCTTTCTCTTGTTAAATTAGACTTATTTTTTATAACACAATCTAAATTTTTAAAACTAATACTGGATTAGATAACTGAATATTGGCAACATTTTTCTCTTATATGCTTCTTTGAAATCCTTTTGTTTTTATGTTATAAAATGTACCATCTCTAAAACCTAATTACCTGAACTTCAAAGTACTTCAGTTAAATGAAAAAAAAAAAAAACAACCAGTATTTTCATAGGACTTAATCTTTCACCATTTACTTATTACATTTATTCATTTTATTTTTACTTCATTTTTTAATTTTTATCCATTTTAAACATGGGAGGATAGTTTCAAATTATATTCTTTAACTTTTTACTTGCCTCCAGTAATTTGCAACACTGTAATAATTTAGTGTTCTAAATTTTATTAATTGATTTGTAATTTTTATCTGAAATGTAAAGTTTAGTTGTTTTTAGATATAATGTTAGGGAATCAGAAAAACCAACTTGAAATTATAATGGGAAATTTTATTTCCTAGAGGCTTTTTTTCCTTGAGAAAAGTGTAATATTTCAATGATTCAACAAAGTAGCATGTTTTAAAATATTTTTTTAAAAAGATCCACATTGAAAACATAATCATGAACCCTCTTTGATTTCTACTTACTTTAAGTGAAGTTACTTCTGGGTGTTCCTGAATTTCAGGTTGATTTTTAATTAAACTGGTTAATTGCTTCTCCAAATACCTCACTTTTTGTTGAAGTAGAATTTTTTCTTCTAGGAGGCTTTCAAGTTTTGAGTTGAGTTCAAGTGACATATTCTTCACTTCTTCATTCTTGACTTGCAGTTTGGATGTAGTTCTTCTAAGTTCCTTTTCTTCTTCTTTGATTTCATTGGCTTGCAGTGATAGGTCATAAAAAGACTGATCAAATATATTGAGTTTTTGAAATATATCATTAATTTGGCCCTTAGTTTTATGGACAAAGTCTTTAAGACCATGTCCTAACTGAAGGAGGCCATTGGCTAAAATTTTTACATCATCTAACATAGCAAATCTTGATTTTGGCTCTGGAGACATAGAATCATATGATGAATAGTCCTGGTCAATTTTGGAAGAAATAACTAGAGGAATGATAAAAAGAAAGAGCTTAATTGTGTGCATTTTTATCCTAATTATTCAACTAATTTTCTCCTGTAAGCAGACCTAGACTACTCAACCCCAGATATACCACGATTTGCCACATGAGCAGTAAGGTTGGCAGGCGAATATAGTTAATCATTAAGCTGTGTAAAGTTGTACGAATGTAACCTTCTACATTGAGTTAGATCAGTGCTAAATGAAATCAAAGAAGTGAGCAATTAACTTACTAGGTCATTTTAAGTTGTTAATGTATTTAATTTTGCAGTGTTACAAACTCCATCAGTTTCAGGGTTGCAAGAGCTACCTGTTTTTTTGTTTTTTTTTTTTTAAAGATTTTATTTATTTATTTGACAGAGAGAGACAAAGCGAGAGGAGGAGCCCAAGTAGGGGGAGTGGGAGAGGGAGAAGCAGGCTTCCTGCTGAGCAAGGAGCCCAATGTGAAATGGGGGCTCGATCCCAGGACTCTGAGATCATGACCTGAGCCAAAGGCAGACGCTTAATGACTGAGCCACCCAGGCGCCCCGAGCTACCTGTTTTTAAAAGCTTATATTAATTTCTCATGATTTTTAAAAGAGATTTACAATTAGACAAACTCTTTTGATTGGTAAATTCACATCAAGGTTAAGGAAAGTTAATGAATTAAGTATGCATTTCCCAAATTGTATTTTAGTTATTTGGACACAGCAGCCTATTCCCAGAAATGGGTTCTCTGTGAAGCCAGCCACCACTTCTTCAAGTGGCATTAATGGCTCTCAAGGCTGCCTTGTCCTGCTACTCTGTATAAGCTAACGTATGATTATATATTCCTTATTACTTGTCACTGTAATTGTTGGTATGTCTTTTTGCTTCAGATGATGTTTCCTAACTGTATTTGTATATTCTCACAAAATCTCATACAAGGTATCTCACTCCCTTTCTCTATATCTGTGTTTATGTTCTAACCTCTTTTCCATGTGCCCACTGAAAGACCAATAGATTAGGTGATCTTCTAAAGTCAGACCAGAATTACATTATTCCAATGTCTGAAACAATTTACCTGTTACAAGTTTTTCTGAATTTTGTGAGCTTGGTAACAATTTTGGTAATATAAACTTAACAAAACCAACAAATTAATAATATGTTCAAAAATAAATGTTCTACTCTGCTTCTAACTTAGTGTTAAAAGTGAAAATACTAAATGCTTCAGTTAAATTATAGCTGATTATCCTTTTTTTAAGAGAGAGTGTGCATGAGCTTGCACAAGTAGGATGGGGAGGGGCAGAGGAAGAGGGAGAGAGAGAATATTAAGCAGGCCCCACACAAGGCTGGATCTCACAACCCTGAGATCATGACCTGAGTGGAAATCAAGAGTCCAACACTTGATTGAATGAGTCACCCATGTGCCCCTGATTATCCTTCTTAAGTGCTCATTGAGAACTTTTTGAGAAAATAATAAGTTCTTTAAAATGCCTTATCTTGATAAATGAGTATAGTGTAATTGTTAAAAGAGTGTGGGTTCTGGAATCAGACTGTCATCTATGTCCAACAGCCAGCTCTAGCTGTCTGGCCTTGGACAAGAAGCTTAACCTCCACCTGCCTCAGTCTTCTCATCTGTAAGGTGGGGTATAGTACATACTTAATAGGGTTATGAGAATTAAAAGAAATGATATGTGTAAAGCACTTAGAACAGTGTCTGGCAAATAGGAAGTACTCAAAATGTTAGTTATTATATCACATGTAAACAACCTTTGAACCTGTGTATGTGTGTTTAATCAGGCCTATCTGAAAAAAATTTTTAAATAAAGTTAATGGCTTTTTTGCAAAGTGGAAAGCTTTAACATAATGAATTTTAGTTTAAATTGTAAATTGTCAAGCAAAACTATAAAATGAGCCATTTCCAAATTTCTGTGCTTAGAAATGCCTCCTCGTGGTATACAATAGAGACCCTTTCCTTTGGTGATTTAGGAGTAAGGGCTTTTGGATGTAATAGCTACAGTCAGGTAGTATACCATAGTGGTTTCGAGTATGATTCTGGAGAGAGGCAGGCTGACTTGGAATCCTGGCTGTCCTGTTCTTCAGCTCTGTAACTCTTTGTCAAATTATTTGCCTTTTCCGTACCTCCATTTTCTTGTCTGTCAGGTGAAGGTAATACCTAGTTTATAAGATTGTATGAAGATTAAGAATTAAAATTTTTAAAGCACAGAACACTATCTGGTGTAAAGTAAATACTCATAATATTATATATTGGTTACTTGTTGGTAATTAGAACCAATCAGTGCATTTATGCCCATACTGTAATGTTTTATTGATGAATATTATCTAACCTCATGTTAAGATGATGTTGAGAAATTTTGCTAAAATTTAGATTTTCTGCATTTTGGTCTCGGATCTTGGTAGATAGAAGGAATCATATCTTTTGTTTAGCCTGTGTATACCTCTTTTTTTTAAAAATATTTAATAGAGAACCATATAAATATTTCTCTTTGTAAGAGAAATAAAGAATCCAAGTAAATAAAAAGATATAAATACTTCCACTAATAAAGAAGAAAAATAAAAAAGTTTCTTATTTTTCATTTTCATCTTACCCTCACCAGTGTTAAAGTGTATGTAGAACTAGTGAAGAAACTTGAATTTTCTCCTTCTTTTTTAAAGGAAAAAGTTAGTGTTGTGATCATTGGTCATGAGGGCATATTTCAAAACTTCTCTTAACTAAACTGTCTACTTTTCTGGCTTAAAACTATCGACCCTGATGTTTCATCCACCTTCTAGTTGAGGGGAAATTGAGATCGGCCAGCTTCTCTCTGTTGCACTATAAGCAGTTTATGGGCAAGATCTGTATCTGTTTTTAATTTGTGTCCCTTATAGTACTTTATTTAGTAAAATGCCTTGCATGTTTGAGAAACAATATAAATATATTGAATGAAAAAGAGAATGATAAAGTCATAACATGGGAGTTTTCCAGGTACAAAATTTGCATATAGTAGATGTTCAGTCTGTTTTGATATAGGAGGTTCTTTTTAGAGAAAGGAATTTGAAAAGTTTTTTGAATTTGCCCCTTCCAGTGCATGAAAGTAACTGGACACTAATACAAAGACGGGCTATGTGAAGGAATTTCCTTTCATTTTGGTTACTGTATTAGAATAGTAACACTTTCTGCACAATCTATATAATTCCTTACATGTGACACTAACAGATTAAAGGCAATGGTCACATATTCTTGGTTTATATTATATCATCTCTGGGTGGAAATATCTGGATAATTTTTTTTTCTTGTATTAGTTTGACATGTTACTGAATATACTTAAAGTAAATAAATTGCCTATTCACGAGCTGTAGAAGAGTACCAACATGGGGAATGTAATGAAAATAGCAATTTTTTTTTTTTTAAGATTTTATTTATTTATTTGACAGAGAGAGACAGCGAGAGCAGGAACACAAGCAGGGGGAGTGGGAGAGGGAGAAGCAGGCTTCCTGCCGAGCAGGGAGCCTGATGTGGGGCTTGATCCCAGGACCCTGGGATCATGACCTGAGCCAAAGGCAGACGCTTAACGACTGAGCCACCCAGGCGCCCGAAAATAGCAATTTTGTAAGTGATTTTACATCTGCCTTTTAATGCCTCCTTTCTGAGTACACATTGTCAAAGGCAGAATCTAAGCTTTGCTTGAACTTGTGCCTATTTAAATAGAACCCTAATTAAACATAACCAGTAATGTTATGAAAGTTTTAATTTTATGCCAAAGAAAATAAGAAACTAAAAATTGGGCACTAATGTAAGCATTTCTAGTTTCTAAAAACTAATATACAAAGCTTTTTAGCTACATAGAGTTTTAGGACATTTAGAAGTCTTGTTTAAGTTTCAAGCAAAGCAAAGTCCTTTGTCCTCCCCCAGGTTGTGCAATCTTCCAGAGATGTGACTTCCAAATAAAACACAAGGCATTCGGATCTTTTGAATGTAGTATCCTTTTTAATTTCTTCCTTTTAAAAATGTGATTTGTTTTTGATTTAATGTTTGGTAGAAAGATTCTGAAAGTAATTGCATGAGAAAAACCCATTTATAAATAGAAATATATTAACTAAAGTGAAGAATAATGCTCGATTAATACATTTGCTTCCCTATCCTCTCTGTCCAGAACACTGTCCAATGGAAATACAATGTGAGCTATATATGTGAAAAAAAGTAAAAAGTAACAAGTGAAATTCATTTTAATAGTACATTTTATTTAATCCAGGATATCAAAAATTATTTCAATATGTGATCAATATAAAAAACATTAATTATATATTTTATATTCTTTTTTCATATTAAATCTTCCAAATCTGGTGTGTTTTTATACTTTCAGCATATCTCAATTAGAATAGGCACACATCAAGTGCTTAGTAGTCTCATGAGACTATTTTATTGGACAATGCAGATCTAGAAGATGAGTGACCTTTGAAGTAATTATTTCATGTATCTTACTTTTTTCCCCATGTTCTCTATTAATAAATATTAAATTTTTATGCTGAAAGTACTTATTGTGGAAACCCAGATATTTCTGAAACTTGTAAAAGATAAAAATCCTAGGGGCACCTGAGTGGCTCAGTCGGTTAAGCTACCAACTGTTGATTTCAGCTGGGGTTATGATCTCAGGGTTGTGGGATCGGGCCCCACAGGGAGCCCCATGTGGGGCTTTGCACTTATTGGGGAGTCTGTTGAGATTCTGTCTCTGCCCCTTGCCCCGCACTCACACTCCTCTCTTTCTCTAAATAAGTAAATAAATAAACAAACAAAATCTTAAAAAAAAAAAATCCTGACTCTTCACTATTAACATTTTGTGGTCCATCCTACCAGATCCCTTGGATGAGTAGCTGCACATAATTTCTCATGTCAGATTATCCTTCAGAAGCGTAGTGCCAGTTTACATCCCTGCCAAGAGTAACGAGAGTTCCTCTTTTCCCATGAATTTTTACCAATGCTTTGAATGAGAAAAACAAAAAATATCAATAAATCCTTTTTTAAATGATTTATTTATTTATTTTAGAGAGAGAGTGCATGCACATGTGTGTGCAGGGGTGGGGCACGGGCAGAGGGAGAGAGAATCTCAAGCAGACTCCTGCTGAGTGCAGAGCTTGAGGCAGGGCTTTATCCCACAACCCGGAAAGCATGACCTGAGCCAAAACTAGGAGTCTGATGCTTAAGCGTCTAAGCCACCCAGGTGCCCCCTCAGTATCAATAAATCTAATAGGCAAATGTGTCTAGTTTATTTTCCGGGCCATCTATTTTGCTCTCTTCATGAATTACCGAGGTATTATGTAAGTTCCTCTGTCCAAACTCCTCCCCCCCTTTTTTGATTATTTCTTTCTTTTTTTTTTTTAAATTTTATTTATTTATTTGACAGAGAGAGAAACAGCAAGAGAGGGAACATAAGCAGGGGGAGTGGGAGAGGGAGAAGCAGGCTTCCTGCTGAGTAGGGAGCCCGATGTGGGACTCGATCCCAGGACCCCGGGATCATGACCTGAGCCGAAGGCAGACGCTTAACGACTGAGCCACCCAGGCGCCCCTTGATTGTTTCTTTCTGACTAATTGTGGGAATTATTTACATATTATGGATACTAACTCTTTATCTTGTGTGTAACAAATAGTGTTTTTTCAATTTGTCATTTGTCTTCTGCCTATGTTTATGGTATCACCTGCTCTGCAGAGTCTTTAAAATTTGTCTTTTATAATTTATGTGGCTCATGCTCAGAAATGGCTTTCTCACCTATAAAATATGGTGTCTTTAAAGCTTTTCTAGTGCTTTTATGGCTTTATTTTTATTATTTAAGCCTTTGATTATTCTGGAATTTAATTTGTGGAGGGGGTGAAGTATGTATTCATCTTTTTTCCCTGAATGACTAAATGCTATCTCAACACTTCATTAATCTACCTTCTCACTGCTGATTTGCAGTTGTTCTGAAGTATTATAAATGCAAGTTAAAGACTTACTAGGTTTATGTGGGAATTTATTAGTGGAGTTAGTAGTCAAATGGAAAGAATCTGGCTTCAGTTTTATGCCTTTTACCTTCAGAAACAAGTTGAATTTAAAACTGGTTTATATTGGAAATCAGGCATAGCTTATAGATAATGTTTAATTAATTTCCATTTAACCTGGAATCCAAATTCTCAGAAGTATTAAGTAACTATATAGTGTGCATTCTGTATTATTCATTAATTCATTCAATATGAGGCACTGTTTTAGGCATTGGGAATATAGCAGTTAACTAGATAGATAAAGTCCTTGCCCTCCTGGAGTTTGGGCTCTGTCTGTCTATCTGTCTATCTATCTATCTATCTATCTATCTATCTATCTATCTATCTATCTATCTGTTATCTATCTATAATGGAGATATATAAGCAAGAAGTAATATATAAATGAACAAGATAATTTTGGATTGTTTTAAGCAAATTGTTTAAGAGTTGTGAATGAAATAATAAAGTGATGTGATGGTGGGGGGAGATTAAGGTTAGGTTTTCTGAGACTTGAAAGATGGGAAGAGTTCAATCATGTACTTGTCCACAAAACTTAGATGGTAGTAATGACATTGTAGAGGTTCTGAGGTGTGGGGGACAGCATAGTGTGTTTTGCTTTTCTGTGTGTTCTGCACGTCTATCCTACTTACAGTTTTTTAATTGAAATGTATGGGCAGATTCTTTAGCCTCAATTCCTCTTGTGGGCTCCAGTGACATTCTATGTTCATAGCACTCATCATACTACATTACAGTTATTTGCTTGTCCAGTTCTCCCTGCAGGCCAGTCAGGTCAAGACCTTAGTCATTTATCTCTATATTCTTAGTATCTAGCACACTGCATATTCAGCAAATGTTTGTCACAATGAGGAATTACAAACATAATTAAGGGCAATCTGTTATCGTGTGCTTTGGATCCTAGTCTCTCCTACAATTTCAGGAGTCTTTACTTTCTTGTTCTAATGTATGCACACTGTCTCAGCTGGATTCTTTTCATTAGCGTTTAATCAAACTCAAACCTATCCAATCTTAAAAAGCTTACAAAATCCCTGTATTCTGTCTCCAGCTATTGCATAATCTTTCTCTTCTTTACAACTGCCTTTTTCAGAATTTCACTTTTTTAATTTTCTTAACAGCTTCCTGTTCTTGAACCTACTTTTATGTGTTTTCAGCCTGATGTTATCAGTAACTTTCACGTTGCTAAGTCAAGTTGACCTTTTTCAATTCTTAACTTATTTGGCCCCTGGGTGGTGTTTGACATTTAACTGTTTAATTCTTTTCTTTTTCTTTAAGTAGACTCCACGTCTAGCGTGGGCTTGAACATGGGGCTTGAACTCACCACCCTCAGATGAAGGCCTGAGCTGAGATCAAGAGTCCGACCTTAACCAACTGAGCCCTCCATGTACACCTTAACTGTTTAATTCTTCTTATATTGTTTTCTCTTGGATTCCATGTCACTGCACTCTCATGGTTTTCTTTCTACTTCTCTATGGGTTCCTTCTCAGTCTTCTTGGCAGTCTCATCCCCTGCTGGATGGCCACAGTATCTTGGAGAACCTTAAGACTCCATTCTTAGAATAGCACACATGAATAATTATGTGATATTCTAATTCTCCCGTAGTTTATATCCTTCAAAATGATTGTCAGCATAGGAAAAATGATAGGTAGATGCAAGATAGAAAGGATTAAATAAAAACCTTGTAGTCTTGAATTGGAATTTGAAATATCAATATGTACTCTGTGCATGTTAAAAGCATTTTCCCCTTGGGACGCCTGGATGGTGCAGTTGGTTAAGCATCCATCCGTCTCTTGGTTTTGACTCAGGTCATGGTCTCAGGGCCGTGAGATTGAGCCTTGCATTGGGCTCCATGCTCGTCACAGAGTCGGCTTAAGACTCTCTGCTCTGCCCCTCTTCGATCTCTCTCTTTCTCTCTCTATCAAATAAATAAATCTTAAAAAACAAAACAAAACATTTCCCCCCTACTCTTTCTACTTAAATGGCCTAGGAACAGTGACTAACCCACAATGAGTACGCAGATTGTAGCTTGGAAAAACATTTCTCATTCAGAGAACCAAAGCTCCTTGGAGAAATGGCTGATTCTGGGTCCTGGGAGAAAGTGTATAAGAAGAGCTTGGAACATCCTGCCATATAGCAGATAGCAAGAAGTCACCAAAGAGTATTATGACTGAATCCCAGGGATTCAGGAGCCAGTTTGAATTGGCCTTTTCATTTGCCAAAGATGGGACAATTTGAACATCAATAAAGATAATAGCTGCAGTGTATTGAAACCAATTAATACATTTGGTCCATGAGTTTATAGGTGATGCTAAGAAAAAAGAACTAATTTCTCTTAGAAGATTATAATGCACCAACTGCTTATTTTGAAAACTGGAAAATAATGGAAAAGAAAGCATTTATTCCTGTCTCTGATATAATGGCTCAGTGGCTAAGCAAATAGTAGATGAGGAAAAGTACTCTTCATAGAGATACTCCAGCTATTAAATAAAGGAGGACTGATGGAATATTACCTTTTGGCAACCCTTAATGGAGCTAATGGGTTTAGGCATTGATCACCATCTCCTGACTGCACAAAGAACAACAACCAGACATTTTCTTCCTGGTAGAAGGACACGGTACCATTTATGAAATGATCTTGCCGAAAAGCCCTCAAACCTAAACATGACCAAAGCTCTAGATCCACCTCTCAATTTATAGAAAACACAAAGGAATGTGTTAAATGTCACTACAGGGATGCAATCAGTAAATTCCAGCTTCTGGAAAAATTACACAAAAACAGTCCCATTTCTTCAACAAATATATTGCAAAGGTAGAAGATGAAAAGACTTGCCCACAGTCAACTAAATATCTCTTCCTCCCATAGCTTCTGCATACCTCTCTCACAACACATTATTGTGAAGTGTTCTGTTTATAGGCATTTCTGTCTCAGACTGTATGTTCCTCAAGACCAACAAATGGCCTCTTAATCTTCCTTTATTTCCCTTGCATGTAACATGGTACCTGATGTTTGGTGCAGAGTCAATAAATATTTCTTGTGCAAATTTTATTTGATGACTTCAGTGGTTAGTCAGTCATAGTCATCTTTGCTCCTTGGTTCTTTTGATTAGGAAACTGACAAGTCATAGCATTTCCATATTTGCCTTTTTCACTTTTGACTATTTGGACTACAACTGACTCTTTCAGTGACTTTTAGATTGTACACTTATTGTTACACACACCTGTCCTCTCCCATAGAAATTACTTTATTGTTCTATCTAATTTTATTTTTTTTTAATTTTTATTTATTTGACAGAGAGAGAGACAGAGGGAACACAAGCAGAGGGGGAGGGAGAGGGAGAAGGAGGCTTCCTGCCGAGCAGGGAGCCCGATGCGGGGCTCGATCCCAGGACCCTGGGATCATGACCTGAGCCGAAGGCAGAAGCTTAACGACTGAGCCACCCAGGCGCCCCTGTTTTATCTAATTTTAAAGGTCATGTGTTCTCACTGTAAAAAAATTCAAACAAAATAGAAAAGTATAAAAAAGAACTAGAGCCTTCATGGTTAACCAGGAATAACCTTTTATCCCTTTCTTTCTCTCCTCCCTTTCTTCTTTCTCTGCCACCCCCCCCAACTTTCCTCTTGTTGGATTGACCCATCCGTCATTATGTAATGACCTCCTTTGTCTCTTATTATAGTCTTTATATTATAGTCTGTTTTGTCTGCTATAACTACCCCAGCTTTTTTTTGGTTTCATTTGCATGGAATATCTTTTTCCATTTCTTCACTTTCAGCCTGTGTGTTTCCTTATATTCGAAGTGAGTCTCTTGTAGGCAGCATGTAGATATGTCTTGTTTTTTTTTTAACCCATTCAGCCATTGTATGTTTTGACTGGAGAATTTAGTCCATTTACATTTAAAGTAAGTATTGATAAGTATTTACTTACTGCCTTTTTGTTAATTGTTTTCCATTTGTTTTGTATTTTGTCTCTGTTCCTTTCTTTTCTTACTCCTTTCCTTTGTTGTTTGATGACTTTAATAGTATGCTTAGGTTTCTTTATTTTTTGTGTATCCACTATAGGTTTTTGCTTTGTGGTTACCTTGAGGCTTGCACATAACAACATGTATCTAGAACAATGTATTTTTTTTTTTAAGATTTTATTTATTTATTTGACAGAGAGAGACAGCGAGAGAGGGAACACAAGCAGGGGAGTGGGAGAGGAAGAAGCAGGCTCCCCACAGAGCAGGGAGCCCAATGTGGGGCTCGATCCCAGGACCCTGAGATCATGACCCAAGCCGAAGGAAGCCGCTTAACCGACTGAGCCACCCAGGCACCCTAGAACAATGTATTTTAAGTCAATAACAACTTAAGTTTGATCCAGTTTTAAGGTTCTTCATTTTTACTCCCCTCTCCCATGTTTTATGTTTTTGATGTCATATTTTACATCTTTTTGTCTTGTGTATTCCTTAACTAAGTATTATAGTTATTTTTACTACTTTTGTCTTTTAACCTTCATACTAGCTTTATAACTGATTAATCTGCTACTTTTAGTATATATTTACTTTTCCAGTAAGATTTATTCGTTCACATTTTCTTGTTACAAATTAGCGCCTTTTCTTTTCAGCTTAAAGAACTCCCTTTGATAGTTCTTGTTAGGCCAGTTTAGTGATGATAAGCTCCTTTAGCTTTTGCTTGTCTGGAAAACTCTGTCTCTACTTCTTTTTTAAAGATTTTACTTATTTATTTGACACAGAGAGAAAGAGACGGTTAGAGAGGAAACACCAGCAGGGGGAGCGGGAGAGGGAGAAGCGGGCTCCTGGCTGAGCAGGGAGCCCGATGCGGGGCTCGATCCCAGGACCCTGGGATCATGACCCGAGCTGAAGGCAGACGCTTAACGACTGAGCCACCCAGGCGCCCCTACTTTACTTCTGAATGATAACTTTTTTGGGTAGAGGGTCCTTGGATGAAAGTTTTTTCTTTCAGTACTTTGAATGTATCTTGCCACTGTCTTCTGGCCTGCAAACTTTCTGAACAGTCTGCTGATAGTCTTATTGGGGTTCCCTTGTGTGTAACAAGTTGTTTTTCTCTTCCTGCTTTTAGGATTCTCTCCTTCTTTTTAACTGTTAACATTTTAATTATAATGTGGCTTGGTGCAAGTCTTTTTGTCTTTACCTTTTTTGGAACTCTCTGGGCTTTCTGGATCTGGATGACTGTTCTCTTCCCAAGGTTAGGGAAATTTTCAGCTATTATTTCTTCACAATTGTCCATAAGTAGCATATGCCACTATACATCCTGCTGTGGAACCTGCTTTTTTCTTCATCCAACATGCGAGTATCTCTTTCTGCATCAATAAACATTGCTGCACATTGTCATTTTGCAGACTCCATAGTATTTCTTCTTATTAATATATATTAATTTAATTACCTAGAACTGTGCTGATGAACATTATATTTCTTCACAATTATTTGTAATTATTCTCTATTTTACAAAAAATGTTGTAGTGAATTTTTTTAACACATCCATTTGTAGATGTGTGTAGTTATCTCCTTAGACTAGAGGCAGGTTTCTTAGATCAAAGATTGTGTTCATGTAGAATTTCTATATTGCCCTGCCATGTTCCAGAAAATTTTGACCTCCGTTTTCATTGCTTCAGCAGTTGTTTAGCAGGGCTTTATTATACTTGAAGTCTTGTTCATCAGCTCTCAGCACTAGTCTTCAGTAAGTAACTCTCATTCTGTATCTTTTTTTTCTTTATTTAGCCCTCTCATTTGGTGTCTTTTCTTGAATTATCTTCTCTGTGGTGGCAGCAGTGACTGTTAAAGTTGTGTAAGATGCAAGATCATGAACTGAACATGAAATAAATGCAGTCTAATATGTGATTATCTTATAGCAACTACCAAATACTGTTACACCTAGCATATTGCTATATGTGTTTTTAAACAAACATTATGGAATGTTATACCTCTCAAATCCTTGATCATATTTATATAAAAGTTTCATCTATAAATGTCAACTTTATATCTGCTTGGAGGAACTAACATAATACATTATTAACTTTTTTTTTTTAAAAAAAGATTTATTTATTTTAGAGAGAGAGAGCACATGTGGCGGGGGGGGGGGGCAGAGGGAGAGAGAGAAAGAGAGAATCTCAAGTGGACTCCTTGCTGAGTGCAGAGGCAGGGCTTTATCCCATGACCCTGACATCATGACCTGAGCCAAAAATTAAGAGTTGGCCACTTAACCGAATGAGCTACCCAGGCGTCCCCGCTATTAACTTCTGTTTTTTGTTTTTTTTTTTTAAACATTTTTATTTATTTGTCAGAGAGAGGGAGAGAGAGAGAGAGAGAGAGAGAGGCAGGCAGAGGGAGAAGCAGGCTCCCCACTGAGCAAGGAGCCCTATGTGGGGGTCGCTCCCAGGACCCTGGGATCCTGACCTGAACCAAAGGCAGACGCTTAACCAACTGAGCCACCCAGGCGCCCCCACTATTAACTTCTTAATAATGTTTTAGTCCATACTCATTTATTTCCCAGAATCCTCTTGTAGACGAAAGAACTTGTGTTTTTAGGTCTGACTGATGTATATTCTGACTTCATCTTTGCTGCTTACCTAGTTGTATGTGAACCTCACTTAAGTTTTCTGGGCTTCAGTTCATCTGCAAAATTGGAGTATATTTGATTGCTGTCTTTGAATGATTGCTCTAAGAATCAAAACATTGGGTGTGAAAATAGTATAGTGGCTAGCAAATATTAATAATTCAGTACTTGTTCCGTCCTTATCTTTTGTGGCATGCAGTAACACATACTGTTTTTAGATATATATTCACTATCATGTATACTATTGCCTTCACAGAAATCTTCTCTACATATACCCTCAGAGTCTCAATTTTGCCAATCGTCAAGGTTCTGCAAGAAATATAACAGTTAAAGTACAGTTCATGTATGGGGAGGATCCAAGCAATGCCATGCCGGTAAGAAATGTTCTTTACTTTTCCTGTTCTTCATATATGGTTCAAATAAACTTTCTTTTTTACTTAGTTGGCAGCTCTAAACTGGAAATTAATATTATCTTGTAAACCAAGTTTCTAACTGCATTACTTCCTGTACAGATAGTACAAGTTTACTTGAATTCTTTTTTAAAAGCTTTTATTTAAATTCCAGTTAGTTAATACACAGTGTAATATCAGTTTCAAGTGTACAATATAGTGATTCAATACTTCCATCTTGAAGTCTTAATTATTGAGGGGTTGGTATATGCTAGTCACTCCCAGAGATACAAAGATGAATAAGACTTGTAACCTAGAGGATATGAGATAAACACATAAAATTCTGAAATAGTGACTTACAAAAGAGGATCAGAACAAAATCACCTAGGGTACTCTAACGAAGCACAGATATATATATTTTTTTCTATTCTTGTCATCTGTGATTCTGATTCTTCTCCTTTAGAATGAAAAGCCAGGTAAGGGAGGTGTAAGTTGATGCGTAGTGTATGAGGTTGTGGTATAGGTTGGAAATGTTCCCCACACGATTCTAATATGTATGATTTTTCCCATGTTTGTTAAGAAATCCTGATAATAGTGCACATTACACTTACCTAGGGAGCTTTTAAAAATACCAGTGCTCAGACTGAATCTTACTCCAATTAAATGATAGTGTCTGGGGGTGGGAACTAATCATGTATCAGTATTTTTAAATCTTCCCAAGGAATTACATTTTGCAGCCAATACTGAGAACCAAGGTATTTGCTAAGTGTTAGAAGATTGCTATAGGGATTCAAAGGCATAGATGTACACTAGTAGGAGAGAGTGTCTTGCCGAGGTAATAAACAGGTATCACCTGGGGGAGGTATATCTGAACTAAAACCAAAGGTGTTTAAAATGTAAATGGCATTGGGTCTTAGACAGTGGAGGAAAGAAAGCAGCTCTCTCAAGTTGGAGAATGTCCTTCAACAGTGTTACAGCGGTGGGTTGCCAGTGAGCCAGAGCAATGTAAGATAAGTCCGAAATGCTAGATTGAGGCCAGACTGGGGAGATTCTTGATTGCCCAGATTGTCATTTAGGATTTGGGGAACATTAATGCACATTCTGTGAAATATAATGTAAGTTCCATGAAAGTAGATTTTAGGCCCAACTAAACTTAGTAACATATGGAGTAGGAGCACAACTGTCACTGTAGATGTTCAACTTCTGAGAACCCTAGTGGAATGAAAATGAGCTTAAGAATAGGTGCATTGTTAACAGAGTTTTATTTTAGCCTTCTGTGTCAGTCATTAAATCAAGTTCTGATTTTCTACTTACTAGGAAAGCTGTATATTTTCTCTTTTCCTATTGTCCCCGTTTCATCCGCATTTATAGATCTTGACAGGAACAAGTACAAATTATTCATCTTTGTAATCTTCTATGGCAGCTGCCTCAGATCTTTGCATATAATACATGCTGAATAAATATTTATTGGTAAATGTAGAATTTATTTTTGAGGTTTGGAATTAGCATTTCATGTGCTTTATTAGTTTTTTATTTCTGTTGAAGGAATGAATGTACTATCACAGTTGATGAAAAGATACTGGATTGTGAAAATGGGTGCTTTGTTATGTGAATTGCCATATGGATTTGAGCTAATGACAAATGCAGTATACATAAGATAATCTGTTGTTATTGTTTGCCTAACAAACTCTTCCTTGTCTTAGCATATATATGGCCTCCTCTGCAGAATTCCAGCTGCATCCAGCCACATGGCAGTTAGACCACTCCCTCTTTAGGTGCTACTATGCATAGCATCTTCTCATTTCTTTTATGGGCCTTATCACCTTAAGATTATATGTTTATTTCTTCATCTTGTCTACTAGATTGTGAGCTCCTTGAGGGCAGGGACCATGTCATGATTGTAACCTGATGCTTGTCATAGTGCTTGGCACAGAAATGATCCTCAGTCTGTGTTGATGAATGGTTAAAAATACCTGTCAAATGGTCAAAAAAGGGAACACTTCCCACTTTTTATCATTCATGTTTTGAAAATAAATGTGTTACTTTGTGAAAAATGATAGTTTCTCAGGAGGAAAAAAGGTACTGCAATCCTTTCGCTTGTGTGTTATTAATCATATGAAAATATAATGCTTTTATGTTTATCCTAGTGGCTGGTTGAAAGTATAGAAACATAGACACATTGTCCTGGCTTAATTTTTTAAAAAATAAGGACTACTCAAATGGATCCTAAGATAATTTTTTGATCATATATTGATATGATAAAATCATAAACTTCAAGTTCTGTTATTGGAACAACATTTTATAAAAACATGGTAATGTATTCTTAGCAAATTGATGAAATTAGACTTATCTGTGAGAGTCATAATTATTACACCTTTACACACCTTTAAAATAAAAGGACCTGCTTGAACTGTTACAAAAAGAAACACAAATATCTGTTAATATGTTCTTTTTATTTACGGATGGTACCAATTAATCCTTTTGTGTAAGATACAAAGTTTGAGTTATTTTACCAGTTGTGTTGATGGAAGTGTGATGACATGTCCATGTACTTATTTCTGCATATGTAGAGATGGCTGGCCAGACTTGTAAGAGTTTAACTTATGGCTAGATAACATTGCAAGCCTAACTGTCTCACATAGGAATTGTAAGCCATTTATCTAATCAGCTGCCCTAATTAACTATAATGTTGCTATTAGAACTCAAGAGGCAGATATACATACAAGACTGAATTATTTTACCTCTAACCCTTCTCCAATAGTATTGTACTTTTTTTTGTTGTGGTGGATTTTTTTTTTAACACATCCGAAAGAATATAAGAATGGCGTTCTTCCTTCTTTATAGAGTAGTTTATAAGAAGGACTGGAAGCAAAAGATACATAGCTTGACCTAAAGTAGGATTTTTAAATATCATTTATAAATAATTTATATTTGACTTACAGAATGATTACTGTTTTAGTAGAGAAGCCACCAATTTGTATAGTAAATATATACTACCATTCTAAGACCATATTTCTTACATAAATTCCAAACGATATGCTACATCCAGATTTTAAAATGAATTGTTCACCTTCTTTAAGAAACAGAAAATATAATGGGTAGAAACTTTTCGAATGTTTGAATGTCAGATGGGTCTATAGTTGAAAAGAAATTTACAGCTAAGCAATTGAATTTATTAATGAGCGTCAGTAGGCACATTGTTCTTCATTGGGCTGATTTTGCCCATTGTTCTCCAATAGTTATTAAATCAGACAAATTCTTACATAGATATGAACATCCAGCATTTATTACAACGAAGTTTCAACATGCTGTTATTTGTTACAGGTAATCTTTGGTAAATCTAGCTGTTCAGAATTTTCAAAGGAAGCCTATACAGCCGTAGTATATCATAACAGGTACTGAATTCAAATATTTCTTTCAAAGTTACTCACTTCTCAGTGGCATTGTTAGCACTCACGTTAGTGTGTTTACCAAATGCTTTACTGCACTGAATGTGCAAATTCAAGACAGCTGACATCAGAGTTATAATTTTCAACCTGTAGATGCATATTTTTCATAGACATCAAATATAAGACTTTATACACAAAACATCTTTCATATCAAATTCTCTGACCCTTACATTTTTATTATACTGTTATTGATTATCATTGTGGCCTCTGGTCCTGTGGACTTTCTCTGTTATTTTCCCCTCGACACTTTGTAGTTTTACTTAACTCTTTACTAAGCTTACAGCCATTAGTCAGTTAAATTGGTAGTATTCTCAAAATCTAATAATCCTTTGACTTAGGACCCTTCCAATTTACTTCTTTCGGAAATTTTTAACTTTGGATAACTTTTCATCTCTACTCTCTTTTCTTTTTATTTTGATTATTGAATGCTGTTGGAGAAAAATCACAAAATTCTACCAATCAAGATGATCACAAATTGACATCATTTTATCCATATGATTGGGCTGCAGAAATTCATTTTACTTTATTTCATCTTCTTTTCGGCCCCACCACTCTTTGGTAATCTTGCCATCGCTTTTTTATCCTCTGTCATTTGGCAAGACATATTTTAAGCCTTTCTCCTCCTTTCTCTAGCTCCTACTTATTCTCTGTTTGCCTTACTCTTAGCGTTCCTACTTTATTAAGTGGATTGAGACCATCCAACTTGAGAACCATCCATTTGTCTACTCTTTACCTCTGATGATCTCTGCACGGGTCTGCCTTTCCTTCTGGTTCAAGGGCAGTCGGGGCGCACACCTGGCTCAGTGTGAGTCTTTCCTCTCTGCTTTCCTCCAGTCTCATCCTTGCTCTTTCACTCCGTCACTTAAGCCTTCTCTTGTCCCATCAGTCCCTGCTTCACTGGCTCCATCTCTTACTGTCAAAAAGCTTAAGTTTCTTGTGCTTAAAAAACAAAACAAAGGTCTCTCTTCCGTGTTGTTGTGTAGCATGGTTTTTCCTTGCCCTCCTTAAAACTTTATTCTTTCTCACCCTTACTTAATGACCCTCTTTGTTTCCTCCCATCTTTGTGGACAGTTTTTTGTCTGTAATAATTGCTCTAATTTTTCTTTCTTTCTTTCCTTTTTTTTTTTTTTTTTGAGTATAGATATTCCATACAAAACAGTAAGGTTTCACCCATAACCTTCTTTTTCTATACTTTACTCTCTGTAAATAATCTTATATGTATTTCTCAGAGTTACAGTCAGCGAAAATGCTACTACTTTTATCTTTATGTGGATTGTTCCCAACTCTTATTTTCAGTCATAACCTTCTTTGTGAGGTGCAGACATACATTTTTTAGTGGCCTATTGGGCATGTTCAAGGTGCCCTGCTGCCTTCTCAATATCCATGTGTTTATCCCTGATTGTCTTCTGGACCCTATCTCTGTCTGACTCTTTATTTTTATTAATGGTACCACAATTTTTCCTGTTCCTTTGATTCAAAATCTAAAACATCCTTGCTGTCCTTCTTCTTTTCTCTAATATCCAGTCATCTTTTACATCTTGATAATTTTCTTTTTGCCTGATTATCAAACATATCCTGTGCTCTTCTGTTTCTGGGCCTTTCTTGGATCTCTTTTTCTATTATAATACCAATTCCCTCTACTGATTGAACTCCTATTCATTCTTTAAGGCCCGTATCATATAGTCTTCCTAAACACAATTCCCTGATCCGAAACTTGAAATAATCTGTTCAACTCTCTTCTTGAAGCACTTAACCTTATATGCTCTATTCCAGGGGTCGGCCAACTTTTTCTGCAAAGGGCCCAGTAGGTTTCTTTTAGGGCTTGTGGGCCATATGGTCTCTGTTGCAATTACTCAGCCCTGCTGTTATAGTGCAAAAACAGCCATAGACAATAAGTAAAGTTGCAAATGAATGGGCATGGCTGTCTTCCAATAAAATTTTATTTGTGGACACTGAAATTTGAATTTCATGTAATATTTCAAGTGAAATGTTATTCTTTTTATTTTTTTTAAGGACTTCTAAAAATCATTCTTATTTTGTAGGCTATACAAAACCAGGCAGTGGACTAGATTTGGCCTATGGGCCATAGTTTGCCAACCCCTGCTTTATAGCATTGCTATTGATATATGTGTGTCTTATTTGTATTTCTACTAAATTATATATTTTTGAGGGTAATTATTTTTTCATGTTTATCTATAAAACCACCACAAAAATAACACAATACTTAGCATAAAGGTGAACAATTAAAAGTACTTGTTGATGAATAACTAGTAGATGCTTAATTTTCCATAAAAGCCTTCACATAGTATGATTTCAGAAAAGAAATGAACTAAAACATTCAGTACCAGGAAAGATACTGATAAAGAAGGTAGTAATTTCTTAAAGTATGTCGATTTGTAGATATATCTTTATTTTTGTTGCTGTCAGCATTAGTAGAATTAAAATGACAACACTGTCTAACATTGTTAGTAAATTCAACTTTCTCATAATTCAGTAGTGATTAGTATGGTCAATAATAAGATGCATAGCATCTTTTATTCACCAAAATCATCAAATTCTCAAATGGCTAGCATTAATTATCTTTCTTGTAGGTATTAAAAGCCTCATCTACCTAATATTTCTGTAATCAAATCTACAGTTGTTAGTGTTGTTGAGGCTTATTTGAAATGTAAGGATATTAGACTTAATAGCATCAGAGTTTTTTCTAATTTGTGGAACAGAATTCACTTTTAATTAGTTGGAGCCATATGGTTTGGATGCATTTTAATTGAATATAATTCTAAGAGATACTAACTGAATATGGAAGGTTGGGATGCTAAGGTTCTATCCATTTTAAGTCTACATCATAAATAGCAGCAATACTTTTCTATAAAAATGCTCCTAGGGACCACTCTCAGTGAATACTGAGGTGAAAATGCCATTGGTTTGATCAAACATGATATTGGTTATATTCTTATAGTGTCTGGGAGCACTTCTAAACTGGGACAAATGCAATTTGTAGGTGTTCCCTGATTTTTTTTCTTTTCTTTTTGTTTTTTTCTTCTCTTTTCTGAGCTGTCAATACATTAGTTTATGTTTTGTTAACATCTATTTCTTTAGCAATGGAATAATTGATATAAAATATTTCCATAGAGAGCCCAACTTGATACTAAGTTGTCTAGAGATACTTGGTTTTTTTCTTTTTTACAAAAAGATAATACATATTAATCTTTAACATGAAGCTGCACTCCTATAATAGAAAAATATTTTTTTATGGTATGGTTTTAAAATATCTACTTATAAAAAACTCCTATTATTTTTTGTATATAATGTGTATCAGAATATAGAAAGCCTTGCGTAGTCTGCTCTTTTATATAATTTCCAATCTAATGAAGATCTCGGCATCAAGGTGGTGATTATTAATGAATTTTAAAATAGTAGGATTACCCAGCCCATTAATAAAAATGGGATGAGAAATTTCAGAAACAGAGGCAGCTCCCTCAACTGGAAATAGGAGTTAGTTACTTAAAGTTTGGGAATAGAGAAAAATATTTTGTACTAGAAGAAAAATTAAGTGTGAATCCTGAAATTAATTTAAAAATTACTCAAATATACCAATGCAATAATTACTTATTTTGAACAAATTACTGACTATTGATCTGTTTTGTTTTGTTTTTTTTGTATGAAGGTCTCCTGATTTTCATGAAGAAATCAAGGTTAAACTCCCTGCTACTTTAACTGACCATCATCATTTGCTTTTTACTTTTTATCATGTTAGTTGTCAACAAAAACAAAATACTCCTCTTGAAACTCCTGTTGGATATACAGTAAGTATTTTTTGTTTAATATTTAGCTGTTCGATCTTAAAAATACTGTAATTACAGTATCTGAGATGAAGTTGGTGTTCATTATTACTTGAGTATTCCTTATCTGATTCCCCATAAGGGTTAAGAAAAGTCATCATAATAAGAAAATACTCATTACTGTAATTAACTAATGTAATTAATTACCTAACATGTGTGAACACTTAGGTGTTGGTCCTGATTATTATGTGTTTACCCAACAATACAGTATAAATATATTAATTTTAATGGTTCTTCAGAAGAGAATGGTTTCAATGTAAAATGATTAAAAGAGACGCTTGGCTATTAAAACTCTTTTGGCTTTAATTAAAAGCAATTAAAACTCGAGTATTTTTTGAAAACCATTATGATTGAATTGCAAAGGTAAACCTAAGGTGAAGGATATGGTGTCATGATGTGCTATCACAACTTTGTCAGAAAAATCATGCTGCTATCCAACAGAGAAAAATCAACATTTGACTTTTTTTTGTCTCTTGCAATTTATGAAATGAATTTTGCTAAACGTAACAAAATAAATTTATGTTCATGCTTTTTAGTTTTGTTGTCAGCATTGACGTTTAATCAAACCTTTCCCTATATACATTTACACTATTACCCCCATTTAAAATGGATCCACTTGGTGGCCTTTTTCTTCTACTCCAGCCTTTTCTGGGATAATAAGGACCATCTATAGATTTAAATATTGCATGGTTAGTTAGTAATAATAATGTTTTGGGGATCCTCCTTAATAAAATATTGTCAGGGAAGCTTTTCTTTAGAGGAATCATGAAACCTATTATTATTACTTAATCAAATCCCCTTGGTGTTTGGTGATGTGAGACAAATTTGGCTCATACCAAGTTCTTAAAACAGATTTGCCAAATAATTACTTTTGTAACAAACATATTAAACTTAATATTGTTTTCTTTTTAATTAAAAGTGGATACCAATGCTTCAGAATGGACGATTAAAGACTGGGCAGTTTTGCCTACCAGTCTCACTGGAAAAACCACCACAGGCTTATTCTGTACTGTCTCCTGAGGTCAGTATCTCTCCTGGTGAAACTCTCCAGATTGAATGAAATGAATTTTTTATTACAAAGGTATTTTTCTCAAACGAGACCTTGCTATTCTGTCTAGAAGTATGTAGATAAGAATACTGTTTTCTCTTAGAATTAGAATTCTACTCTGTAGAATACTTAAAGCTTTTAATCTAAGTATATTGATTTTTAAACCAAAGTAATATGTGAAATATAAACTTAAAAGGCAAATTTGGAGAATTTTCATATTGTAACATGAGAAGCTTTAAATAAGTGAGTTTTTTTGTTTTGTTTTGTTTTTAGTAGACAACATTTCACTAAAAGTCTGGAGGAAGGAGTACAAACAAACTAATTTTTTAGAATATTTTTGTAATTGATGATCATGTACGTGAAAATAAAGTATCTATAAACATGCAATACAAGAGGGGCACCTGGGTGGCTCAGATGGTTAAGCGTCTGCCTTCGGCTCAGGTCATGATTCCAGGGTCCTGGGATCAAGCCCCATATCAGGCTCCTGGCTCCTGGCTCAGAGTCTGCTTCTCCCTCTCCCTCTGCCTCTGCCCCTGCTCATGGTCTCTCTCTCTCTGTATCTCTGTGTCTCAAATGAATAAATAAAATCTTTAAAAAAAAAACATGCAATACAAGAAACATTAGCAGCTGTGATGATGACCTATGTGACTTGAAAGAAACAAAAACATTGAAAAAGCTCAATCAAGAATCAGTAGCCACTATTCGAAACCCAAAGTGCTTTTTGAGACAACTGTTACAGGATGATTTGCGCGTGACTCTTTGTATGCATTAATCTGAACTATGTCTTGGGAATGTTCTCCTGGTGGCATTTATTTTCAGAATAGAACTTGAAAAATATTCACAAATAAATTTGTATTGTTTTTATTTTTAAAAAACAGAGGCAACAGAAAGCTCCTGCTCCGACCTCCTTTCTTAGTGTTCTCTGTCACTTACTCTGTCCCAGCCACACAGCACAGTGCCTTGGCTGTTCTCAGACGTGCAGAGTGCATTTCCACGTCGGGCCCTTTGCAGTTCCCTCTGCTGGCGGTGCTCCATCACCAGGCCAGCTTCTTCGTTTCATCCAGATAGCCCCTCAAATCCTGCTTCTTCAGACAGGGTATCTCTGAGCGCTTCATTTCAAGTGCAGCCTCCACCATTTTTTATCCCTTTACTTTGCTTTGTCCTCGTATGTGCTTATCATTGACTTTATACTTCATATATCTTTGTTTATTTTCTACAGAGTATAAATTCCAGGAAGGTAGGGACTTTGTCTTTCTTGTGCATTGCTCTCGCTACAAGTACTTAGAATAGTGCTTTGCTCACAGCAGGCAGTAAGTATTTATTAAACGAATGAAGAAAGACAGTAGGAAAGAAAGATGACTCCTTCCTTCCTCCCTTCCCCCCCACCCCACCCCCTGCCAAACCTTTCATTCAGTTTTCTAGGAACACATCTTCTCAGTAAAATCAGCTAGTCTTCTGTCAGGGATTGCATTATATATTTCAAAAGGAAATATTTTAAAAGAAAATCTGATTTTTTGGAAGTTATGCTTTTATTCCTAATTCATTTGCAAATGCAAGGTCAGCTTTCTAAAGGGAGGCTGATGGTTTTCTTCTAGCTACTATGCTGTGTATATGCTCATATATAAAGAATATGGGCATAATTTGGATTTGACTATAGATGTGTAGTATGACTGATAGATAAGTGCTTAAGCTTTTGTATTTTTTAAAATTTTATTTATTTGAGAGATCATGAGCAAGGGGAGGGAAAGAGAGTGGGGGAGAAGCAGGCTCCCTGCTGAGCAGGGAGCCCGACTTGGGGCTCGATCCGAGGACCCTGGGATCATGACCTGAGCCAAAGGCAGAGGCTTAAAAAATTGTGGTAAAATATACGTAATATAAAGTTTACCATTTTAACCATTTTTAAGTGTCCAGTTCCATGGCATTAAGTGCATTCACATTGTTTTGAAAACTAGCCTCTTAAAACTACTTTTAATTGAGGTATATGTATGTCTAAACAATACATTTTTACTTTGCTTATTTTTTGGATTTAATGAAAAGGGTATTATGCTGTATATAATCCTCTGGGGGGACTTGCTTTTTTCATTCAGCATGATATTGCCAAGACCTAGTGTTTCTTTATGATCACATATAATGTTTATATAGTGTATCTATATTTTGCTGGCATTTCATTGTACTTAGAATATAAATCTAGATTTTTCTCCATGACCTCCAAATCTCCAAAGGATCTGAGCTCTTCCACCTCCTTAACATCATCTTCTACCATCCCTGAGCCCGTTCTTCGGTACTTAGAGCTTCTTCTAAATTTTTTCCTGCTTCTAGGCCTTTGAATTTTCTTTCCTCTTCCTGAACTTCACATGGCTGGATTCTTTTCATTTTCTGAATTTTATATAAAATATTACCTCCTCATAGAGGTCTTTGCTTACTCCATGAATTTCCAACTCTTCCTTCTACCTCACTGCTGATACACTCTATCATTTTTAATCCAATTTTATTTACTTAATACTTACCACTATCTGAAATTATATTATTTATTTCCTTACTTTTCTCTATAAGAAATGGTGGGTAAGCTCCCTGAGAGCAGTCCTTGTGTTTGCCATGGAACCTTAGTACCTAGAAAACTGTCTAGAGCCTTCAATAAATATTTGTTGTATGAATTTAAAAAGTTACAGGATTGTTGGTATCAGCAAAACTAAAAAATGAAAATTTTGTTGAGACCATACAAAGTTTCTCAAAGTGATTAGCCATTTGGCAATGAGGAATATCTGTTGTGTTCTTTTCCCCACAGAAACATTGGCCATTTCTTTGCATCTCCCTCATCCCACTCCCCCATTGGGCATTTCATTGACAGGTGGAGAGAGAGGACTCTAGGCTGTGAAATACAAACCCATTTGCCAAATCCCATCCATAGTTCCTCCCATTCCAAAGCTTGAGTGCCATTTTTCGATGAACCACCAATGACATGCAGTGAAGGATATTACCTAACTACCTTTTAAGAAAGTATTTTTAGTATCTCATTTGCCCAAGTTCACTGGGTATTTCACTTCTCTGACCTAAGTTAGAGTTGGACTAAATCTGTGACATCCTGAGTAGCTCACTAATTTTAACTACATTAGTTGAATGTGGTTGATACATCTGTGTCCTCATTTCTACAAAGAGCATACCAGGTTGTACCAAGCATAGTCAGGACATGCCATGCCAATATAGATGTATTTAACTATTGACATGGAAGTGTATAATATATGACTACAGTATTTTTATTTTATTTATTTTTGTTTTTAAAGATTTTATTTACTTGAGAGAGAGAATGAGCGAGAGAGCACCAGTGGGGGGGTGGTGAGCAGAGGGAGAGGGAGAAGCAGACTCCCTGCTGAGCAGGGAGCCGGACACGAGGCTGGATTCCGAGACTCCAGGATCATGACCTGAGCCGAAGGCAGATGCTTAATTGTCTGAGCCACTCAGGTGTCCCTCATCTTCATTTAAAAATTTTCTTATTTTATTTTATTTAAATACAAGTTAGTTAACATATACTGTGTAATATTTTTAATAGATATATTTTGTTTCATCTAAAAAGAAGGAAAAAATTATAGGATTACTGATTAGCAAAACATAAAAAATGAAAACTACATGGATCAACCAAGAATTTAATACTGAATTAAATTCTTGTACATCCATGCAGTGTTGCAGTAGTTAAGAGGAGTAATACAGATTTCAATATCCCACCTCAGTATCCCAGTAGAACATTCATTCATTCATTCATTCATTTATTGAGAGGAAGAGAGAGAATCTTAAGCAGGCTCTACACCCAGCACCGAGCCTGATGCAGGGGTCAGTCTCACAAACATGAGATCATGACCTGAGCGGAAATCACAAGTAGGACGTTCAACCTACTGAGCCACCCAGGCGCCCCCCAATAGAACATTTATAATAAAAATATAAAAGCAAACAGTATAGTGACAACCAAACTCACACCTCAAGTACACATCAGTAATTGGGTGATAAATAGTTTGGAAAATATACATCAAGTTTAGCAAGGTTAACTTTTGAAGGGTAGGGATTATTAAAGTTTTTATTGTTGTTGTTTTTCAAATCTCATATACTTTCGAAAGGCAATATATCGTTATTTTCAGGGTTTCATTCCTGGCCTCACCATTTATTAGTTGTGTAACCTCAGGTAAGTTTCTTAATCTCTCTGCTATGGACTGAATTATGTCTCCCCACCTCATCCCCCCCTCCCCCCGCAAATTCGTATGTTCAAGTTCTAACCCACAATGTGCTAGTATTTGGAGATGAGATCTATGGGAGTTAATTAGGTTCAAATGAGTTTCAGATGAGGTCAGGAGGGTGGGGCCTCATGATTAGTGCCTTAAGAAGAGACATCAGAGTACTGTTACTGTTAGCTGTGTAAAAGCACAGTGAGAAGGTAGCCGTCTGCAAGCTAGGAAGGGTTTCTTGCCAGAAACTGACCATATTGTCAGCTTAATTTTGGACTTCTAGTCTCCAACCTGAGAAAATAACTTTCTGTGGTTTAAGTCACCCAATGTATGATATTTTGTTATGGCAGCCCGAGCCAACTAAAATATTCTCTGTGCCAGAATTTTCTCATCTGTAAGTTGAGAATAATTAATGCTTCTAAGAAGGGGTTACGCTGTAGTAGTCTGTAGAGCGCTTAGAGTGGTGCTAGGCACATGAAAAGTGCTAAAGAAATGTTCACCACTATTGTGGCATTCCTATTGCCACACTGCTTGTTAGAGTTTTAAGACAACAGTTCTTACCTTAGCATGCATCAAAATCACCTGGAGAGGTGTTACGCCAGCCGTAGAACCTCACCCCCAGAGTTTCTGATGTAGGACGTCTGGGTTGGGGCTTGATTATTTACATTTCCAATAAGTGCCCAGATGACGTTTATGCTGCTGATCCTCAGATCAGACTTTAAGAACCACTATATTTAAAGCAGTCTGTGTTCATTTTATTTGCGTATCCTATTCTTTTAAGCTGAAAACAAGTGTTTTGGGTTGAAAGAGCTAGTACTAATTCTTGCTTTAAATAGTTTGAATTTACTGTACCATCTTTCTTTTACAAAAGTTTCAAAACCTGTATTTACCTTAGTAGAGAAATTGCATTTCTTACCAACTTAGTCTTGAATTTTGTAAGAGGAAACTGACTTTAGTCGGTTTTCTTTTCTACGCGTGATAAAAAAGGAAACCATGGGAAAGAAATCCCTAAAATATTTTTCCTGAGACTTTCTATTTTGGTCATTTATTTCAAGGATATTTGTAATTGCTTATTGAAGCCTGTTTTGCTTTGTTTTAATGATGATGTCCAGCATCTGTGTCATCTTAGTGTTTGTTGATTGCCTTTTTTCATTTGAGATTTTTCTGGTTCTTGGTGTGATGCAAGATTTGTTATTCTATCTAAGACATCTTAGGTATTATGTTATGACCTCAGAGCTTATTTAAGCCTTGGGTTTTAGCAGTAGGGGGAGGCACTATTGCCACATTCATGCAACAGGTAAAGATCCACATTCCTCACTTTGCAGTGGTTTCAGGGTGCTTCTTACTAATGGATAGAGGTGGGATTTCGGGCTCCCCACTAGGCCTCCGCTGACACGTCCCTGTATGTGAGGAGGAAGGGCCACCTTGGTACTGCTCCCTGCTTGGCTTCCACTGACACAACAGTTGACGGGGCTACTTGTTACCCCTGGGCTGGGACCAGGTTCCACCTCTGTCTTCTCTCATACCCCCCAGTGTGTTGGGCGATGGGGTGAGGAACGAGAGCACCTCATTACAGCCAGCTGAGGGTGGACACCTGCGCTCCCTCCTCAGCCTGTGGAGGAGGGGTGGGGCTGCAACTTGTTTTCTTATGTTTGGCCAGAGTAGGGCACTTGCTGGCTTTGATTAGAGAGAGCAGGCTTTTCTTGGAGCTTGTTTTTGTCTACTCCTTTTGGCGTTTCTGGGTTGCCAGCTTCTCTAGCACCTAGTCCAGGATCTATGATGCAAAAATAAAACCCAGGAAACACTACTTTATATTTCCTTACATCCCGAGGTCCCTAGTCGTTTGCATTCTTCTTTCTACCTTTCAGTGTTTATTTTGTGTATCATGCTCAGGGTTTTTAGCTGTACTTAGGAATAGAGAGAAGTGATGTACTCTCTTTTTAAAAATAACTTTTTATGATATAACTTTAATTAATATTCCTAGCAATTTACATCAGACAGAAAGTTTTCTAACCATTATAACAGAATTCCTTTGCGAGGCACCTGGGTGGCTCAGTTGTTAAGCGTCTGCCTTCGGCTTGGGTCATGATCCCAGGGTCCTGGGATCGAGCCCCGAATTGGGCTCCCTGCTCCGCGGGAAGCTTGCTTCTCCCTCTCCCACTCCCCCTGCTTGTGTTCCCTCTCTTGCTGTCTCTCTGTCAAATAAATAAAATCTTAAAAAAAAAAAATTGCTGTGAATATTTTACAGCCTTATTAAAACAAAATAGGTGTTTTTTACAAGAAAACAGAATATTAAAATGATACTGTAGATGTGAATATATTGACATGAAAAGAGATTCACAATATATGTGAAAAACAGGTTTAAAATAATGTTTTATATAACCTATGCAAGGGTAGGGTGTGTAAAAAATACATGTGCACAGAGGAAGATTTGGAATGATATAAAGGGATGTGTCTTTGGAGAGAGAGAATTTTGAGTGTATATTTTCTGCTTTTTGCTCCTTGAGCCTTTTAATTCTCTTGTAAGAAACAATGATTTTGTAATAACAAAAAACAAGCTTTACATTCATTTACAGTGTATAAAAATATATTTCCACAGGATTTTTTTCTCATTGAGGTATTATAATTTTTTTGTTTTCAGAATTTCTAATCAACTTATCTGTGATCATTATATTTAATATATTTAATATTTTATAGGTTCCTCTACCTGGCATGAAATGGGTAGATAATCACAAAGGTGTTTTTAATGTTGAAGTTGTTGCTGTTTCATCTATCCATACACAAGTAAGTGAGTTTTAATAATTTTTATGATCAGTTTTCACTTGAATGAACATATTGTCTAGTACTTAAATCAGTTTCATTATCTGCTGTAACTTAGGGTATTATATATCAGAAATGTATAAATTTAGAAGTTACTTTTTAAAGGAATCAACCAAAGCCTTTTAATATCCACACAAGCAAACTTTTTGCTCTTCAAAGTGTCATCGATTTCATTTTGAACAATTCAGTGGCTTTTTTTTTTTGTAAGTTTCTGGTACATTGCAGAATTAGAGTTGAAAACCATCATCCAACCTGTTTTATTCCTCATAGACTCAGATATTTCAAATGGTGAGAGTTTGATCATTTGCTCTGTATTCTTCGCTGTTTATCTGGAATATGCTAGGCTCTCCTCAAAGCCTGTATATTTACTCTTTCTCTAGCTGGAATACTTTCCTCCTGACAGGCACTTCTTTTCAGTAAGACTTCTGCATACCTCAGGCCTTTCCTGGGGACTTTTTAAAAAAAATTATTTATTTGAGAGAAAGAGAGAATGAGTGCATGAGCATGCAGAGGGAAAAGGAGAAGCAGACTCCCTGCTGAGCAGGGAGCCTGACGTAGGGCGCCATCCCAGGACCCTGAGATCATGACCTGAGCCGAAGTCAGATGCTTAACCGACTGAGCCACCGAGGTGCCCCTTTCCTGGAGACTCTTAAGCATAGCAGCCCCATTACTCTATCATCTTACCCTGTGGTTGCTACTGCTTCTAGCTCTTACCTGTACTCTCTTGCACTTTTGCTTTCTCTCATTCTGTGTGTGTGTGTGTGTGTGTAATATGTGTGTATGTATGCATATGTACATATGCATTTATTTATTGGTTCTTTCCCCATTAGACTATAAGCTCCATGTAGTCAGGGATGTTGTTACCTGTCAAGGAAAGAAACTTCCCTTCAAAGACCTTACAGTGTAATAGGGGAAAGTGTAAAAATAATAGCAGTACAATAAAGTTAGTACTGTGTTAAATGTATGAATGAAATCCTTTCAAGAGTAGAGAGTTGTCTGTTCTGCTGGGAATTGAGATGTTGTATTGATAAGTAGGCATTTACCATACAGAGAGAGGGTGGGCAATTCAGATGATAAAAAGCAAGTGCAAAGGGATAGTAGTCTAAGAACGGGCAAGTAATCTGGTGTGAATGTAATTTATAGTGCCTGGGGAAATTGTGATAGATGAGAAAAAAAGACCAGGCTGTTAACAGATTATGAAGGACCTTGAATGCCATAGAGTTTAGAGTCTAGGTAGATGGTGATTTCTAACCTAGAGAAGAAAGATGAGAGAAGTAAATTTGGTTGCATGCTAAGAGAGATTATGGAGATGATTCTGGAGTTATAGTGAGTTTATTTTTGAGCCTGTTGAGTTTGAAGTGCCTATGTACTTCAGATAAAAATATCCCAAGGCAATTGTAATTAATTTCAAGTTTAACATTGAAGATGGCAGAATAAATGTGATAGCTGAAACTATATTGGTTGAGTAATTATCCAGGGAGAAAATGTAGAGTGAGAAGAGGCAAGTGTTTAAAATGGAATCCAACTTGAAAAGGGAAGGGGTGGTATATGGGGATTTCCAAGGCCACCCTCAAGTTCAAGGATTTTCTAGCAGAACTCAGAGGACCCATCATACAGTCATATTCGCAGCAATGATTTATTTTAGTGAAAGATAAAATAAAATCACCTAAGGGAAAAGAGGTCAAGTCCATAGGAAAGAAAGCACAAGCTTCCAAGATCCTCTCCTAGTGGAGTCACATAGGGTGAGTGGAAGCAGCATGTGTGAGATATTGTCTACCAGGGGAGGCTCATTCATTAGAGACTTAGTTCCCAGGATTTTTAGTATAGGGTGTAACATAGGCACCCTTTGCCTATCACATACCAAAATTCTTGAGTCCCAGAAGGAAAGCACGTTTTCAGCATAAACCATACTGTTTGCACAAACAATTTAGGTGTAGTAAGTCATCCCCTATCAGTGGAACTCTCTTGAAATCCAGATTCCCATCTGGCCTTCCAAATGATAGCAATCTTAAGCTTGCTATGTTAACTCTTTTCTGCAGTGAAGTAGGGAAAAATAAGAAGACAGAGCACCTCTCTGTTATGTTTTAAAACAACAGCAACAAAAGGTAGTAGATAGGTTTTAGCATTATACAGGTAGATCCCAGTAAAAGAATGGCTCCAGCAGCGTTTTTCCTTTTCTGGTACTGGATATGTTCTGTTTCCTATAGTCTTTACTCTTTTGATAATAAGATTGATGTTACAGTATACTGTTGAAATGTATTCTTTCCCTTAATAGTATCATATCTTCTTAAGTATAAAAATACATTATTCTTCATGTTTTTTTATTCCTGTAGTCATTATTAGTTTTCTCTTTTTAGAGTTGGTAGTATAAGTATCTTTTACTCCTAACTTCGTTTTTATAGAGGCAGATACACGTGTTATCTTTATGTGACAAAGAAGGATTGGGGCAAAATATATAGATGATTTAGAATCTATAGAATGTAGGAGAAGATAAAGTGGAAGTATCTACTTTGTAGTAATCTGGCTTTCACAGTCCTAATGAGTAATACTCAAGATTTTATAAATTTTTGCCACTATGTAAAACAATTTCATCATGTATTATCTTCTTAAAAGGATCAAACACAATAATGTTTCTTATGTTTTATACTTTGCGTGTAGCTCTTTGAAATTTACTGGATCTATAGTTAGAACTCAAGAATTTTTTATTCATTTAAATTCTACATATCAAATTAGAACTATAAATGTGAATGAAGCTGTTCGGCATTATTGTCTTAAAGTTTATTTTCACTATTAACTAAGTAAAAGTCTTCCCAGAGTTCCAGTAGACTTCTGTTCACATCTCACTGGTCAGCGCTATACACACAGTCATCACTACACACATCTCATCAGTAGGCATAAAGCAAGCTGGGGGAGCAAGCATTTGCCCTGGGACTGGGCACAGAATTGCTTTAAATAAGACTGTGGTTCTGTTGGTATAGAAGGAGGTTAAATAATAGCAGTGAGGATTTAGTCAGGAGATGGAAATTGCCAGTAATTCGAATGGAGACAATTTATATCCAAATAATTGTTAACTGGGTTAAAGGTGATTCACTACTAAATGGGGTAAAAGAAAATTCTGTGATTGTAACAGAGATAGCAGTTGCAGAAACTGATAAGAAAGGAACTTAGGAACCTAGAGGAGGATCCTGAGGGCTAAGAATCAGACCTCCGAGGAGAGGACACCGCTGCTTCGGGCACACATTGCCTGCCGTACCAGGGTGTGGAGGGCACCTGCTCGGGGACAGGAGCCACCATTGCTGGTGTGAACACTGCTGCCATGTCCCTCACCTCTGAAATTCCGGCATTCACATCTGCTAGCTGCCATCGGGAAAGCAAATAGGAAGAAGGAAGGCTGTTTCCTGTACCCTCTGTGGTCAGAGCCTAACCACAGGCCAGCTGACAAAGGAGAAATGCAATTTGAAGAGTCCAGCTCCAGTATTACAAATTGTGGCAAGATGGTGGGTTTGGATGGAGCTGAGAGGTAATAAACTAAAAATGGGCACAGGCCTTGTACTGATAGACCTGCACAATCATTAAGTTCTAAAACAATAAGATGGACTCACACTGGGGGGAGAAAAATCCTTAATTAGTATCAATAGAATTCTGACTAATTAATAGTGTTCAAAATGGCCACTTTACAATAATAAATGAGAATAGATCTAGTTTTAATTGGAAACAATGTATATAATTGTGTACTTTTTTGTATTACTAATTTATACGAGCTATTTTATATTATATAAAATATCTTATATTTATATGGTCCAAAGTTTCGGGAATTTACAGTTACAATTGGATAGTGATTTTGTTTATTCTTTGTTTTAGGATCCTTATCTCGACAAATTTTTTGCTCTGGTCAATGCTCTGGATGAACACATGTTCCCAGTCCGAATTGGAGACATGCGTATAATGGAAAATAACTTAGAAAATGAATTGAAGAGCAGTATTTCAGCATTGAATTCATCTCAGTTAGAACCAGTGGTCCGATTTCTTCATCTTCTGCTTGATAAACTGATACTTTTAGTTGTTAGACCTCCTGTCATTGCTGGCCAAATAGGTAATTTTTACTTATGTTTGGGGAATTAGGAAATTTGTAACTTGGCATTTCTAGCTTTTGCAGAAATAGAATCATGATTTACTATGTGTTATCTATAAGGACTGTGTTTGATTTTGGGGAGGAGAGGGTGGGGGTATTTACTTGTTTCTGATGCCAGAAAGTAACTTTCTTTTTTTTGTTTTTATAAAATGTGCCATATAGACTTCAACTCAGATTATGGAAACAAATTCATTTATCCACTCACCAAATATTGATTAAGGTCTTACTATGTGCTAGACACCGATAGGCTCTGTCCAAGGCTTAGTTCCTGATTTTAAGGATCTCACAGAATATTTTGGAAAACAGGCAAACAGATAAATCATTTTGCTTTTTACATGATGCGTGATTTACCTAGCCTACATTTTTACTCATCTGCTATCCTCTATTTAAAATAGCTGTTCTTGGGGCGCCTGGGTGGCTCAGTCGTTAAGCATCTGCCTTCGGCTCAGGTCATGGTCCCGGGGTCCTGGGATCGAGCCCCACATCGGGCTCCCTGCTCAGCGGGAAGCCTGCTTCTCCCTCTCCCACTCCCCCCTGCTTGTGTTCCCTCTCTCGCTGTGTCTCTCTCTGTCAAATAAAGAAAATCTTAAAATAAATAAATAAATAAATAAATAAATAAATCATAGACTCTGAGACTTAATCACCCAGAATGGCTGTTTGTTTTACCCATTTATTTAGTGTGCTACCAGAATTTCCCAACTTTTGCAAAATTTTCATTACATACTCACTTGAATGACTGGGTAGGTATTGCTAGCCTGGCATTTAAAATGCTGTGCCGTCTTACCTCAGCCTGTTCCTCTAGGTGCCTAATCCTTTTTACCGATTCACTCATGTCAGTCACGGTGCTTATTCACTATCCTCTTTTCTTAGTATTTTAAGTTGATATTTTTAATAATCTACTTTCATTGTTAATATTTTTTAAACAAGAATAACATGCTCATTGTATATTACTTAGGTTTTCAGAGTCCTCTTTTAAACAAGAAGTGACTTTTCAAAGGTGATACACAAGATAGATTTCTTTTTTTCTTATGTGCTTTGTATTGTTTTACAAAATAATGGGTACCTGTTGGGTGATGTTTTGTTTTTTGACTGAGCAAACCCATATAGTTTTCATTAGTAAAATAAGTGTTTTAAAATTTTGTTTAGAAAAGTAATTTTGATTCAGCTAATACAGCATTAAAATCAACATCAAATATCATCTTTATACACTTACTATGCATAATCACTATACTTAACACATGTAGAGATGATAAAACCTTGATCTTTTTGGAATTTGCAGTTTAAAAAAATTAATGCAAAAATGTGTTCCTTCTTCTTAAAAGTTAATCTAGGTCAAGCATCTTTTGAAGCCATGGCATCAATTATAAATCGGCTCCACAAAAACTTGGAAGGAAATCATGACCAGCACGGCAGGAACAGCCTTCTCGCATCATACATCTATTACGTTTTTCGCCTACCACATACTTACTCTAATTCACCATCACCAGGTACGTTATTCCTTTTCCTTTGAAATTCTCTTGTATGTTCGTGGCGAAATTGAAATAATCTCGTAGTCCTAGTGGGATGCATTCATTAAACAGCAAGCATTTATTGAGTGCTTGCTGAGTGGCATGGAATATGCTAGGTGCTAGAGTTAAAAGGATAATTAGGTTACATCTCCAGGCATCATTATTTATACAGCTTCCTTTAATTTGAATTAGAGCTTGGTTGAATTAATTCTTGGAAAGAAACCTTATAAGTTCTGTGTCTCTGGAAGCATTTTACTGTAAGATAAATAGAATGTTATATTTGTCATTTGGAATGTTGGACATTAAAGAAGAAATAGGATGGCTTAGTTCCCTGATAACTTTGTGAAACCTACAACAATATAAAAGATTATTCTCTAGAAAAGTCCTGATCTCTTCATGGTCAATAAGATTATATAGCCTTTGTGAATATCAGGGCCCAAAGTGGTTACTTGGCTTTGTATGACACTGATGGTAGTGTGGTGGTGCAGTGGGGGGATGTCCTAGTCTGAATAACTCTTTAGGTGTTAGTTAGTTAATGGTTTTGTTGTGCGTACCTTTCAACCTGCTCACATATTTGTATGAGTCATCATTCATCACTAATGATGATGGTAAGTGCCCTTTTCCAGCTCTTGGCAACGTTAACATTAATAATGGTGATAAATACATATGACATTCATTATGAAAACTAGACATAATAGTAATCTGACTGTAAGTTTTGGCATATTTTATTTCTTAATTGCAAAAAGAGAAGTAATTGACTCATATTCTGGGTTGTAATTTCCTATCTCGATTTTAAAAATTATAGTACTTCAGGCTCTGAAAGTATATTGTGGACTATATATAATGCTTCTCCATTTTACCTTTCATCCAGTATACTATTGTAATTCCACAGATTTTGCAAAACATCTTTTTTACATGCTGACCTGACAGTTGTGTGTCATTTGCAAATATGAAAGGTTTCTTTAAGAAAATGGAGATAAATTATGGATACAGTTGCTGGGTATTTTTATATTCATAGAATATGGTTGAATGATGGTTGAACATAGTTGATTTTATTTTATTTTATTTTTTAAAGATTTTATTTATTTATTCATGAGAGACAGAGAGAGAGAGAGAGGCAGAGGGAGAAGCAGGCTCCCAAGGAGCAGGAAGCCCGATGCGGGACTCGATCCCAGGACCCTGAGATCATGACCTGAGCCGAAGGCAGACGCTTAACCATCTGAGCCACCCAGGCGCCCCGAACATAGTTGATTTTAGACAGAGGAATTCTTGCTTTTATAACTTGGGCTCTTAGAAGTATCTTGATTATACATATATATGTATATCGTAAGGATGCCATTTTGTTATAGTTCAGATTTCATTGATGAAGTTGCAGAAACAAAACACAATCTCATTTAAGAGATGTTGACAGTAAATTGGTTGTCCTTCCAGTGACTGTATATCCAGGACAGAGTAGGAGGGGTGGGAGGAAGGAAGAGTCATCAGCTGAAGCATTTTGGGTCCTAGATACTCCTATCTAAAGTGAAAATAATGTGTGTGTGTATTTTCTATCTTGTTTTTTATCATACATTTAATATATAATCGGAAACATTGACAAGATAATGACTATTTGCATGTGGTTTTGTCAACTGCTGTAAAATAGAATATCTTGGTGTAGCTATCAATAAGTTTTAAGTGTTTTTTTACTTAGTATTTTTCATTTAGAAATAAATAATTCCTCATTTTTATGGAATTTTGTAAAGTGGCAGAGATTTTTTTCAGGTCCTTTCTTGACTTAATTTTTTTTTGTTTAATTATGTGCTATTTTATATACAACTCTAGGTCCTGGGGGTTTGGGAGGATCAGTGCATTATGCCACAATGGCTAGATCTGCTGTGAGACCTGCAAGCCTTAATTTAAATCGTTCTCGGAGCCTTAGTAATAGTAACCCAGATATATCTGGGACTCCCACGTCACCAGATGATGAAGTACGGTCAATCATCGGCAGTAAGGTAAACTGAAGATACTCGTCTATACATTTGGTTTTCAGTTTATGAACAAATGAGAAATGTCCAATTTTATTTTATTCTTAATTTAAAAATGTATTTGAGTTAGTAACAGGCAAGACATTGTACCTTTCTATCTATCAGTCTACACTAAGTGTCTCATGTTTCTATTAAATAAGCTTGCTTTTACAAACTGGTTTGTGCATTCTGCTCAAGAAAATCGCCAAATTCAGAAATTTGTCCAGGATTACCAGTCCATATAACATTTTTATCTGTGTGGTACTCCATCCTGTGAAAAATGACTAGATTAATTTCCTATAGAGTTAAAAGAGACCTATCTGACTGCTTTGTAGAAGGGACATCACATCATTGATTAAAATGTGAGCCTCCATCCTTTCTCTGAAAAATATCAAGACCATTGATTAGCCTTGATTGGTAGTAGAGCTGCCTTTCACTGGAAAACTCTATATAATATAAAGATGCACCAGAGCGCGAAAAATATGATTTATTTAATGATGGTTAATGATTATTCCAGGTAACAAGTGAGAGGCCAGCTCGTATGAGATCCAACTGTATTTTTTTTTTTTTTTTTTTTAAGATTTTATTTATTTATTTGACAGGGAGAGACACAGCGAGAGCAGGAACACAAGCAGGGGGAGTGGGAGAGGGAGAAGCAGGCTTCCCGCCAAGCAGGGAGCCCGATGCAGGGCTCGATCCCAGGACCCTGAGATCATGACCTGAGCCGAAGGCAGACGCTTAACGACTGAGCCACCCAGGCGCCCCCCAACTGTATTTTTTAACAGCATCTTTATTAACCCCCTCAAAAAAGGGAATAGTTAGTACCTTTTTATAGGTCAGGTACAAAAATAATTACGAGTTTAAACAAAGTGGAAAAAAGAACAGTAAGACTAAGGCCAGTAAATAGTGTTATGTTGTGTTTTGACCAAACTATTTCAAAAGTAGTTTTTGCCATTTGAAAGGAGGAAGATACCATTGTTGTGGAATCACAGCCAGCTTTTCTTTGCACTTTTAGTCTATTAACTAGGATCTGAGGAAGAATTAATAAATGTGTTCTAGCGTCTGTGTTGAACCCTTAGCCTGAACTATGATAGATTTTTTTTTTTTTTTTTTAACAATCTGGGTTTGTTATGTGAACTTGAACGTTGATCAAAAACATCAGAACTACTCATACCTGTTCATATAGTTAAAGAAATTTTACATTCAGAAGCTTCTAATGAACTTAAGCATTGCTCTTTTAAAGTAACTTAAGTAATTTTTAAAATAATTGCTCATAGATCAAAATATATTTTGTAGTCTTATATTTTAAATAATAAACATGAATTTCAGTAACTTACAGATCCATACAGACCTTACTCTAATTAAACAACTTTCACTTTTTGTGAACTCCCTGAGAGAGTGATGTGCAGATGCATCTTCATGGGCTTGTGCAAAGTAACCTGAGTAATACAGCAATTGCAAAAGGGAGGGCTCCTATGCGCCCCCCCCAATATATTTACATCTTTAGGAAAAGAACTCAGGTTTTTTTTATCCTTGCATTCATTCTCGATTGTATCTCATTATAATAGAGGTAGTACTTAGCATTATTTATATACTGTAAATATAGTTCTTCTGTAGAATGAATCTGATTTGTGAATTAATAAGAAATTTTCCTGTTGAAGAGCTACAGAGATGAAAAAGATACCATTGTCCTCAAGGTTCTACTTTTAAAATGCCTCTTAATTTCTCTAAGACTTGCATTATGTTTCATCTAGAATAAGTCTAGAGTTTTCCTTTTTATGATGTATTTGACAGATTATAACATCAAGATTTAGAACAAAGGTCTGCATATATTGGAATGATTATTTGCCTTTTTTCAAGTAGTTCGTAAAATGAGACATAATGATGACATAAACTTCTGATGATATGTATTGTAGATATCTGAGAAAGCCATCATAAGATGAGAATTTTTCTTATGACAACACAGCCTCTTCCTAATCAAGTTTTATTTAAATGGATTTCATGTTTCCTCTTGGAAATTTTTTTTTTAAAGATTTTATTTATTTATTTGACAGAGAGGGAACACAAGCAGGGGCAGTGAGAGAGGGAGAAGCAGGCTTCCCGTCCAGCAGGGAGCCCGATGCGGGGCTCGATCCCAGGACCCTGAGATCATGACCTGAGCTGAAGGCAGACGCTTAACGACTGAGCCACCCAGGCGCTCCCTTCTTGGAAAATTTTTGATAGTTACTTCATTTTGGAATATCATTTAGTCATAATCACTAATAATGGTGTAAAATTTTATCTCATTCTTAAAATTATAAGGAATTTGAAGTTTATTTATAGCTACTGTTCATTTATTCTGACTTCATTGGCCTGGAAATTAAAGAAACTTTTTTTTTTTTTTTTTGGTGAGAGAGAGAGAGAGGGAGCAGGAACAGGAGGGAGGGGCACAGGGAGAGGAAGAAGCGGACAACCTGCTGAGCGGGGAGCCTGACACAGGACTACATCCCAGGACCCTGAGATCATGATCTGTGCTGAAACCAAGAGTCAGGTGCTTAACTGCCTGAGCCACCCAGGCACCCGAAAAAACTCTTTTTTTTTTTTTTTTTTAATGGTTTTGTCTTTCCCCTGCCTCAGCCATGGTCATACCGTAGATGTCATTACTAATAACTTTAACCCTCATAATCTCAGTTTCATGAATTGTATTCTCTATTAGCTCAAGTTTTTCTCCCTAGTACCCCAACTCCTAACACTGCTCTGCAACCTCCCATCACTTGATCTGATGACCTTTTACTGTGTCTCAATTCTTTAATATTATTCCAATTTAGCTAGCTTAAATTGCATGACCAATCATTTTTTTAAAAAGATTTATTTATTTATTTTAGAGAGAGAACACATGAGTGAGGGGAGGGGCAGAGGAGGGGGTGGGGGGAGAGAGAGAGAGAGGCAGAGAAGCAGACTCCCCGCTGAGCGCAGAGCCTGATGCAGGGCTTGATCCCAGGATCCTGGAGAAACCAAGAGTTGGGAGGCTTAACCCACTGAGCCACCAGGTGCCCCTCTATGACCAGTCATTATAGTTAACCCTATTATAATCAAACCTCAATTGCCTTATCTTTCTCTCATTTCATTTTACTTGCGTAGCCCAATCTCAAGCCATAGTTGAACCCAGTCGTCTGTCTGTGCCGTGTCAGCGCCTGTGCTGATGAACATGACTTGAGAAATACTGTAATGACTGGTTTCATTTGAAATGAAAAGCCATGGACCTCAAGAGAGCCCTCAGTGCTGGCAGGCAATTAATTATACTATATTTCTGCATTCCATTTACTTTCCTATTCTCCCAGAAAGATTTCATGCCTTCTTCCCTTACCTGCCCACCAGTTGTCCTTCTCACTTTATCTCCTACTTCACTGAGAAAGTGGAAGCCCTCAAAAGAATAGTTTTATAGACTTTTACCACCATATCTACCTACCTACTACCATCTATGACTACCCACTACTTAAAATAATACTCTGCTACAAATGAACTATCCATTTTCATACATCCATTTGTAGACAAGCTCCTGTCTCCTCTCACCTACTCAGGATCCTCACTCTGGCAATTATTTCATCTCTCTACTGCTTCATCAGTTGCCCTTATCTACTAAAACATCCCATCCACATAAAGCATGATATTATTTATCCCCAAATCTCCTCTCTAGTATTTCAGCTGCTAGCTTCCTCACTATTTCTCTGTTACCTTTTGTAGTAGAATTCCTTAAAAGAGTTTCCTATACTAGCTATCTCCAATTCTTTTACTCCCATTCTCCTTACCCTACTTTAATCAGATACCGCTCCCATCTTCCATCCAACCTGCCTTTGTTAATGTCACCAACACTCTCCATGTTGCTAAATCCAATGGTTAATTCTCAACACTCAGCTTACTTGACCTTACAGCAGATTTGGACATAGTTAAATTCTTTCCTCCTTGGTTTATTCTATTTACTTGCCTTCCAGGGCCCTGCACTCTCTTGTTTTTCCTTTTACTGTTCTGGTTATACCTTTTCAATCTCTTTGGAATTCTTCTTTTCCTGATCTCTTAATCTGGAAGTGCCCCAGGCTTCTGTCCTTATTTCTCTCATCTTCTCTCTTTTCTCTCTATACTCACTTGCTTGATGTTATCAACTCCCATGATTTTAAATACCACTGTATGCTAATGACTCCCAAAATTATATTTCCGAAACAAATCTCCCTCTGAAATTGTAAACTCGATCCTGTGGCCTTTCCTAAATCCTTTTGTTCAGATTTAGATATATGTTAAAGATCGAACCACTGCTGACTACCTCTGATACTACCATTTGGTCTGAACTACCATCCTGTCTTCCTCAGTTCATGTAATAAACTGGAAGATGGTTTCGCTGCTTCCAACCTATGCTCTCTTCTTTTTTTTTTTTTTTAGATTTTATTTGTTTATCCGACAGAGAGAGAGAGCGAGAGAGGGAACACAAGCTGGGGGAGTGTGAGAGGGAGAAGCAGGCTTCCTGCCGAGCAGGGAGCCTGATGCAGGGATCATGAGCTGAGCCCAAGGCACATGCTCAACCGACTGAGCCACCCAGGTGCCCCCCAACCTATGCTCTCATCACAACATAGCAAGCAGAATGCTGCTTCAAAAGCTTAAGTCACAAAAAACAAAAAAGTTAGATTATGTCATTCCAGGGGCACCTGGCTGGCTTAGTCAGTAGAGCATGCAACTCTTGAACTTGGTTTGTGAGTTCAAGCCCCACATTGGAGATAGAGATTACCTTAAAAAAAAAAAAACCAAAAAAACTTTAGATTATATCATTCCTCTGAGCAAGACAATCCTATTACTAACTCCTTCACCTCCTTTCTACTCTGACCACCTTATTTAAATGTATAACCTGTATCTTGGGGACTTCTGATCCCCTCATTCTGTTTGTCTCCTAACAATTTACTTAACATTTACTTAAAAAAGGCTTTTTGTATGCCTTTTAATGTAGCATATAAATTAGTTAATTATTTTTCAGTGTTTACCTTACCTTTATCACAGTATGAGCTCCATGAGGTCAGGCATAGTTGTTGAGTGATATATCCTAAGCACCCATAATGGCCAGCATATTGAAGGTGCTCGGTGGATATTCAATGAGTGAATGTTAGTAAGTATTGCAAGAATAAACTACTCCTTTAAAAGTTATGTTTTTGTTTGCCTTCTTGCTGCCAGGATTAATTATATATTTAATGATCTTAAGAGATTTGGCTTTGTGTAAGTTTTGGCTTCATATTTTATTCTTTAACATAAAATGTAGAACTCCTAAAATTCAGGAATACTTACATCAATAGGATTTTATTACTCTGATGGCTGTAAATTCAGATTTGTGAGACTTTCTTCATAATTATTTTTCCCAAAACTGATCTGTTTGCCCTAGCAGTATTCTTTTAACATTCAATTATGTAAATATATGATTATGAGAAGTTTGAATTTTATTGCTTTTAATCAAATGCCAGTGCAGTTTTACACGGATATGTAGTTTCTTTGTAATATATCATTTCCTATTTTTAAATGTAACACTGAGAGCTTACTGTGTGCTAGGCACTGTGCTGAGGACTTGTGGATACAAAGCCGAAATCTTTGAATTCTAACAGCAAGTTGATGTCAGGTCAAATAGAATATGAGCCTTGCCCATGGAAGGAGCCTATCTATATTTAAGGGACAAAATAATGTTACAAAGATGTGACAAAAACAAAAGCCCTTTCATGCACATGTGCACACATTTGGTTAATCTGTTCTGTTAGTTGGAGATCAGTAAATGTAGTTATGACATTAGTAAATATCAGTGATGAATTTGCTTAAGGAAGTTAAGATATAATTCTTAGCTTTGTAACACTTAAATTATGGCAATTATTTGCTTTACAAAATAATTGGCCATAGGTTTTCTTTAACTAGTTAGCTTTGATTTGATATAATTATAACTGCTTAGTCTGAATATTGTGGATATAATATACAATGACACAATTAGATTTGTTGTTTATTCTCACATTACTGATTAACATGTGCTTAATTTCAAAGGAAATTAAGGAGGTGAAAAGTGTGTTTAAGAGTACAGGAAGATTATTGGTATTGTGGAAATTTATGGTAGAGAGAAGAGCACAGTTGTAATGTTCTAAAAATCAGATGCTTATGTATTATTTTTGTAACATGAGTAGTGGTTGTAAAAATTGCAAATGGCAGAAAGAACTTCATACGCTGGAGACATAAGTTGGGAGACTTTTAACATCTGAAAAACATTGTTTGCAGATTTGCTTTTATTTGAAATAATATGGGGTTCTGAGAAGGTAAGTATTTTAAACAAATCTGATTACATAATTTTACTAGTATTTGAATATTCTCTCATTTACTTTGCTAGGAAGCATTTAAAAAAACACGAGTAGGAAGTTTTTGAACTATTTGAACTATTTTTTTTTTTTTTTTTGAAAGATTTTATCTATTTGCCAGAGAGAACGTGCACAAGCAAACAAGCAAGCAAGCACAAGTCGGGAGAGGGGCAGAGGGAGAGAGAGAAGCAGGCTTCCCACTGAGCAGGGAGCCCGATGTGGGACTTGATTCCAGGACTCTGGGATCATGACCCAAGCCGAAGGCAGACGCCCGACCAACTGAGCCATCCAGGCGCCCCAGAACTCTTGAGTGTTTACTATATTTGAATCATTGTATTTAGTAATTTACTTCCATTTTTAAATTTGATCTTTGCAATATGAGGGAGACTATCATTATTCCTATTTTATACTAAGAAGCTGAAAATGAAATTAGATAATTTACCTTAGGTTTTACAGTTAATAAGCAGTAGAACCTGGATTTGAACTTCAACACTCATCTTACACATTCAGTATAAAAAATGAGTGGAAATGGAGGCTTACTGTATCATTCAACCACTCTGTATTTTTGGAAAAATCGGGAAAAAGAAGGAGGGGAGGTTTTAGTCTCCCTAAAACCTAAACTTTTGAGAGTTAGTTTGTCTTGCCTCCTTCTCCCTAATCCTCATTCCCTCCTGTATTATTGATACATTGGCTTCACTCCCAGAGATTCTTATTTGTTTAGAGTTAAGGCCCTGCATATTTATTGTTGTTGACCTTTCCAGGTGAAACACATGTCTACACAGTTGATTATTGTTATTACTACTCTTGTTTTTCCTTTACCTGTCCTTTGGTGCTTTCTGGGGTTGGGTCCATAGTTTGTCACCTTGTCTTGGGTTGTCTTCATTCTTTTTTTTAAATACGATTTTATTTTATTATTATTTTTTTAAATTTTAATTTATTATGTTAATCACCATACATTACCTCATAAGTTTTTGATGTAGTGTTCCATGATTTATTGTTTGCGTATAGCACCCAGTGCTCCATGCAGAATGTGCCCTCTTTAATACCCATCACCAGGCTAACCCATCCCCCCACCCCCCTCCCCTCTAGAACCCTCAGTTTGTTTCTTAGAGTCCATAGTCTCTCATGGTTCGTCTCCCCCTCCGATTTCCCCCCCTTCATTTTTTTCCCTTCCTACTATCTTCTTTTTTTTTTTTTTTTTTAAACATATAATGTATTATTTGTTTCAGAGGTGCAGGTCTGTGATTCATCAGTCTTACACAATTCACAGCGCTCACCATAGCACATACCCTCCCCAATGTCTTCATTATTCTTATTCCAACAGTCCTCTAAAAATCCCTTATAACTGACTCCAGTTCTAATAGCAGATTCCCAGGCCACAGCCCAGGTTGCTGAATCAGGATTTCTGGGGATGGGGCCCAGAATCTGAATGTTATAAAACTTCCCAAGTGACTCTAATGATCAGTCAAGTTTAAGAAATTAAAGCCCCAGTTCCCTCCACCTGGGATAATAACTTCTTTCAGAGAGTAACAGATGTAATTCACTTCTGGTCAAACACATTAGTAGCATATTGAATTCAGCGATAGTGATGATGAAGATGTAATTCCTACAGACCAGCCCCATCATAATGCTTTTTAAAATAATATTTATATAAAATAGTAGCCTATTATGTTTAATTACAACAAGCACAATGAAACTGAGCACAACCCCAAATCCACCCTCATTTTTAGGCAGGAGCAAATATTAGTCATCCCCCCCTTTTTTTTCTTAATTCTTTTTATTTTCTTAATTTCTCTTGTTGTTCCCTTAGAAGAAAGCAAAAGAGGAAACAAGGTCAAATAGAATTATGGAATATCAATACACAGAAGTTTCAGTTGGTGACAAAGTGAAAGTAAAGGCTTTTAGACAAGAATGAAATGATGTACTTCGATTCTTTTTTTTTCTCTTTTAAATCCTTGTTAAAGTCAGAGGAAATTATGTTGCTAACTCGTGCCATCTTTAAAGAGGGTTTGGGGGGTATGGTGCTGTGGGAACTTTAGTTGGTACTTCACGGTGATCCCTTTACATAAAGAGAAATTATCTTTAAATGCTATACTTAATATTCTTTGTGATTTAAAAACAAATTATGTTATGTAGTAAGGTAATTTTGGTGAACTAATACTTCTAGATGCCTAAAAATTTGGTTGCTTTAACAGTACTAATTAAAAACATGTTTGCATTGGAAAGTCTGGATTTCTTTAAGAATAATTTATGGCATGCCACATGTAATATTTCTTTCCTTTCCAACTGCTTTCTATTATATGCTTAGGGTTTAGATCGCTCCAATTCCTGGGTTAACACTGGTGGTCCAAAAGCTGCCCCATGGGGATCCAACCCCAGTCCAAGTGCAGAATCAACACAGGTGGTGTTTATATTAGAGGTTTCTTTATTGGCTGCTGATGTTTCCCTTTAGAACATTACTTTTTAGTACATACTATGATTTCAGTGGCTTGCTTTTTAATCATTAAAAAGTGTGTATTTTTGTTTACTTAGCACATTTTCCAACTACTATGCATGAATACCACCAATTATACCAGTAATGCTCTCCTTTCCTACTTCCTGTCTCCCCCCCCCCCCCCCCCCCCCCCGTCAGTATTTCAGTGCCTGCTGTTTATGCAAGTGATGGCTTTGATAACAGTTTCTACTGTAGGGGGAGCACATCTTTAGTAGGAATTTTAAAAAATTTTGTGTGGAAAAAAACCTAACAGTTTCCATTTGCTTTTGGTTTAAAGTGTAGCTATTGTATCCTTTTCATTTAGCATTTACTATCTTGTCTTTTTTTTTTTTTTCCCCATAATTACTGACTAGAAATACTGGGACTAAGCTGAAATTAAGTGTGAACAGTATATGATCCCATGCTGTAAGACTTAATACCAGAGGCAAAAATCCATTTTAATTTGTATTGTGTTGCAAAGTATGAAATTTGTGTGTAACTTAGTTGAACCAGGTATTGCTTATTTAAGTCTAGTTGCTTCATAGCTAATATTGCATGATACCTCAAAATATACTTCTCATCTGTGTATTGGCTTTGGAGTGAAATGCTCCTGTCCTTGAAGAATTTAATTCTGTGTTTAATATCATAAGTGTTTTATATTTGAAGTATATGGCAGATCCGAATAGTAGTTTTTGATAGTAGTGAAAAGTGAAAGAAACCATTCTAACCTTTTAATTTTCTTTATTGAGTATAAAATTCTTGATTGCTTTTTTTGGTCTGAAACCAGTGAGAAGTATGTTTTTACTTTTTACATTTTCTTACTAGACGTGTGCATGTGTATAGATCACATGGATAAAAGTTTCATTCTTTGCAGCACTCTGAATTTATATAGTCATTAAAATATTCATCTTTTTACTAAAAATATATAGAAGCCATTTTGATACTTCTAATGTACTGTCATTAAAGCAGCTTAAAATGGTGAAAATGAGACGAGCAATAATAAAACAGTTGTTGAAACCAAAGTAGAACTATTTAAAAAATTGTATGTAATCCTTGAGCTGCAGAGGCCTCCACAGCGGACTTTAATGTTATCTCGTCATTCATTCACCTCCACTCCTTAGGCTATGGATCGAAGTTGTAATCGTATGTCTTCGCACACAGAGACGTCAAGTTTCTTACAAACATTAACGGGACGCTTACCAACTAAAAAGGTAGATTCATATGAAGAAAATCCATATAGGGGGAAAGTTCCAACAGTTAAATAGATGGAAGATTTCTTTATGTAGCCAGTATGTTGCAATAATTGCATTTAAATTATTTGTTTAAAAATACATTTGAGCAAGCACTGCTTGTCTGATGCCTTTTTGGGCATACCACTCCAGGGTATGCTCTTTTATATTAGTGCAATGTTTATATCTTTGGGATTGACTGTTTGAAATCAAATTTGATCATCAAATTTTAGTACCAAAATATGTATCAACTCTGAATTCTGTTTCTGTAACTGCTTCTGTTTTGTGTTTTAAATCTCCAGGGAAAGGAAGATGAGTTAGAAAAATTATCACTCTTAGTAAGATATGTTGATTTGCTTCCCTTATGCACAGTTTTGTTAGTCCTTTTTCATATCGATACACACTACTTTGCAAATGCTTTGTATGCATATCCATTATAAGGCAGGAAATTTCTGCTATGTTTATAAAAAAGACTTCAGATACCTGAAAACTTGAAAATTAATGGCTTATATCAAAGTTTAAATTTTTAAAGGTATTTCCTAAATTGTACCAGCAAAGTTCTTGAATGTATTTGCATATGTTGGAATATGTATTTAAGGCACAAACAAGATCGTATTTGTAACTGTGAGTTTTTGGTCTAGTTTCTGTTTGCAGGTACAATTTAGGAGGCTATTTCCCACCTGTCCTTTTAAAATTACATTTTACTGCAAGATAACATGTAATTTTTTCAGCTGTTCAACATGCCACTGTCTTACATGTATAAACAGCCGTTTCGTTAATGGGTGTCCTCACTGCATCATTGAATGGTTCACATGCCTTATTTTGCTTATTCTCATTATATCTTCATTTGTAATCGCATTATTATCTGGTTTGTGTTCTCAGCACGTATGACTTTGATAATAACTTTGGCTTTGCTTCTGGATAGCTTTTTCATGAGGAGCTGGCTTTGCAGTGGGTTGTCTGCAGTGGCGGCGTTCGGGAGTCGGCTTTGCAACAAGCCTGGTTCTTCTTTGAATTAATGGTGAGCAAGCTAAACATGTTTTTAATACTGTTTTCCATAGTTAACGACTTTGTGTTAGCTCATTATTTTATCCTAAGAATCCTCTTCTGTTGTCCCTCTTAGGATTTTACATGTGCCTCCAAGACAAAATTACATTTGTTACATCTCTGAATAAACACTGTGGACACTCGGCACAATTTAGGTGGAATGTGAAAGCTCCTGTTAACTATTTTTTTTAGAGGTGGTTGCAGAACCAGCTGTCTTTTTAAAGGAAACGTGGTACCTTATTTCTTAGCCTGGACGTGGCTAGTGTGTAATGTATTGTAGATTTCATCCCGAACATAGATAAAAAAGGGCTTTATAGATCCTCACTGCTTTCATGGTTCGAAAGCTCTTAAGGAAATGCCACTTACAGCCAATTAAAAAACAACACTTTTTGCTCAATTTAATAAATGATATTAAAAACAAGTGAATTAATATCTTAATATTTATATACACATAAACACATATATACACGAGAGCAATAAAGATTTGCCGTGTGTACAGTGTGTAGCACTGTCCCTGTGGGCCGGGGGTTATCAAGGCACAGAGAGATTAAGTAACTTGCTTAAGTTGGTACAGCTTTTATTTACTTATTTTTTTTAAGATTTAATTTATTTATTTGACAGAGAGAGAGCAGGAGAGAACAGACGGGGAGTGGGAGAGGGAGAAGCAGCAGGGAGCCTGATGGGGGCTCGATCCCAGGACGCTGGGATCATGACCTGAGCTGAAGGCAGACGTTTAACCGACTGAGTCACCCAGGCGCCCTGGTACAGCTTTTAGATAGCAGAACTGTGATTCAAAGTCAGGCACTTTGGCACTTAGGGACTTTCCTCTTCAACCTCTAGAAAGCTGAAGTCATTGAAACTTTTTCTTCCAAAAGAGAAATGTGTAAAAAAATAAAGGAAAACAATACAACAACAACAAAAAGGAAGGCAGGAAGAAAAGAAACAAAAAGAGCTTCCAGAGTATGTTATACGGTCATTCTCAGCATTGAATGTTACCCATATTGGGGATAAGAAGACAGCTTTTCTAGAGACTTACTAATCTACCGAAGAAAATAAGTCAGGGACCCTATGTAAGTGATAGGCAACTCATTTTTTCCTTCTAGAGAATAAACACCAAGTTTGTCATTCTTGTGCTTTTAATATAAGATCAAATTGTAATTTTGATTTATTTTTTGATAGTCTTACATGTATATTCAAATTTCTTTAGAATAGTTAAAAAGCTGCAGTTTAAAACTTAGCTCTGCTGTTTACTAATTGTTGAAACTTGGGTTCGATTTCCCTGAATTCTGTATTACTATTACCACATTGTTGTAATTATCAATATCCAGAAGCATCTTTTAAAAGATTTGAGAGAGAGAAAGAGAGCGCGAGTGCGCACACGAGCATGTTGGGGGAGGGGCAGGGAAAGAGACTCTCCAGCAGACTCTGCACTGAGCACAGAGTTAGACATGAGCCAAAACCAAGAGTTAGACACTCAGCCGGCTGAGCCACCCAGGTGCCCACAGAAGCATTTTGTACACATAAATCACTTTGTTAATTTTTGCCTAATATCTTATAATTCATATTGAGTCATCAGTGTTTAATGTACATTCACCATATGTCACTATATTATAGATGCTGAAGAGACCGCAGTGAAGTTAATGTGTCTAGTGTCTCAGAGCTTACAGTTTGGGGTATATAGAATGTCAAAATGTTGAGTCTTGGAAAGATTTCATTTAAAACCATTTTAAAGGGTGAAATATTTTTCTGTTCACATTCATAATTCTTTTCATATTGGTAGCCAGAATAATTTTATGAAGGTGATGCAGTGATTGAGTTGTACTGTGTTTGATATTTCTTGGGAACATATAAAATATTGCAGGGAGATTCTCAAAGTATTTGAGGAGCTAGAAGTATTTCAGCCATCTGTTAAATCACATAGTGTAGTGAAAAAATAGCCCTAATGTGATTAACTGTTAATTGCATTCATAAGAAATTAAACTAATGGCTTATTTACTTTTTCAGGTAAAGAGCATGGTGCATCATTTATATTTTAATGATAAGCTTGATGCACCAAGGAAAAGTCGTTTTCCAGAACGTTTCATGGATGACATTGCTGCTCTTGTCAGCACAATTGCTAGTGATATAGTTTCACGATTTCAGAAGGTAATGATAACTTTTTAAAAAATTAAATCTCTATCAAGTGCACATTATACTATCATACTTTTATATGTTTTTGTTTTTTATTCTGCTTTCCAGGACACAGAAATGGTTGAGAGACTCAACACAAGCCTTGCATTCTTTCTCAATGATCTGTTGTCTGTTATGGATAGAGGATTTGTCTTTAGCCTTATTAAGACCTGCTATAAACAGGTAATGCATAATTAGTAATAATTAACAAATAATTTAAACATTGTGTTTGCTGTTTTTAGAGTTGTAGCTAAGAGATCTTCAAGAACACACTCATATACTGATGTTTTTAAAAAGCAGCATTTTTCTTTTTAAAAAGGATTTATTTTCAGGAGGGGCAGAGGGAGAGGCTCTGAGAGAGAGAATCTCTGGGGCACCTGGGTGGCTTGGTCGGTTAAGCATCTGACTCTTGATTTCGGCTCAGGTCATGATCTCAGGGTCCTGGGATCAAGCCCCGTGTCAGACTCCCTGCTGAGCTGGGAGTCTGCTTGTCTCCCTTTCCCCCGGCCCTCCCCCTGCTCTCTCTCCCTCTCATTCTCTCTTAAATAAATAAATCTTTAAAAAAATAAATAAAAGCAGAGTATTTTTATTAGTAAGGCAAAAGTAAATTTCATTTGTTTTATGAGGACACAGTCCTATGGCAAGCTGATATCTGTACAGCTGACTTTTCCTTTATTTTACTGGCCCAGTCAAACTCTTCGTTCCCATTCTGAAGCAGATCATCAAGTCACTAGTCTAAATGTTAAGCAGCCCTGGGGGTACCTGGGTGGCTCAGTTGGAAGAGCATGTGACTCTTGATTTCAGGTTCGTGAGTTTGAGCCCCCCATTGGGTGTAGAGATTACTAAAAAAAATAAACTTTTAAAACAATTTGGAAAAAAATAAATGTAAAGCAACCCCCACAGTGCCATGCAAGAGTACCAGTTACACTGAATGAGCAGCCAAATGAACTTTTTTGTATATTTATTGGGTGATTTTTAAAGCAGCTGCATTTAGCTGTATAGTCCTCCTAATGTAGACCTAGACATTGTAGAGTTTAGGATCATGGACAGATGCTTACCCAAATCCCCAGTGTCAATCATTATGTTGCTTTTATTATTTTTTAAATTTATTAATTTTTTCCATTATGTTGCTTTTACTAAACTAAAGCATCCTGGAACTTTTCTACAAACAGCTGACTTTAGCTTAAAATTTTTATCAACCGATTAATGAAATGTGTCTTTTGGAAAACATTAGTTATTGGTCCTGATAGGCCATTTGGGTAATGAGCTGTATAATCATCCTAGAATTACCTTTTAAAGGAAGTTTAAAAATATGCAGCTCTTGGGGTCCTACTCAGCATTATTGAGGAGTTTGAATCGTGGGGGTGGGGGGTGGGCGTGTGGGGCACAGTGCTTGTGCAGCATTTCTGAGAATTGCTGGTCCACAGGCTCATTTCTGAGAATTACTGGTTTAGAATGCTGTTTGGTAGTCTAATATTTAGAATTTTGGAGATCTATCAGCTGCCTTTATTGTATGTTCCATTGATTGATTGATTTACTTTAGAGAGTGTGCATATGAGTGGGGGAAGGGACATACGGAGAGGGGGGGAAAGAGAGACTCCCAAGCCGACTCTGCGCCGAGTACGAGCCCGATGTGGCGTTTGACCCCACAACCCTGAGATCATGACCTGAGCGGAAAGCAAGAGTTGGACGCTCAACCAGCTGATTCACCCAGGTGCCCCTGTATGTTCCTTTTAATAGAGAAGTTAAAACTACACATGGGCACTGACCCACTTGCAGATATTTGCAGCAGTATGTATTATTTTTACTTTACCCCAAAATTTTGTGTTCTGTTGCTCCTCAAATCTTGTTATTCTTCAAGCATTGACTTCCTGTGTTTGCCAAACACTGAGCTAGACCCTAGGGATGCCAAAGCTATTAAGTCAGTGTATATATGTCTCTTCAAAGTAGCTTATCATGTAGCTGGGTGAATAGACAAAGAGGTAATTATAAATACAGATTAACACAGCTGCTGATTATCCAAAGAATGGATCGGTTCTTTTATGAAGTTATTTTGGTGGTATACTTTTCCTTCATAAAGTGCATCTTTGAGAAGTGGAAGTATTAATCCTATATTGGAAATACAAAGAATATGACTTTTAGTCTAGTCAGTGGATTTGTAAACCTTAAATAGATCTTCTAGTTCCCCATTTTTTATTCTAGCAGTAACTCTGGAAAAAGTGGATACTGTTGTTTACGCCACAAAACCCAACACTGCCCACTAAATACTTCACCTGTCATTCTGGTGTTGGCTTAGAGAAATGATAAATTCAATTGGTGTTCTTTTATTTATGTAATGCTTACAAGGTATCTTCAAAGCTTTATTCATTACCAAATCCAAGTGTGCTGGTGTCCTTGAGACTGGATTTTCTGCGAATTGTCTGCAGCCATGAGCACTACGTTACATTGAACCTGCCCTGCAGCCTGCTTACTCCACCTGCATCACCATCGCCTTCTGTTTCTTCTGCAACATCTCAGGTATGCAAAGTGTATGAAAAAATTTTTTTATAGAGCTCATTTTTGTAAGAAAAGCAGTCTGAACACTGGAATAAATGATAAGAAAGACTGTTGAATAATAGCTGTGTGATAGGCTCCATACTAAGTGCTTTATAAATAATTATTATTTGCTCCTTAGAGTAATGCTAGGAAGTAAGTTCTATTATTTTCATTTTACATATGAAACAGAAAAGTCATGAACTTACCCAGGGTTACACAGTAATAAGTGGCAGAGCTAGACTTTGACTCAAGGCACATGTTGACTTTATTCTAGAGCCCAAGGTCTTAACTACTATATTGTACTCCTCTTACAGATTTATGCACATCCATGTGAGTGAATTCACTTAGATAAGCCCATTTCGATGTTTTCGCAAGTTGGGTTTTCTTGAAGCAGATACAAGGTTGTCTTGAGTTTGGGATAGAAGATGTTTATTAGGGATCAGTACCTGTGAAAGGCAAAGAAGTGAAGCCTAATGTAGCAGAGAGAGAAGTCAAACTGCGGGGCAGTCCTGAGAAAGCCCTGCCTACTGCCCTTGTGCCTAGAAAACCCAAAGGAAACTAGGTGGTTGTTCCTAGGGTTTTATTGGGTGGCAGCAGACAGACTTCAACAGCTAGTAGTTTCTTTTGGGGTGGGGGGGGAGCGGAGGTTCCTTTTTTTAATGTAAATTCAATTAATTAACATATAGTGTGTTACTAGTTTCAGAGGTAGAGTTCAGTGATTCATCAGTTGCATAGAACACCCAGTGCTCATTCCATCACCCAGTTACCCCATCCCCCCACCCACCTCCCCTCCAGCAACCCTCAGTTTCTTTCCTATGCTTAAGAGTCTCTTATGGTTTGTCTCCCTCTCTGATTTCATCTTGTTTTATTCTTCCCAGGTTTTTTTTTTTTTTTTTTTTACTAACCAGAATCATGCTGTATGTATTGTTCTTTGGTGTGCTTGTTGGAGATGTTTTCAGCCTAGCCTCGCTCCTTTTATCCATTCTGTATTCCACAGAAATAGTGTCACTGTTTGGGTTGCTTCATTCTGCTGTTATAATTATGCCCACTTTTGTGCACAAACTTGAGCATAGGGGCTGGAATTTAAGAGGAAGAGTGCCAGTTTGAGCCCTTGGCAATCTGAGGTGAAGGCGTATTGACTTGGCATACCGTGCGTGCTGACTCGGGCAGGAGGGTGGCTGGACTGGGAATTTGGGACCCACAGGCCGATGGCATCATGTATGACAGGGATGTGGCTGGTTTTGCTTTTAACTTTTGCTTTTCTAGGAAACTGTATCTCTCCTTCTATTTTAAATGAAAGCCTTGCTGGATAGAGTATTCTTGGCTATAGATTTTTTCCTTTTAGCAGCTGGAATTGATCGTGCCCTTCTCTTCTGGCCTGCAGAGTTTCTGCTGAAAAACCCACTGATAGCCTTGTGGGGTTTCCTTTGTATGTCACTGCTTTCCTTTCTCTTTCTTGCCACTTTTATTTTTTAAGATTTTATTTATTATTTATTTGACGGAGAGAGACACAGTGAGAGAGGGATCACAAGCAGGGGGAGTGGGAGAGGGAGAAGCAGGCTTTCCGCGGAGCAGGGAGCCCGATGCGGGACTCGATCCCAGGACCCCGGGATCATGACCTGAGCCGAAGGCAGACGCTTAACGACTGAGCCACCCAGGCGCTGTCTCTTGCCACTTTTAAAATTCTCTCTTTATCACTACTTTTGGCCATCTTATTTACTTTGCGTCTTTGTGCAGACCTCTTTGGGTTGGCTTTGTTGGGGACTCTCTGTGCCTCCTGGATCCGGATTTCTCTGTCCTTCCCCAGACTCAGGAAGTTTTTTAGCTATTATTTCTTCAGACAAATCTTCTGCCCCCTTTTCTTGCTCTTCTCCTTCTGGGATTCCTATCATGCGACTGTTAAGCTTGACAGTGTCGCTGAGTTCCCCGGGTCTATTCTCATTTCGCGTATTTTTTTTCCCCTCTCATCTGCTCAGCTTGATCACTTTCCATTACTCTGTCCTCCAGGTGGCTGATCCGTTCTTCTACTTCCTCTCATTTGCTGTTTATTCCAGGTGGTCTATTTTTATTTCCATTTAGTGAGTCCAGTAGCTCTAATTGGTTCTTTTTTATGTCTCCTATCTCTTGGTGGAGGGTCTCATTGAGGTTCTGCACTCTTTTCTCAAGTCCAGTGAGTATCGCTATGAACATTACTTTAAATTCTCTGTCAGACATATTACTTATCTCCATTTTGCTTAGGTTTCCTGCTCACTCTGATTCTGTTCCACTCTTTCATTTGGGACATATTCCTCTGTCTCCTCATTCTGTCTATTGCTGTGTCTGTTTCTCTGTGTTAGGAAAGTCAGCTACGACTCCCACACTTGAAAGTAGTGGCTTTATGAAGAAAAGGTCCTGCAGTGCAATGTCTCCTTTTCCCCAGAAAATGGTGCTTCGGGGGGTGTCTCCTATGTGTGTTGCTGCAGGAGCCTTCTACCATCGTGGCTGCGATGTGTTTGCCTTCAGTCCAGCCTGCGATGGCGCTCTGCCTGTTGTGGGCAGAGTCTGGTGCCTGTGGTGTTAGTGGGCCGGTCCGGGGCTGCCTTGGGCTTGAGTTGAGTCAGAGCAGGTGTTTGCTACAGGTGAAGTAGCACCAGACTGTAGGCACTTTCCCTGTGTTGTCCTCTGAGAAGCTTTTGTTGGTGGGTGGGGCCTGCAGTCTGACCAGGTGCCTGCCCCCAGCCACTGCTGGGGTCACAGTCAGACTGGTGTGTGGTTATCGTCCCCTCTCCCTGGAGCAGGACTCACTTTGGAGTGGTGCTGGCCCTTGTCTGGGCTGCATGTGCACTGCCAGGCTTATGGCACCGCTTTGATGGGATCTTGCCAAGAGCGATCGGAGGGGGTGGATCTGCTTCGCTGTGGCCTCTTGTCTGTGCTGGGCTGCAGAGAGTCTGTTCCGCCAGTTTTCGGGCTGCTTTCTGTGTTATTTATGCTGATGTGGGTGCTCTCTAGGCGGCCATGCGGCAAGAGGTGAGCCCAGGGACGTCCTACTCTGCCATCTTCCCAGCAGCCTCTGAACAGCTAGTAGTTTCTGTCAGGACAGAAAGGGGTTATCATAGCAATTATTTTGTTTCCTATCATACAGATGGAGATAAAGGGATTTTCTGGTTTTAGTATCAGAGAAGCCTGGTTCTTCCCTCTAGTGAAACATTCTTTCCGCTCTGTAATTTCTGAGGCAGACAAGCTGCTTTCTTAAGCTTTCTTAATCTCTTAATGTTTAAAGTTATCTTAACTTTTTGTGATGTTATTTTTGAGTTATTTAATTCCTGGATGTAATTCCCTAGCCTACATCAATCTCAGATGCATGATAAAAAAAATGTTTTTAAACTTTACCTTGATTAGAAAACATGAGAGAGCACCCATAACTTTTCATTTTATGTTTACGAAAAATCTTATGGATTGGCATATTTCATGTACTCTTTTACCTGGCTAGCATACGCTTCTTCCTATAACAGATAAGGCTGTGTCTTTTGCTTTCTTCACACATCCTCTGCCAAAGATGTGGCTATCCAGTGGAGAACAAATTAATCATAATATAGTTCCTAAAACCTTTAATGAAACACATTTGTTTACATCTAACTCCCTCTGAACATCTCATTCAGCCAAGAAATTAATAGAATTCTTTCCATTCTCTTGCTCCCCTTGTTTTTTATCTAACTACATTAATTTCATTCTAATAGATGATAGAGACCTCACTCTTTCTGGGGGGAGGGTGCAAGAATAATCTAATATACTTATTAGGAAGATGATTTCTCTGTAGAGAAATCTGAAGTCTGTTCTAAAAAACCTCACATGGATGGTCTTGAATATGAATTAGAGGGGGATGAGATTGTAGACACTCTTGAACTATATCTTAGGGAAATGCTATTTTGCAGTATTAAAAAAACTGTGAGTGAATCACAAAATGATAGTAATTTTCTAGAGGTAGTATTTTCTCTGAAAAACAATTTTACTGGTATTTGGACTTTCTCTGGAAACCAGTAGCTTTGACTATAAATATGTCTTTTGTACCCAGCAGTAAATGCGTAATATATCATTTGGGTTTAGTTGCTTTTTTTCTCCTTTAGGGTATGATACTGAAACATTAAGTGGCTAAAAGAATAAAGAAAAAAAAAAGATGGAAAAGTTTCAATCTGAGAAGAAGGAAATAGAAAATAATTAAAAGTGTTATTTCATCATAGTTTCCTATACCAAAAGTAAGAGCAGTTACTTTCTCCAATGTGAATAATAGTAATGTAAAATAAACTACCCTAGGTGAAGTGCATCTTACTTTGAGATAATGCTCATACTGCGTTTGTTGTAATGTTCTGTCTGTAGGATGTTTTGTTGCACAGCTATTGTAGTTTTGTTCTATCTCACTCCCAAACAGAGTTCTGGATTTTCCACAAACGTACAAGACCAGAAGATTGCAAATATGTTTGAATTATCTGTGCCTTTCCGCCAACAGCATTATTTGGCAGGACTTGTGTTAACAGAGCTGGCTGTCATTTTAGACCCTGATGCTGAAGGGTGAGTAGACTTATTTTGCCTTGGGAATAGCAATTTGATTTTGGATAATGGGACAGAAGTATCGCACTTATATTCCTAAGAATCAAAAGAGTACTCTTTACTACTCTTCATCTACTTCTGTATTCACTAAGTTCCATACCCATGTTATCTGCATTTCACTGATTTTAAGAAAGCCAGTTTTTCATACTTCATCATCTCTGAACTTGAGGTTTGTTTTGAAATGAGTGGTGTATCATGGTTTATTTGATAGCATTTGTTTTTCCTTCATGGTTACAAAAAATATTTGTGAATATAAGTAGGTAGACTCCTAGATTTGTTGATACACAGTAGGCACATTTCAGTTGAGGAAAATGGACTAGTTTTCTATTCCTTGTAAGGAAAATTTATTGTTTGCCATTATACTGTGTAGCATTTTATTTCAAAATATGCCCTATAAACAAATATTCTTAGGTTTTAAGAACTTCCAAAGTTGTATACACTTGTACAGGATTTTTAGAAATTGATATAGTTAGGAAAGGGCATATTCTCTGATGATTTGAATTTATAGAAATAGCTTTAGGGTTGTGGTCTAGCATCCCTAGAGAATACTTCTATCTTAATAATTGTTTTAAAAAATCCGTGTAATCATAATTCCTTTAGGTAATGGTCACTTTAAAAAAATCCTCATAGTAGGATCTTTAGGAGTTTTTTTAAAGTTTTTATTTAAATTCCAGTTAGTTAACATGCAGTATAATATTAGTCTCAGGTGTACAATATAGTGATTCAACACTTCCATACGATACCTGGTGCTCATCACTGCAAGTGCACTCCTTAACCCCCATCACCTATTTCACCCACCCCCCCGCCCCCCTCCCCTCTGGTCACCAGCAGTTCTCCATAGTTAAGAGTCTGGGTTTTTTTGCTTATCTCTTTTTTTCTTTGTTTTGTTTCATAAATTCCACATAAGTAAAGTCATAGGTTATTTGTCTTTTCCTGACTGACTTATTTTGCTTAGCTTTATACCCTCTGGATCCATCCATGCTATTGCAAATGGCAAGATTTCATTCTTTTTTATTGCTAATATTCCAGTGTGTGTGTGTGTGTGTGTGTGTGTGTATGTGTATGTACAGCATCTTCTTTATTCATCTGTTGATGGACACTTGGGTTGCTTCCATATTTTGGCTATTATAAATAATGCTACAATAAACATAAGGGTGCATATAACTTTTTGAATTAGTGTTTTTGTATTTTTGGGTAAAATCCAGACTTTTAAGATTTATTTATTAGAGAGAAAGTGCACATGTGTGCGCAGGAGGTGGGGGCAGAGGGGGAGGGTGGGAAAGAGGAAAAGAATCCCAAGCAGACTGTGCTCAGCATAGAGCCCAACGTGGGGCTCGATCTCATGGCTCCAAGACCATGACCTGAGCCAAAACCAAGAGTAGGATGCTTAACTGACTGAGCCACCCAGGTGCCCCTAAAATCTAGACTTTTAATAATGGTCCTCAAAGCCCTATTTAGCTGGCTCTTAGGTACTTTTGCCACTGTCTTCCCTCCCCACATATTAAAATCTAGCCATCCCAGTCTTTTTTTTCTGCTTCTTTAATATGCCAAATTCATTCCTACCTTATGGTATTTGCACTTGGATTTTTTTTTCTCTGCCTAACAGTGCTCATGTTACCCTAAGACTGTCATGTACCCTTTTGCTCCTTGTGATTCTTCAGGTCTCCACTCAAATAGCATCTTCTCAGCGAGGCTTTCACTGGCCACCCAGTCAAAATGATAGCCACGCTGCCCTGCCACAATCATTCTTAAACATATATTTTTTCTTTTATTTTCCACAGAGCATTTCTCTGAAATTTGCTGCTTAATTTCTGTCTCCTCCCATTAAAACGTGATTTCATGAGAGCACACACTTTTATCTTTTTTGTTTGCTGTTGTACTTCCAATGCCTTAGAATTGTGTCTGGCACAAGGTGGATGAATACACATTCATAAATAGATGTTAATTCAGTAATATATGAGTAATTGACTTTGGGAGACTCACATCTCATCTCTAAATTTTATGTTCTTTAGTGATATACAGATAAAATACAACATATATTGTCTTAGATAGGTACTTGAGGAATGCTTTTCTTTTTACTTCATCTGCTTGCTAATAATAATTCCTTGAGTGGCAATAATATGTTTTAATATTGATCAAAGATTTGCTCTTCAGAAACTTTGATTATAGTTAGAAAATTAAGACTATGAAACAATATGATTAAATGCTAATTTTGTAGCACATAATTCTATAGAAAATTAGTACCTCTACTGCATTTGTGACACTGAATTATTACTTTTGCGTCTGTGTTTCTCTCTTACAATAGCAAACTCTTTAAGAACAGGGACGGTGTCTTATCCCTAATACTTAAAATAGGATATTGCACGTCCTGCATAAACATATATTTAATAACATGTGATTGAGTAATGTAGACCTGTGAAAAGGCTTATAAAGATGATTGGGTAGAGCTTATTGGTAGGTTAAGGTCGGGCTGGTAGCTACACAGCTAAGGAATACACACCCGGGCTTGGGAGTCATCATTGGTAATACAAAAATTCAGAAGGGAGAACATAAAAACCAAATGACCAGAATCTGAGACTTGGGTGAAATGAGAGAGAGAGTATGAGGAAAGGGTGGGAACTATTTGGAGAAAAAATTGAGAAAAGATAAGATGACAGCGTCGAGTAGAGAACTGGAGAATAAAATCTGAGATATGTCAGTTAGATGTGGTTCTTTTTTTTTTTTTTTTTAATTTTTTTATTGTTATGTTAATCCCCATACATTACATCATTAGTTTTAGATATAGTGTTCCATGATTCATTGTTTGTGCATAACATCCAGTGCTCCATGCAGAACGTGCCCTCCTCAATACCCATCACCAGGCTAACCCATCCTCCCACCCCCCTCCCCTCTAGAACCCTCAGTTTGTTTTTCATAGTCCATCGTCTCTCATGGTTCTAGATGTGGTTCTTGATAGTGTTTAAAAATACACTTTCTGAATAAAAATCTCGAAGGAAGAAGAAAGAATCTCCAGCTAGATTGCATATATAGCAATGTAAAGCGGCAGATAAGATGAAGGGCTCTGGTTTCCAATCCCAGCTTTGAAATTGGCTATGTGATCTTAAAAGAAATAAGAGCTAGTATTTACTGAGGAAGGCAGTGTACAAGGCAGTGTGCTAATAAGTATGTTACATAAATTATGCAACTTAATTCTCACAGCCACCTTATGAGGTAGGTAATTACTCTCTTACTGTAGGTAGGGAAACCGAGAAGGTAAGTAACTCTAAGAAATTATTTAGTTACTAAATAATGAAGCTAGTACAGTGCCATGTTGTAAGCATTCAAAAACTGTTAGTTCCAAAGAAAGGGAGTAGATACTAGGAAGTAAGTGGAAACAGTTGCTATGGACTATACATTTAGGAAGTTTATTACTGGAGAAATTATGGTAATAGTTTATTACTCGGAGAGAGTATATAACGTAGAAGAGACTAGTTTCAAGTGAACATGTATTTTCAATATAGGAAAGGCTTATTTGAAAGAAAGAAGGGAAAATTTTAGTGAGGGGGGCATTGAAGCTGTTGAAGACATGTGGGGTTCATTAAACATAATGGAGAAATTACTTTTTGAGAGAAGTACAACTTTTTCTGAGACAAAAGGAATGAGAGAGAGATAAATGTGGGGATGTGTTAAAGATCTGACTAGAGCAAATTCAGAATGGCTTTTCTTTCCTAAAAATCAGAAGTCGGAGGTAAGATCTTTTTCTGAGGTGGATGGTGAGAGGCTGAAGGGGCGAATGAGGTGTGGAACTGCTGCCAGGTGTAGCCCTAAGGGCCTGTCAACATTGGCTGAGTGTTTAATTAGAATAGTTGGCAGAGACAAAGCACCTTCAATCCGAGAAGAGGCAAAAAAAGAAAAGTGATGAGTGTTTTAGCCCAGTTGAAACTCAGGGGATTGAGCCTACAGAAGGTGTATGGCCCAAACAAGGTAGATGAGCAAGGAAGTTGAGTTTAAATCCGAGAAGTCAAAGACAACCCCCCCAGCCTATGAACTGCATAATCCATCAAGTAGAGGATTTTTCTTTTAGAAAAAGGACATAAAAGTTTATTTTTGGCAAATGTGAGAAGATCTAATATGAAATAAAATTTGAAGCTACTTATGATTTTTTTTTTGCTTTAAAATATAACCACAACTGGTCTTAAGTTATTTAATATAAATATGTACTAATAAGGAGTTAATATAAAAATAATTGGGATTTACTTCTAGGTGAATTTGTTTAGCATTTCTTTTTCCCCTCCATCTTTACTTTATACAGAGAGACATTTGTTAATTTCATAATGAGAAGCGTTTCATAGGAATACATGCAAATATGTGGCAAAGTTTAAGTTAAACAAAATTGATTCAGTACTGTGACTTACTGTTTGCTTTAAAGATATTAACTAATCTCTGTGACCTTAGTGCTGCTGCTGCTTCTTCATCTTCTTTTTAAATAGACTGTTTGGATTGCACAAGAAAGTCATCAATATGGTACACAATTTACTATCCAGTCACGACTCAGACCCACGGTACTCTGACCCCCAGACAAAGGCGAGGGTGGCCATGTTGTATCTACCTCTGATTGGCATTATCATGGAAACTGTTCCTCAGCTCTATGACTTTACAGGTACTTTGTATATTTAAAACATCTTAAAGGAAATCTCAGTGTTGCAAAGTATTAGAAATATTTCAAGGCTAAAGATCTTATTTTAGGAAAAGAAATACAAGGAAATGTACACTGGCATAAATGAACTGTAAATATTTAACCATATTACTGAATGACTTTTGACTACATCAGAGAATTCACTGCAAGCTTTCCTCAAGTAGTTCTTACGATGAATTTTAAAATAATGATTTATAGCACTTCTGTACCTGCCTATTAGAAAATAGGTTTTTTGGTATGAGACTGTACTGTTCATCCGAAAAAATGTATGTAAGAAAACACGGCAGATGTTTCCCACCTTTAGTCTCATTTATATTCATATATATATAATTGAAATTAATATTCACCTGAATAACAAAAATTAGGTTTATTGTTAACACTGGGCTAATAAGTTGAAGTTATGTTGCTTTTTAAAAACTAGAACTCACAAAGTTTTATTGCTCTTGCTTTCCATATTTAGAATTTCTTGAATTCCTTCAGTTGTCCTAAAGAAAACCCTATAGTTTACATTTAAGAAAACAAAAACGGGGCGCCTGGGTGGCTCAGTCGTTAAGCATCTGCTTTTGGCTCAGGTCATGATCCCGGGGTCCTGGGATCGAGCCCCACCTCGGGCTCCCTGCTCAGCGGGAAGCCTGCTTCTCCCTCTCCCATTCCCCCTGCTTATGTTCCCTCTCTTGCTGTGTCTCTCTCTGTCAAATAAATAAACAAAATCTTTAAAAAAAAAAAAAACATTTACTGAGTACCTATTACATATTAAGAACCTGAACAGAGCTGGTGATACAAAGATAACTAACTCTGTGTCTTTAAGGGACTGGTAGTTGAGTAGTTCAACCAGTATTCTGATCGCCAAAGTGGGCTTCCTAATCTGAAGGCAGAAATGTTTATATTATTATATCTTCTTTGACTAGCAACTTCTCTACAAAACTACAAATTGTTACTGTAGGAATGAGTTAATGTTTAAAATACTGTTTAAAATAAGAAAATCTAATGGTAAATATTACATCTTAACAGGTTTTTCTTTTAAAGAGTAATGGAGAGTAGGAAATTGCATGCTCAATAACTGTTAATTAACCTAAATGGAATTTTGGTTATTTATTTTGGGATTATTTGTTTTTCCAGAAACTCACAATCAACGAGGAAGACCAATTTGTATAGCCCCTGATGACTATGAAAGTGAGAGCGGAAGCATGATAAGCCAGACCGTTGCCATGGCAATTGCAGGAACATCAGTTCCTCAGCTAACAAGGCCTGGCAGCTTCCTCCTTACATCATCGGTAAGAACAACCCTCCTGCAGAAGTTTTTTCGAGAAAGACAGATATTTACAAGGATGTACCCTTAAATAACAGATTGTTGTATTAGCTGATGCAAGAGTACTCTTGAGTTTCATTTACTTTGTGGAAATATTAAGGTTGTGAGAATATTGCTTATCTTGTACTGAGTTGTTTTAAAAATTATTAATACCTCAAGGTTTATGGTTGCTCTGTATTCCACCATTCAGAATTTTGGAAGTTACCTTATTGTATATGGCCTATTTTCTTTATTTTCAAAATACATTTTGTTCTTCAACCCTAAGAAATATTTTCAGTTGTTTAGTAATTGAGAATATTTTTTTTAATCTCTGAAGATTTATACTGTTTCATGTTTAATAAAATTGATAGGTACTCTGCCCCTGTAATTTTTGCCCCCTTAAAGAGGGAAGGATATGGGAGCAGAGAGGAAACAAACTGCCAGTAGGGCAAGATCAAGTTCTAAAAGACTTTCTTTCAGAAAAATGCAATAGTACTTATGGAAGCTGTCCTGACAACTTCAAGTTTTATTGAGATAGTTTACATATCAAAACATTCACCCATTTTAAGTGTACAGTGTCATGGTTTTTAATGTATTTACAGAGCTATATGGCCACCACCCCAGTCTAAGTTTAGAATATTTCCATCATCCCAAGAAGAATGCTTAGGCCTATTAAGAGCCACTCCCTATTTCCCCCCAGCCCTAGGCAGCAACTCACCTACTTTCACTGTGTATCTGTATAGATTTGCCTATTCTGGACATTTCATATAAATGGAATTATACACTGTGATCTTTTGTGTCTGGCTTCTTTGACTACATGTAAAGTTTTTGAGTTTCAGCCATGTTGTAATGTGCATCAGCACATCTTTTTTTTTTTTTCTTAATTGCCAAGTAATACTCTTTTGTATTGATATGCCAGATTTTTATCCGTTTGTCAGGCTATGAACCTTTGGATCCTTTCCAGTTTTTGGGCTGTTAAGAATAATGCTGCTATCAACATTTGTGTGCACATATGTTTTTATTTCTCTTAAGTAGATATCTAAAAGTGGATTTGCTGGGTCATATGGTATCTCTGTGTGTAACATTTTCAGACGCTTCTAAATTCTTTTAAAAGTGGCTTCCCCATTTTACATTCAGCAATAAATGAAAATTCCTGTTTCTCAAATCCTCTCAAATCCTCACCAACACTTGTTACTATCCCTTTTTTTATTTTAACCACCTTGGTATAGAGTAGTATCTCATTGTGGTTTTGATTTGCATTTCCCTAATGTCTACTAATGTTGAGCATCTGTTCATTTGTTTACTGACACATCTTTTTTGTGTGTCTTATTTAGAGAAAAGTTCATCCATCTTCCTTGCCATTTTAGTATTGTGTTACTCATTTTCTTGTTACCAGGTTGAAAGAGTTCTTCCTATATTCTGAGTACAAATCCCTTATTAGGTAGGTGATTTGCAAGTATCTTCTCCCATTCTGTGTATTATCTTTTTGCTTTCTTGATGGTGTCTTTTGAAGTGCACAAGTTTTTAACTTTGCTGAATTCCAATTTATCAATTTTCTTTTATCACTTGTACTTTATATATTTTATATGTATAATATCAAAAGTACATGAACAATTAAGGTATCATAATAGAAGAAACAATAGTGTACCCCCCACCCAGCTTCAGAAATAGAACATTGCAAATTCCTTGAAAGTTCCCAGTCTGCCCTCAGTTCAGTCCCTGTCTCCGCCCAAAATGACCACTGTGGTCAATTTTGTTGACCTTCCTTTTCATTTTTTAAAACTTCTCTTATGTGAAATATACTACATATTAAAAAGTACATGAAACATAAATGTACAAATTTATAAAATATTGTAAAATGAACACCTTTGGAACCACCACTCAGGACAAAATATAGAATGTTGGCTGCCTTTCAGAAATCTCTAGCATGCTCTTCCCCACCACAGCTATTCACCAAGCTGCCCTCTATCCTGACTAATGAAGTAATTGCTTAATTTTGCTTATAGTTTTATCATTCAACTTTGCACCCCTAAACACTGTAATTTAGTTTTGTTATATTTTTAATTTTCATCCATGTTATAAAATGTAGCTATAATTTACTGATTTTCATTTCTGTATGTCTTTAAATTGTCTGTCTATAGATTAATTTATTTACCTCTTCTTGTCTTAGATGCATAAATGGCTTCTGGTCTTTGGTTATTTCAAATAGTAATCCTATAGATTTCTTTACATGTATGGTGTGTGTGTATGTGTGTGTGTATATACACTTTTATTTAGGTTATTTTCTAGGAGTAGAATTTGCTGGGTTATAGAATATGTATGTATCTTTATACCAGATATACCTGGGTATTTTTCCAAAGGGTTTGTCTCAATTTATACTTTACCTACAGTATGAGAGTTCCCATTCTTTCACATGTTCATCAGCATTTAGATTTTTCAGACTTGAAAATTTTTGTCAATCTGGTAATTTATAGTTGTATCTCATTTCAGTTTTCGTTTTCCTGATGCCTTATGAGGTTATGCACTTCTTCATATACATGTTGGCCATTTGAATTTTCTCTTTTGAGGTTCTAGAGTTTTTCCCATTTGCCATTTGGTTGTCTGCCTTTGTTTATGATTTGTATGAGTTTATTTCTGGATCAGGCCCTTTGTCAGTTATAAGTGGTTCAAATATTTCTTTTGTGTGTGTGTGTGTGACTTGCCTTTATCACATACTTAATGGTGAATTTGGTGATTAGAGTGTCTTATTTAAAACACTTAAATTTGTCAGTCTTTTCCTTTACAGCTAGTGTTTTTTGTATCTTTAAAATTTTTTTCCCTATTCCAAGATTTTGAAAATATTTCCTGTGTTATTTTTTAAATGCTTTTTTGTTCTTTTATATTTAATCCTAAAATCTACCTGGAATTTTTTATGAACAGTAGAATCTGGGGATTCAGGTTTGTTCGTTCATTCATTCATTCATTCACTTATACCGAATTATCACAGCACCGTTTATTAAAAGATTATTTGGCCTACTCCTCTAGAGTCCTACCTCAGTATGGTCTATCATGTAGAAAAAGTCCTCATGCATATAAAAAAAATTTGTCTTTCTACATAAATTTTAGAATCAGCTTATGCTGTTCCACTAAAGTAAAGAAACAAAAACCAATGAACCTGTGGGGATTTTGGTTGAGATTATAATGAGTCTATGGATCAGTTTTGGTGAAAATTGATATTAAATCTCTTAATCCTTGAACATGTTAGATCTCCCTATTATTTAGGTCTTCTTTAACATCTATGAATATATAAACTTTTATAGGTTTCGTTTTTTAGAAATACTTTATTCATTTGAGAGAGAGAGAGACAGATCACAAGCAGGGAGAGAGGCAGAGGGAGAGGGAGAAGCAGACTCCCCACTGAGCAGGGAGCCTGATGTGGGGCTCAATCCCAAGACCTGGAGATCACAACCTGAGCCTACGGCAGACGCTTATCCATCTGAGCCACTCAGAAGCCCCTATGGTTTTCACTAAAGAAGCCTGGTACATCTTTTATAGATGTGGTTTTGGTCCTTGATATTTTTTATTTTTATAATATTATAAAATTTAAGTAATACATACAATTATATATAATCTTATAAATGTCATCTTTTTTGAAAATTCTTTTTTCCAACTGTTGATTAATTTTATGTGGGAATAGAATTAATTTTATACAGTGATGCTTATTTCCAGCAGAATTGCCAAACTAATAACATAGGTATAGATTTTTTTTCTACATACACAATCCTATCATCTGTGAATAATGGCAGTTTGTTCCTTACTTTCAAGTTTTTTTCATAACTTGTTTTCCTGGCTAGAACCTCCAGTACAGTTGTTAAATACAAGTGGCAATAGTTGGCATCCTTAATGGGGGAAACTTGCAACATTTCATTCTTACACATATGTGGTATAGTTTTGGGGGGATTTTTTGGTTTGGGGTTTTTTTTTAAACTCTCCTTTGTTACAATATGGAAGTCTTCTTTCTGTTCCTGATTTGCTAAGAGTTTTATTTTTTAATTATGAGTAGGTGAATTTTATTATGCTTCCTTTGAATCCATTGAGACGCTCATGTTATTTTGCTTTTAAATCTTTTACTGTGACCTCTTTCAATTGATTTTCTAATGTTAAATCTACCTTCAATTGCCAAATTAAACTGATTTTTTTCCATGATTGTATATTAATGGATTTTGTGTGCTGTAATTTAAGATTTGTGTATTTGTGCTTGTAGGTAAAATTGTTTGTAATATTTTTCTCATAATGTTCTTTACAGGTTTTGGAATCAGGGTTAGGTCAGCCAATTTAAATTTAAAAGGGAGTTTACCCTTTTATTCTGTTCTCCGTGAGGACTTGTTTAAAATTGGAGTTATTTCTTCCTGGAATATTTGGAGAACCTGTGGGTGATGCCATCTGTACTTGTAGTTTTCTTTTTTGAAAGTTTAAAAATTACTGATTTAATTTCTTTAATGACTATAAGACTGTTCAAGTTTTCTATTTCCTTTTACACTGATTTTTGTAAATTTTACTCTAGTAGAAATTAAAATTTATTGGCATACAAAGTTCAGCTATCTTCTGTAATCTTTTTTTTTTTTTTTTTTTTTAAAGATTTTATTTATTTATTTGAGACAGAGAGAATGAGAGAGAGAGAACACATGAGAGGGGGAGGGTCAGAGGGAGAAGCAGGCTCCCTGCCGAGCAGGGAGCCCGATGTGGGACTCGATCCAGGGACTCCAGGATCATGACCTGAGCCTAAGGCAGTCGCTTAACCAACTGAGCCACCCAGGCGCCCTTCTGTAATCTTTTTAAAGTCTATGCCATCTGTAGTAGAGATAAGTGGTTTCATTTCTGTGACTGGCTTTTTGTACCCTTTGTCTTACATCAGTCTCAACAGAAATTTGTGTATATCTTTAGTCTTTATAAAAACCAGTTTGGGGGCCTGTTGATCCTCACTTTTGAATGTTTATCTTCTTTATTTACTGTCTTCTATTTTCTTCGGATTTATATTGTTCTTTTTCTAACTTCTTGAGATGGCTGCTTAACTCACTAATTTTCATCATTTCTTCTTTGGTACATATTATAAGCCTGTACATTTTCCTTTAATTATTGTTTTAGTTACATGCCACAGTTTATATGTAGCATTTTTATTATTCAGTTCAAAAATATATCTAAATTGCATTATGATTTTTTTTAGAATTTTAGGCTGTAAGTTAAGTTTTTGTTTTAAAATATCTAGTCATACATGAACAGACATTTCTCCAAAGAAGACCTACAAGTGGCCAACAGACACATGAAAAAATGCTCAATATCACTCGGCATCAGAGAAATACAAATCAAAACCACAATAAGATACCACCTCACACTGGTCAGAATGGCTAAAATTAACAAGTTAGGAAACAAATTGATGTTGGTGAGGTTGCAGAGAAAGGGGAACCCTCTTACACTGTTGGTGGTAATGCAAGCTGGTGCAGCCACTCTGGAAAACATGGAGGTTCCTCAAAAAGTTAAAAATAGAGCTACCTACAACCCACCAATTGCACTACTAGGTATTTATCCAGAGGATACAAACATAGTGATTTGAAGGGGCACATGCCCCCCAATGTTTATAGTAGCAGTGTCCACAATAGCCAAACTATGGAAAGAGCCCAGATGTCCATCGACAGATGAATGGATAAAGAAGTTGTACACACACACACACACACACACACACACACTCAGAGGAATATTACTCAATCATCAAAAAGAATAAAATCTTGCCATTTGCAATGAATGGATGGAACTAGAGAGTTTTATGCTAAGCAAAATGAGTCAGAGAAAAACAAATACATGATTTCAGTCATGTGGAATTTAAGAAACAAAAACAGATGAACATAGGGGAAGGGAGGGGAAAAATAAAATAAGATGAAAACAGAGAGGGAGGAAAACCATAAGAAACTCTTAACAATAGGAAAAAACTGAGGGTTACTGGAGGGGAGGTAGGTGGGAGGATGGGGTAATTAGGTGATGTCCATTAAGGAGGACACTTGATAAAATGAGCACTGGGTGTTGTATGCAACTGATGAATCACTAAATTCTACCCCTGAAACTAATAATGCAATATATGTTAACTAAGTTGAATTTAAATAAAAAATTTAAAAAAAGTTCTAGTCATAGGGTGGGGCACCTGGGTGGCTCAGTCAGATAAGCATCCAACTTTTGATTTTAGCTCAGGTCATGATCTCAGGGTTGTGAGATCGAACCCCGCATTAGACTCCCGTGGTGGCAGAATATAGAGCCTGCTTAAGATTTGATCTCTCCCTCTGCAGCCCCATATTTATTTATTTATTTGTGTGTGTGTGTGTGTATGTAGTCATAGGAAAATTTTTCATAATCCCCATGTTTCTGATTTTGGCCTGATTTTATAATCAGAGAACTTTGTGTAATTTCAGTTATATTTGTAGTAACTGGTTTTATGGTCTTGTATATAGTCAGTTTTTGCAAACAGCTCGTGTATTTGAAAATGCATATTCTTCATTGTCCTATATTTGTCCATTATACCTGTTATTTCAAATTTATTAATCTTATTGTTTAAACCTTTTTTTCTTTTTACTGAATTCTGTCTGCTTCTTCTAATACCCTACTACAATCATGGTTTTTTTAATAACTTGTCATTTTGTCAGGTTTAGTTTCCTTTGAGGTCTTATTATGAACTGTCTAATTTTAAATTACATTTTTTGATGGATTGCATCTTTTATCAACATGAACTATAGTACTTTTTTTTTTTTTTTTTTTGCCTTCAAGTCTACTTTTGTATATTAGTATAGTTATGCTAGGTTTCTTCTGAGATACGAGTTTTTCCACCCTTTACTCTCAACATTTTTTCCTTATGTTTTAAATGTTTGAAACTTATGTTTTGGATGTCTTTTATAAGTAGCATGTAGTTAGATTTTGTTTTAAATTTTTAAAATCTGTTTATTTTTGTCTCACTAGAGTTTTTTAAAATCCATTTAATTTAGTATAACTAAATTTAATGTAATTTAATGTACTTAACATTTTTAATTTTAATTGTCCCATCCCTTCTGTCTCTTTTGTCTCCTTTATTGTCTTGTATTTTTTTTTTCTCCTTCCATTTTTTCCTCATTTTACTTTTTCCTTTCTACTAGTTTGGAAGTTAAACATTCTGTTTGTATTCTTTTTGTGATTGTATTACAAATCACAGTATACTTCTTTGAATTAAAGTCCACTCTAATTTAATCATTACCTTTACCTTCACATTGGTTAATAGAAGCTCTCAGAACAGGTTGCCGATTTATTTACCTTTCTCCCTACTTAAATGCTATTTTCAGGCATTTTTAATTGTATATATCATTAAACCTCAAAAAACATTGTTACTACTTTTATGGCTATAGAAATTTAATTATCATTTAGATTTGTCCATGTGTTCACCACTGTATTTGCTCTTTTCCCAAATTTGTAACCTTTCATTAGAAATATTTTTCTTCTTTTTGAAATATATCCTTTAGAATTTTCTGTGCTATGGTGATGAGCTCTGTGTTTCCTTGAAAAATGTGTGACCTTCATTCTTAAAGTTTTTGTTTTTGTTTTTTTGAAATAGCATCTGAGTTTCCTGTTTTCTTCCAGCATGCGAAGGGCATTGTCTCTACTGTGTTCTCATTTCCATTGCTGATTTTTTCCCCCTCTTCTTTATGATGTTCTCCCTAGAATTGGTCTTCTGTGGTTTCACTCTGTTCCATCTAGCTTTGAATATTATCCTGCTTGGTATTTTTTGGACTTCTTAAATCAGTGGTTCAGCATCTTTCTTCAGTTCTATGAAATTCTCAATTATTATATGCCCAAATATGTCCTCTTCTCCATTCTGTCTCTCCTCTTTTTGCATTCCAATTCAACATACGTTAGTCCTCTTTATCTCATCCTCTGTGTCTCTGCTCTTGTTTTGTATAGCCCCTCTTTTTGTTGACCTGTGCTTCATGCTGGGTTGTTTCTTTTGATCTATCTTCCAGTTTATTAGTTCTCTCCTTAGCTGTATCTAATATTACATTAAACCAATCCATTGGGTTCTTAATTCGGTTATTGTATAATTTGGCTAAGTGAATTTATGTAGGTGAACTCACTTACATGTGCATGCATCCATGAGAGGTAGTGAACATAGAAAAGTGCTTGATCTCTCTATAGAGCCATACTTTCTGCATTTGAATCTTGGTCCCACTATTTACTGCAAAATACCTGTACAAAATACTTCTTGGTGTTTTGGTTTTCTTGTCTATAAGATGGTTTAAGTAACAATATTTATCTCTTTGGATGGGTGCGAGGAATACATAAGCTCATATGCATAAAGTTTTCAGTACAGTGAAGAGCACAGAGTAAGCGTCATGCAAGAGTCAGCTGCCATCATTTTCCTCATCCCGGACAGCAGAGGGATTAGGGTAGTAGTTGAGATCATGACACCAGTGGTTAAGTACTTCCTTTTTCTTTTTCTCTCAACATCCCTTCCACTGCTTTCTTATTATTATTTAGTATATTTACTTCACCAAATATTAGAATGTAGTATAATAGACAAATATAGAAGAATATAAGATTTGGTGTCTGGTTAACCTGGACTAAAATTCTGGCTTACTTTCTAGCTTTTCATTTCCTTACCTGTAAACTAGAAATAACCATAGTCAGTACCATCTCATAAAATCATTGTGAGCATTAAATATGAAAAAATGATTGGCATAGTGTCTGGCACATTTCAAATTTTGTTATGTTTTGTCATCATTGTTATTGTCATCCTGTATTCTTGTCTGTAAAACTGAGATGATACAACTCCCTTGGTAATATTGTTGGAGGACTGAATGAAATAACGTATGGAAAGAGCTTAGCATGATGACTGGAGCAGAATAAATACGGAATAAATGGTATTGTAGACAAGTTTTTATTCTTAGTTTTTCGTTTATGTTTCACATACTATATACAATTGCAGACTGAAGACTGAAAATAGCACCTTCACCTTACAAGGTGGCCCTTGAGAGGAAACTGTGGTTCTCTAAACCTGATCAACAGTTTTTATTACTTTCTATTCTTATATCACTTTTACTGAGTGCTTTTTTCCTTTTACCATATTACATCAGACATGATGAAAATAGATACATTAGTTTTAATAGTAGGATCTTTTAGCTTTGTCCCTTGATGTTTATTTGTTGTCTGCTGGAAGCACTACCATAAATTAAAACAATCTTTCAATCCCGGGAAAAGTTTATTAAAATTCAGGACCTTAAGTTTAAAGTTCTCTGTGACTTATTCAGGTATTGTCTAAATCAAATGGTGGGGCTTTTTTTAAAGATTTTATTTATCAGAGAGAGAGAAAGGGAGAGAAAGAGAGAGCCTGTTCTCACAAGTGGGGGGGGAGGGGCAGAGGGAGAAGGAGAAGCAGGCTCCCCACTGAGCAGGGAGCCTGAGGCAGTTGTTGATCCCAGGACCCTGAGATCATGACCCAAACCAAAGGCAGACGCTTAACCGACTGAGGCACCCAGATGCCTCTTCAAATGGTTCTTTATAAATATTTGCTTTTTTAAGCAATTTTTGTTTTATTGTATTTAGAAGAAAACACCTAACAACCCCCCAAAAGAAATGGCCATTGATCAGTCTGTCTCATTCTACTATTCTTTATTTTCAGAGTGGCAGGCAACACACTACCTTTTCAGCAGAATCCAGTCGGAGCCTTTTGATTTGTCTACTTTGGGTTCTCAAGAATGCAGATGAGACGGTTCTACAAAAGTGGTTTACAGATCTCTCAGTCCTACAGCTAAACCGGCTACTAGATTTGCTTTATCTCTGTGTATCTTGCTTTGAATACAAAGTAAGTGATCGCTATGCCATTGCAGAGAAGAATGAGAAAGCAAACATCATGTGGAAAAGGAAGAACAAAAGTTCCTCAATGTCTCTTCTTTTCTAATGTTTAAATTTTAGGGAAAGAAAGTGTTTGAAAGAATGAATAGTTTGACCTTTAAGAAATCAAAAGACATGAGAGCAAAGCTTGAAGAAGCTATTCTTGGGAGCATAGGTGCTAGGCAAGAAATGGTGCGCCGAAGCCGAGGACAGCTTGGTACGTACACAATATCTTCTCCTTCTGGTGAGAATTTTTTCAATTTCCTTGAACTATATATTATAGTGATCATTGTTGCAAGTCTTCAAAGATTCTACACTCTTTTAAGTGTTTTTCATTTTTTGTTTGTTTTAGAAAGGAAGGGGGGTGAGGAGCAGAGGGAGGACAGAATCTTAAGCAGGGTCCACGCATGGAGCCTGACGCAGGGCTTGATCTCACAACCGTGAGATCGTCACCTGAGCTGAAATCAGGAGTCAGATGCTTAACTGACTGAGCCACCCAGGCGCCCCTTAAAAAGTGTTTTGAATGAAACAGTGAATTTACTTGAGTAACCACTTCTCTGTAGGAATTCAAATTAGAGTTCTAAACAGGGTGAACATATTTCCTGATTTGTTCTGGAGAGTCCCGGTTTATTACTGTTGCCCTTGTGTGATTATTAATAGCATCCCCCCGCCCTTTAAGACTTTTTAAAAGCAATTTTAGGTTCACAGCAAAACTGAGCTAACAGTACAGAGATTTCCCGTCTACTCCCTAACACACATGCATTGCCTTCCCCGCTGTCGACATCCCCCGCCAGAGTGATGACTTGTTAGACTGATGACTTGTTAGACTTGGTACTGAACCAGCACTGACACATCATTATCACCCAAAGTCCGTACTTGACATTATGGTTCAGTCTTAGTGTCATACTTCCTACATAGCATCACTTTTTACTCTTAAAAATTTCCTGTTTGGCACAATAAATTAAAATACCCAGCATTTAAGGGAAATATATTGTCCGTCAGACTCAAATATCAGGGAGAGAAACAGGTTAATAGCATTTGAGGCCTGTTTCTAATCCCAAGTACTGCTATCCATTAGCCATATAACCTTGGCCAAACCACTTAATCTCACTTTCCTTTTCCTCATCCACTTGTGATTGTTTTGAGAACTTAGAAGGTAGTTTAACTGATCTTATCATCTTTGTAGTGACTGTGTGTGTAAACATTTCCTAAATTCTAAAGTGACAAATAATAGTGTTGCTGAGAGCTCCTTAAGGTCAGGGACATGGTTTAGACATCTGTGTATATGACACATGCTAATAGTTCAATATATTATGCACATTTACGTGAATATTTTTAATGTTTTCTGATAGGCCATAAACACATAAACACGTAGACATCATTTATCTATGTAAACTTAAATATCTTTTATATGCTATCCAGTATATTTGGAATTTCATAAGAATACAAAACCTTTGCCTTTGGAATTAAGAGAACCCTTTTTTTTTCACTTTCAGTTTATATACAGTCTACAGTGTACTTAACAGATTTTCTTTTAACTCCTTTATTACATACAACAACCCTCTAAAATATGAAAATGAACTTTTATTTAGGTCATTTAATTATCACCAAAATCAATGAGTGATTATCCCTACCTTTAAGTTAAAGAAAATGAAACTCAGGACGCCTGGGTGGCTCAGTCGGTTGAGCGGCTGCCTTCGGCTCAGGTCATGATCCCAGGGACCTGGGATTGAGTCCCACATCGGGCTCCTTGCTCGGCGGGGAGCCTGCTTCTCCCTCTGCCTGCCTCTCGCCCTGCTTGTGTTCTGTCTCTCTCTCTGACAAATAAATAAATAAAATCTTTAAAAAAAAAAAAGAAAATGAAACTCATCAGAGGTAAATAACTTGCCTAAGATCATAAACTATGTGACAGAACCAGGCTCTTTTGACTTCCAGTGTAGTTCTCTATATTATACCACAGCTCTTTCTAAGGTTTAATGTCAGAGAGAGTGGAACTGTTAAGTGTATGTTACATTTTTAAGCCTGTGGCCTTAGGACAGCTATCTTTGAATATAAGAATTGAAGTTCTCTATGTGGAATCTAAAATAAGTAAATGAATAAATTCATAGATACAGAGAATGGATAGGCGGTTGCCCTGGGTGTGGGGTGAGGGATGGGCAGAGTGGATGGAGGAGGTCAAGCAGTATAGACTTCTGGTTATAAAACACATTAAGTACTAGGGATGTAATGTACAGCATGGTGCCTACAGTTAATACTGCATGGTATGTTTGAAAGTTACTAAGAGTATGTCTTAAGGTCTCATCATAAGAAATTATGGGTGGTGATGGATGTTAACTAGATTTATAGTAGTGATCATTTCATAATGTATACATATATTGAATCATATTATGCACCTGAAACTAAAATAATGTTATATGTCAATTAATCTTATTTTTTTTAAAGATTTTATTTATTTATTTGACAGAAAGAGACACAGAGAGGGAACACAAGCAGGGGGAATGAGAGAGGGAGAAACAGGCTTCCTGCGGAGCAGGGAGCCCGATGTGGGGCTCAATCCCAGGACCCTGGGATCATGACCTGAGCCGAAGGCAGACACTTAATGACTGAGCCACCCAGGTGCCCCAATCTGATTTTTTTTTTTTAATTAAAGTTCTTAGAAAAATTAAGCCTTTGCGATTCTTATTTATGTTTGGACATACAAGTTACATCACCTAATGATAGACATTCTTAGCTAAGAGATGAGAGACAGTTTCATGGGGATAAAAAAGTTAATGATGAAAATGTAAATAGATCCCAGATATCAGTTTTGTTAACTGTGTAAAGATAGGCATATGTTTTTTTGTTTTATTTTACAAAATATTTTGAAGATAGAGATTTCACAATAAAAAAAAAAAGGGAGATAAGGGAAGGGAGAGAAAGTGGAAGAAATACCCCAGACATGTCCTTTATTGTGTGACAGATTTGTCTCATTATTTTTAAAATTTCTATTTGAACTCTGAATTTTTACTTTTTTTTTTTTTTTCTATCCTCCTAACCAATTTTAAGTCTTGGGTTTTTCAAAAAGGAGCGTTAGTTTTCTAGCTGAAGGTCTGAAATCATGGCTGATTCCATCATTTAGGTGTGTATCTCTCCACAATTCTAAATGCCTTCTTCGTTTCTGCTGAATTTGTATGAACCAGTTCTGTTGCTGCTACCCCTTACAGGAGCCCCCAGCATTCAGTCTGCTTTCCATCCCAGAAACTTTGGGACAAAGCCCCCATCTTTCTCCTATCCTGCCTTCTGTGGACCAAAGGAAGTAATTACTTTAGGAATCCTTCTATTTTGTTTATATATTAAACAAAAACTTGTTGAGCTCTCAGTATTGCCAGACACATTGTCAACCCTGAACATAAAAGGGTGAACAAAATAGGCATAATCTCCATTCTTACTTAAGTAGCTTAAATTCTTGTGATCGTAAGTGCTAATGGAGAGAAATACAGCCAATTAAGAGGAAAGAAAGTGTTGGAGAGGGACACGTGGGTGGCTCAGTCAGTTCAGCGTCTGCCTTCGGCTCAGGTCATGATCTTGGGGTCCTGGGATTGGGGCCCGCCCCACCTCGTCCGGCTCCCTTCTCAATGGGGATCCTGCTTCTCCCTCTCTCTTTCTGCCCCTCCTCCCTGCTCGTGCTCTTTCTCTCCCTCTTAAATGAATAAAATCTTTTAAAAAAGAAAAAAATGTGTTGGAGAGTTGGGGAAGACCTTTCTGTGGAGATTATGAATGACTGGCCAGTGAAAATTTGTGGGAAGAACAATCACATAAGAGGAACAATAACTATTGTGGAGGTCCTCAATCAGGAGCATGTAGAGGGAGACTGTATATACAGAGAACACACAGAATGACTGTGGTGGTGTAAGCAGGAAGGAGAGTGGTTGGAAGTAAGATCTTACCACGTGGGGCCTTATAAGTCATGGTTTAGGTTTTGAGAAAATCTGTGTTAAGAAAGTTTGCGTATATAAAAGGGAGCTTGTTTTTTAATATTACATGTAACAAATGTATTTCTTCTATAACTTTTTTTTTTAATTTTAATAAAAAGTACTATTGTTAGTTTTTTCCACTTGTGCTGAAGATAAAATGACTATATATAAAGTTAGCATTGTGCAGTATTTCTTATAAGTTGCAAATATACTTATAGGTGGTCCAAATATATAACATTTTAAAAATGGTTTTGAAATTTATTTGACAGAGAGAAGCCCATCTGGAAGTGCCTTTGGAAGTCAAGAAAATCTGAGGTGGAGAAAGGATATGACTCACTGGCGTCAAAACACTGAGAAGCTTGACAAGTAATATAACCTTCTATTTTATGTTACTGATGGGCTTGTTGGATTTCAAATGCAGGATGAAAATCACTAATTTTAGTGTTGTTTTTTATATATTAGGTATTCAAATCTTAGACAACAAAATACTTATATTTAGTTTTTAAATTTTAGATTAAAAAAGATTTGGGGGAAGACTTTTTCATGTGGTATAGTAAAGCAAAATGTTACCCATTTTGTTTCCAACAAATGTGTCTAAATATCCGCCTTCGAATTATTCTGTGATAATTTTTTAATGTATTTTGGGAGTCACAGTGAACTAAATATTTCCAGGTCACCAACAGTTAGAAAGCTAATCTTTGCCCTCTTGGAGCTTAAAATACAATTAAAGAAAGACAAAATACTTCAGGTCTTCTGGTTTTAGCATGAGGTAAATAGGTACACTGCATGACCCTACTGCCAAAAACAACCAAAAATGTACTTCACTGATTCTGGGATCTTAAAGGGCTGTACCATCGGTGTAGGGGAAACTAGAAGTAAACCCTTCTCACTGCCTAGGTGACCTCGGGTAAAATTCGTTGGCTTGAAATGTGGCATTGAGTCAAGGGTCTAAAATTTTTCTCTTGAGAATTTGTAATTACAAGTTAGCCCTCAAGTAGGTTGACTGGCCCAATAAATTCTGAGAATATGGTGACCAACTCATTCATGTTTGCCAAGTATACCCACGTTCATATCCCAGGGAATCCCACAGTCCAATCCTAAAGCAAACCAGGATGCTTGGTCACCCTACTTAGGAACTATCTTGAGACCAGGCTTTGGAGGATTTTCACAGATAAACTTGCGGAAATATTAGCTCACAGACAGTAGCATCATAAACCCTAGGAAGGACTGTCTTGTGCAAGCCAGCAGAGAGCAAGTCGCAGACTCAGTTCCATATAGATGAGTGTTTGGATTACAAGAAACTGTCTTAGTCTCTGCAGGCTGCTGTAACAAAATAGGACACACTGCATTGCTTATAAACAACAGAAATTTATTTCTGACATTTCTGGTGGCTGGGAAGTTCAAGAGTATTTCTGATAGAAAACATTGAGAATTTAGATGATAATTTAGAAAAAAATAAGTACTTTCATCTTAAATAAATTGAAAATCCTTGAATTGGTAAGATGAGTACTAAACATTTTGAGTGTTGCTTTACATGAAGCAACCCTACATCCAAGCCCACATAGCACCACCTAGTGTCCGTGCCGTTCAGAATAAAACCGTGTCCTGTGTTTGCTACATCTCTGAAAGCTAAACATTTATGCTTTCATTGGTATTGTGGGACTGTAATGGGGTGAGAAAATATGTACTGACATGGTTGACAAAATGCAGGGTAAAAGAAAACACTTCTTATTGTGTAAAATATTGTCTTTCTATTCTCTTACAATTTTTCTTTCAGGCAAATATTGAAAAATGGTTCCAAGTTTTTTTCTATGAATCTTAAGACTTAAGTCTTCTTTGCATAGTGGTTCTATGTAAATGTACTTTCTTATAATATTTTATATTAGATCAAGAGCAGAGATTGAGCATGAAGCACTGATTGATGGAAATCTGGCTACTGAAGCAAACCTAATCATTTTGGATACATTAGAGATTGTTGTCCAGGTAAGACACAAACGAGGAATTTCAAGTATAGACTTGGTAAATTGGGATTGTGCAAAAAGTATTTATTGAGCCATACAATTACATTGAAATATCGGTAGTTCATAAAAATTTTTCTTTCTTTTTTTCTCACTTAAATCCTATTCATTCTTTTTTTTTTTTTTTTTTAAAGATTTTATTTATTTATTTTTTTGACAGAGAGAGACACAGCGAGAGAGGGAACACAAGCAGGGGGAGTGGGAGAAGGAGAACAGGCTTCCCGCGGAGCGGGGAGCTGGATGCAGGGCTCGATCCCAGGACCCTGGGATCATGACCTGAGCAGAAGGCAGACGATTAATGACTAAGCCACCCAGGCGCCCCCTGTTCGTTCTTTTTCCCCCTGTTCTTCCCTTATTCAAATCCTGCTCAGCTTCTTTTCCCTGACATCCTCCTAGATCTTATGTTGTCCTTTTCTATTTTTTAAAAACTGTTTTCTTATATTCTGTCTCCCTAACAAAATTGCAGGTACATCTCCATTTTTTAAATCTGTTTTTAAATTGCAGACAGTTTCTGTAACAGAATCCAAAGAGAGCATCCTTGGTGGGGTACTGAAAGTCCTACTGCATAGCATGGCCTGTAACCAAAGTGCAGTTTATCTACAACACTGTTTTGCTACACAGAGAGCCCTGGTTTCAAAGGTAGGTCATTTTTGAACATGCAGTCTTACCAGACTTTGCTTTCTTTTTTTTTTTTAAAGATTTTATTTATTCATTTGAGACACAGAGATACAGAGAGAGAGAGAGCATAAGCAGGGAGAGAGGCAGAGGGAGAGGGAGAAGCGATGCGGGGCTCGATCCCAGGACGCTGGGATCATGACCTGAGCCGAAGGCAGACGCTTAACCATCTGAGCCACCCAGGCGCCCCCCAGACTTTGCTTTCTCTCTTTATGTTGTGTAAGATCATCTAACACAGTCGTTGGTTAATATATTTATAGTTAACATTTTAATAATAGCCTGAGACCCACGATTCTTCTTTGCCTCTTTTCTACTGCTTGCCCTTTTTTTTTTTTTTTAAGATTTTATTTATTTGAGAGAGAGATAATGAATGAGAGAGAGCGCGCACATGAGAGAGGGGAGGGTCAGAGGGAGAAGCAGACTCCCTGCTCAGCAGGGAGCCCAATGCGGGACTCGATCCCAGGACTCCAGGATCATGACCTGAGCCGAAGGCAGTCGCTTAACCAACTGAGCCACCCAGGCGTCCCGCTACTGCTTGCCTTTTGTAATTTCTTTCTTACCTGGATCACCCTTAACCAGTTTTGGGCTTTAAAAAACAGTAGTTTTGTTGTGGAGAAGGGCCCCAAATTAATAACTAATTTAAAATATGGGGCTTTCCTTGTTTTCTCTTTATCTCATTCTGTCTGTTCCTTATTAATTTGATTTGTTATTTAAGGTGTAAATAGTTCATTCCATTGGCGTTAACTTACCCCATGATGAATGGAAAAGAAGGTACTTTTGTTTGTTCACCTACTGCAAATATTTATTTCTGGTGTTTGTCTTTCCCCGGGAAGTAGGGATATTCTTAAATCTTGAAGGTATCTGTTTTATCATAGTCATCTAATGATATGGAATGCGCAGAGCTGTCAGTGGAGGTTTAACCAATGGGTTATAATAAAATCATTGCAGAATTATTACATGTTGGTTACCATATTAATTGTTTTGTGCATAGTATCTCATCTCAGATTCAGTCCTACAATCCCCTGTAGATATTGCTAGGCCCATTTTATGGCTGCGAAAACTGGTCCAGTATCGCGCTGCTGGCTAATAAGTGACCTAATCAGTATTCAGACCCAGTCCGCCTGGCTCTGTGGTCCACCTTATCAAGCATTAGCAAATAGCGCTTCACCGTTTTTAAAGACTGGGCTATACCTGTAACTCTCTAGTTCGGGCGCTATTAACCTTCCCCTGGAACTCTGACTGCGGAAGTTCGGTGTTGGTGTTGTCTTGTTGTTATCGTTGTTCTGTGTTGTTTTGGACAGTTCCCCGAGCTCTTGTTTGAGGAAGAAACGGAGCAGTGTGCGGACCTGTGCCTGCGCCTCCTGCGGCACTGCAGCAGCAGCGTCGGCCCCATTCGGTCCCATGCCGGCGCCTCGCTGTACCTCCTCATGAGGCAGAACTTCGAGATCGGGAACGTAAGTGCTCGTCCGTCGGCTCGTGGGGCTCGAACCTCTGCAGGTGCCTGGTTAGCTGTGTCGGTGCGCAGCGCGGCGTTCTGTGTACCTCAGCCTGCACTGTCTGGGTATTTCTTACCGCGTGGCTCTCTTACAGATCCAGATCTCCAGTTTGGCTTCCCACACTACAAATAACCTGTAGTAGTACAACCCGGAATATAAGTGTATTGCGAGCTTTTGGAAAGTTTAATTACTATCATTAGGGCAAATGAACACACTAATAAAGGAAATGAAAGGTTTTAATGTCTTGGTTTGGTATTTTATGATTATGGGCCAGCCTGAAGAACTCCATGTTTTCATTTAAGTGTTTTGTTTGATAATCTATTCACGCGTAGTGTTTTTTTTCTAACTTTGAGTCGAATGTATAGTTCATTTATTTTTACTTATATAAGTATTTAAGGCCTAGCTCGTCCTTCGAGCACTGTTTTTGGTATCTCATTGGTTCTGATATATAGTGTTTTCAGTATTCTTGTTTTGTAGATATTTTTTGTAGTTTCAGTTTGAATTTTTAATCCCAAGAGTTGACAGTCCTTTTTGTTTTAAAGTTTGGATGTTAATTTCTGGTTTTATTTCAATGTGATTATACAATGTTAAATACTGTGTCTCCTTTTTTGTACTGTGGATGTGTAATGTTATACAAGCACTTAAAAAGAAAGAGTTTACTTTATTTCAGAGTACTGAGTTAAATATACCTTATTAATTACATTATTTTTCTATATCCTTGTTATTTTGGTCCACTTGGTGGACTGAAGGAGGTGATTTAAAGCCTATGCATTATTTATTTCTCCTCTACCTCTTATTTGGTAAATTGGTATTCATAACTATTGTATCTTTTATTACTTTTTTGTTGTTGTTTTGTTTTAATCATCTCTTATTTGGCTAAATACTCTCCTGTAGTTGTTTATGCAAGACAGTTCATGGGAATAATATTTCCCAAGTTCTTGATTGTTCAGTGTTTTCTGTACTTAAAGGACAGCAAAGATAGTTATGAAGTTTTTTGCCTCAGACTTTGAATGAAAAAAAAAGGCGGGGGGGGGGGGGGGTGAGAAAGACCAGTAAAACATACCAGATAAAGAATACTTAATAGAAAAAAGAAAAAGAGATACTTGAATACCATTTTCTTCTGGCTTTAAATATTGTTATAGAGATATCTGAAGATAGGCTGATATTTTCTTCCCTTTTAAATAACTTTTCCTCTCCCAGTTGCTCAAGGGATTCTCTTTAAACTTAAATACCTTTTCTAGAATGTATCTTGGTATTGACCAATTTTTGTTAATTTTCTCAGGCACATCTTACCTACTTTCAGTTTATTTCAGAAAGTTTTCTTGAATATAAAATTGAATATTTTCTTCCAGGGTTTGGGGTTTTTCTGCTTGGTACCAATTATACATATGTTGGATCTGTTTTCCTTTACTTTTTTTGTTTTGTTTTGCTTTACTTTTTGCCTATCATTATTTTCTCTTTTCCTTTTTTAACATTTAAAATTTCCATTTATTGTGGTTCTTTTTCTCAGAATTTCTCTGTCCTATATACCTTATGTGCTCTCCATGACATCCTTTCTTTCTTTTTCCAATTTTATCTTTTTTTCTATTTCTTTTTAAGTAGTGTCAGCTCATATGTAAGCTCCTATTTTATGTCCTCTCTTTCTGATTTGTGCTCTTTCCTTGAGTTTATTTCTGCCTTGTTTTCCTTTCTAAAGTTCATACATTTTAATAATTTAAGGCAAAATATTTCATTAGAATTTTCATCTGTTTCATAACAACATTTTTCTATTAAGTGTTTTTCATCTGGTGAGTTTCACTAATCTTCCCTTTTTTATTACTCAACGTAGAAGGAGTTGGATTGTCTTGGCCCAGGTATTTGTGGGAAGTTCCTTCAGGAATGTGTTTCTCATGGGATTTTGCTATTGTAAACACACCTTGCCTAACTTCCTGAAGTTTCTGGTCAAACCATTTCTAGCCAGTCTTCCCAGATTTTTAGCTCATTTTGTTTTCAAGACAAATAGCTTTATGACTTCAAAGTGAGTCTCCTATCTGAAAGAAGTATTTTTCCCCATTATTTCTGAAATCTGTGCCCTAGCATCCCTCACTATTTGCTTTCTTCTCCTTGCCTTCTTTTTTTTTTTAAATTTTTTTATTGTTATGTTAATCCCCATACATTACATCATTAGTTTTAGATATAGTGTTCCATGATTCATTGTTTGTGCATAACACCCAGTGCTCCATGCAGAACGTGCCCTCCTTAATACCCATCATCAGGCTAACCCATCCTCCCACCCCCCTCCCCTCTAGAACCCTCAGTTTGTTTTTCAGAGTCCATCGTCTCTCATGGTTCTTCTCCCCCTCCGATTTCCCCCCCTTCATTCTTCCCCTCCTGCTACATTCTTTTTCTTCTTTTTTTCTTTCTTAACATATATTGCATTATTTGTTTCAGAGGTACAGATCTAAGATTCAACAGTCTTGCACAATTCACAGCGCTTACCAGAACACATACCCTCCCCAGTGTCCATCACCCAGTCACCCCATCCCTCCCACCCCACCCCACACTCCAGCAACCCTCAGTTTGTTTCCTGAGATTAAGAATTCCTCATATCAGTGAGGTCATATGATACATGTCTTTCTCTGTTTGACTTATTTCGCTCAGCATAATACCCTCCAGTTCCATCCACGTCGTTGCAAATGGCAAGATCTCATTCCTTTTGATTCTCCTTGCCTTCTTTTGAAACTGTATCCTATCTTAGCCTGTCTTGGCAACCATTCTGCATTTTTCTAATACATGGATTACATCAGACTCCTCCTTTGATGAAAATAAAGTTTGTGGATTTTTTCCTATTCGTCTTTCATTTTTGTATAAAGTCCAGGAGAAGTAGGAAATTGCTATTTCACACTGTCCCTTTTTAACCGGAAGCCAAGTCCTCATTTCTTAATCAAGAACAGAAGGATCCAATTACTTTATTGATCCTGTTTAGCTTTTGAAATAAAGTCCCTAAAGTTTGACCACACTTGGAATCTTGTTGGTACATCTTCTGTTGTTTTAGGAAAGCTTTATATAATAGGATAAAAATAGGTAATTTGTCCTCATAGTGTCAGGTAGTACCTCTAATAAGGAATAGGTAATTTAAAACTAGCAGTGATTTATAGTTTATGTATTTGACAGATATTAGAACCAAGTATTGAACTGTGTTCTAGGTACTGTAGTAGGCATTGGGCACACATAAATAAAAGAACAGTTTTTTTTTTTTTTTTTTTTAAGTAGCTTAACATTTAGTGGGAGAAGAAATGAACAGTGCTCATCTATGAACAGCCAATGTTCATCCTAATAATAGCAAGAAGTACCCTTTCTGTGGTGAGGATATATAAATTCATATTAGGTAAAACACTTAAAACAGTAACTGGCACTGAGCAAATGCTGAATAAGTGTTTGCTGTTATTAATATAATGAGAGGTAAGCACAGGGCACTGTGTAAGCACAGAGAAAAATGATTTATGCTCCCAGAGATGGGTTTTCAGAAAGAGGAGATGCTTGAACCAAGGATGAAGAATTGCCTGATCAGAATGATAAATAGGTGGATAGCACTTTGTAGGTGAAGAAAATGGCACATGCATAATTAAAAAGGCATGGAGTCAAGAGAAGGAAACAGGCAAACAGAGAAAGATACTCTTTTAGCACTTCGTGATGGTTCTGGCTGGAAGAGAGAATAGGAAGAGATAAAGTTGTAACTGAAAAGGCCTAGACTAAGCTATCTCTAGGGCAGATACTTGTTTTAGTACTGGTCTTTCAATTCCCACTGATAGTTTGATATATTTACTGAGTCATATACTTGAATTTTATCCTCAAGGCTGCGGTCAGCCATTGGAATATTTTAAGGAGAGGAGTAGTATGTTCAGACTTGAAAAATTTACACAAATTTCCCTGATATTATGTAGAAAATAAACCTGGGTTATGAGAGAAAAGGCCGTAAGATCAATTAAGAAGTTAATACAGTAATCCAAGTAAGACATGGTAAGGGTGTAAACTATAGCAATGGCCTTGGGAATGGAGAAAGACCAGACTGGAACAGATTGGGGGGAGTGTGGACTGGCTCTATGGTTTGGATAAGGACAAGGGAGAGTGACAGTGGGATGACTCCTAGGTACTTTTTTGGCCTGAATGACTACAAGAATAGTAGTACCATTTGTTTAATCAATAGGAAAAGAAGGTATATTAGAAATGTTAAAATTGGGGTGCCTATGAGATCCAGATAGAGCCATCTAGTAAAATACTATGGCCTGGCGCTCTAGAGAGAAATAAAAGCGGAAGACCTAGATATTATATCTATACCAATTGAAGGCAAAGAAATGGATGAGGCTGTTCAGAATGACAAGTGGAGAGGTTTCTTGACAGAATCTTTGGGAACACTGGTATTTAAGAAGGGCAACCAAAAAGTGGTGGATATATTTAGGAAAATCAGGATAAAATGGTACCACTGAAGGTTAGGCAGGAAATTTTCAAGGATAAAAAGTAATCAATACATTTAAATATACAGAAATGTCAGGTAGAATATTGATCAGAAGGTATCTTGGATTTCGCCTTTACTAGGTTATCCCTGATTAACCTCTTAAAAGTAGTTTCATAGGGGGAAATGGTGGGACAGAAATGAATTTACCCTGTAAAAGGAAGAATGTAAACTACTTCTAAGCATTACTCCAGAGATTCTGCTTTAAGTTACTTCATGCATGATGTGTGTTAAATTACTTTCATCATGGTAATGGACCTAATGAAATGGGCTGGAGGTTAAAGATGACATCTCCCACTACGAATTGTGTGATATTGGCCAAGCTCTATAACCTCATGTGTAAACATAGTGTTATTATTAATAATATATACCTCAAAACAGATTAATGTAAAGTCTTAGGTACAACTTCTAATTCAATTCTAATACATGGCTTTTTTTTTTTTACTCTGTTTTGTAGCATATTATTCTTGGCAGAATCCTAAGTGTTGGGTCTTATTATAAGGTTTTAAAATAATTTGATTTTAATATGCATATTTCATTACTTTTTAAAAAATATCTTGCTTGGAATGGTATTTTTTTTTTTACTAACCTTTTCATTTAGCAAGTACAAAAAGTAGACTTTTTTCTTAAGTTTTTCTATATTAAGTGCTGACCTGACAATTTCTCTGTTACAGAACTTTGCTAGGGTTAAAATGCAGGTAACCATGTCACTGTCATCCTTGGTGGGCACATCTCAGAATTTTAATGAGGAATTCTTAAGACGTTCTCTAAAGACTATATTGACATATGCTGAAGAAGATCTGGAATTGAGGGAAACGACATTTCCTGATCAGGTCAGAAATGTGACTTTCTAGATCACTAGTTGAAATAGGATGATAAATAGGCACTTTCCAAATTGTTAATTCAAACTTTGGTTTTTACTGGAGGAATCTGTATTTTTCTTTCAATCCATAGATCATGTGCCATAGATGGGGTGAATCATTTTGTTTCAATAAGCCATGCTTCCTTCTTGGAAAGCTTAATATCTTTGATATGTAATTCTGTGAATTTGTAACAAAGAACAAATAGTAGAGCTAGGCAGTATAAACAGATAGGAAGCTTTATGATGAAATATTATTCCCACTTATTAATGAAATAGTGATTGTCCTTAAAAGTGAAGTTTTTACAAACTACCATTGGGAGAATCAGAAACAGAGAAACCTAGGAGAGAATTTCCTTTTGTATTCTCTTCTTGTATCCTCTCCATCCCTGTATTTTATTTCTACTTCTAGTTCTATTTGTTTCCAGAGAAGAACTGGAAACAAAACAAAACAAAACAAAACAGAAAAAAACAGCCCACTGAGGAATTTAGTATAAAGTTTACTACCCTTCACTCACCGTACTCCAGCATATCCATATCCTTTAGAACTATATCAGTGTCATTTTATTTGTTTTGCAATCTTCAGATGTTTATCTGAAATATCTTCCAAACTAATTTAGTGATTGTGAATGAATGATAATTAAAGAATTTTTTTTAAATAAAATTCTCTGCTGCAGGTTCAAGATTTGGTTTTCAATCTCCATATGATCCTTTCTGATACTGTTAAAATGAAGGAACACCAGGAGGATCCTGAAATGTTGATTGATCTAATGTACAGGTATCATTTGTTTGATTCGTTTGTACCTTGTGTAATAGGTTTAAATTGGTAAAAGTTAAAAATAGAAGTACCCTATGATCCAGCAATGGCACAACTAGGTATTTACCCAAAGAATACAAAAATACCAATTCAAAGGGATGCATGCACCCCGATGTTTATAGCAGCATTATCTACAATAGCCAAATTATGGAAGCAGCCCAAGTATCCATCGACCAATGAATGGATAAATAAGATGTGGTATATATATAATGGAATATCATTCAGCCATCAAAAAGAATAAAATCTTGCCATTTGCAACAACATGGAGCGAGCTAGAGGGTATAATGCTAAGTGAAATAAGCCAGTCAGAGAAAGACAGATACCATATTATTTCACTCATATGTGAAATTTAAGAAACAAAACAGATGAGCAAAGGGGAAAAAGAGGAAGAGAGACATACCAAGAAACAGACTCTTAACTATAGAGAACTGATGGTTACCAGAGGGGAGGGGGCAGGGGAATGGATGAAATAGGTGATGGGGATTAAGGAGGGCACTTGTGTGATGAGCACCGGGTGTTGTATGGAAGTATTGAATCACTAAATTATACATTTAAAACGAATATTACACTGTATGTTAGCTAACTGGAATTTAAGTAAAAACTTAAAAAAATAAATTGGTAAAACATACAGAAAGCATTAGATAAAAAAAATAAACATACCAGAATTACTTAAGTCATTTTCTCATGGTAGATTGAAAAGTCAAAATGCACTTTTTCCATGCTACTTATCAAAAACAGAGGATTTTTAAAAATAATCATGACACATATTTACACCTTACTATCCTGTGCCCTAGACTTCATGCAGAGGCCTAAGACCCATATTTTAAAGGTAAAAATCAATCCTTTAGGAAGAAAATACAGCGTATTATTTTACCATAACATTAAGTTTCCTGATTTTAAATATGGCTGTGCCTATAATGTAATATTTCTAAGAGCACATTTTGAGAAATTTGTAATTCCTGTTATATCTTGAAAGATGCAAGTAAAACTTGAGACTTTTCTTTGGCATATGACCCTCTCTTTTTATAGTTTTGGAGTTCTTTAAAGACACAAATATTTCTTTAAAATAAATATGATGCAATGAAACTGTCTTATAAATCTTTATTTGACTATAAAACTTCTTTATATTCCCATAATGAACACATACGTTCTCATAGCTTTCCCTTACTGATGGCATGTTTTTTGTGTGTGTGTGTTTTTTTTTTTTTTTTTTTTATAGTCCCCCTACAAAAAACTGCTATCAACCATTCCATGGGCCAACAGTTACTTCTTTAAGCATATTCAGAGACATTTTCATACCATTCAAACACTTGTCTTAATAGGTTGTGCTCAATGACAGAAACCTCTCTAGGTAAATACTGAACGAGCAGTCCAAACTCCCTTCCAGCTTGGGAAGCAAATGCTCATTGAAAAGAATTTCTCTTCCAATTAGAATTGCCAAGGGCTACCAGACCTCTCCAGATCTGCGACTGACCTGGTTGCAGAACATGGCGGGCAAACACTCGGAACGAAGCAACCATGCCGAAGCTGCCCAGTGCCTGGTCCACTCAGCAGCACTTGTCGCTGAATATCTGAGCATGCTGGAGGACCGCAAATATCTTCCTGTAGGATGTGTAACATTTCAGGTAGGAATCTGCCAGGTTTACATTACATCAAGGTATGTCCTATTTAGTTTTACCTTTTCTCACTGGTGTTAAGATTCACTCAGCTTGTAAGGAAAGCATAAAGACTAAAGCTAATGCTACACAAGATAAATTAACATTTCACTATCACTGTCTTGAATACATTGGTAAAGAGTATTTCTTGTTAATTTCCCCCCCCCTTTTTTTTTTTTTACCTCTAAATACCAGTGTTTATTCTCTTTGCCTATACTGCTATGGACTTCATAGCATCTATGAAATACATGTGAAATACGGAGAACCCGAATACAGTAGAAACTCTGAACTGGCTTTTACTTAAAACATCAGATAACCCAGCATTCTCCATTCTCTGTATAAAAGAGGCAGATAACCGTGGCTCAGAGATGATAGTTTACTCCCTCGTAGGATCCATACCTCTGACCCACTAGTGGAATTCTTTGCTTGCCAGGAGTCAGTTATGCTTTGCTTTTCTTGAAAACCTGTGAATGTCAGATTTGGGAAATTACAAAACTTAATTAAATGTTATGTCTGCTGATGAAATCTAAATGTGGAGAGAAAGCCAGTCATTGTTTCTCTGAAAACTAAGTTAAATGTTTTGCAAAGACTTGATAAAAGTGAGTCTCCAAAACAATTGCTGTTGAATTAATTTTGGACCAACTACAGAAGACTGGGGGGAGGGCTCCTAGAAATCTAGGATAATTGGATAACCTTCTAAGTTCAAGTTTTTCCGCTAAAGAAACCAGAACTGGAAATCTTTACTGAAGGTTGCATTATGGGTATCTAGTCAAGAGAAATTGGACGAAAACCTGGAGACCTGTACACAAAGAAAAGGCCTTAGATCTACTTTGAAAAAATGTCAAATGAGTGTATATTTGCTATAAATGTTTAGGTAAAAATATTTAAGGTAGTATGCATTATTTCTTCTTTGGAAATAATGGCTGATCCCAATCTCATTGGATTTTATTATATCTGAGTTTGTTCATTAACTCAATGTATGTTAGGCAAGCCAAGCCATATTGCGCCTTAATTTTCCTTGTGGGGGGTTTTGACAAAGTCATTTAAGTTAAAAATAAAGACTGTTTAAGTCTCCGATGTCCTGTATCATATCACTGTTTTCCTTAGCCCGTGATTTTTCTAATTTTCTATCACAACTTTTATTAATGGAAAAGTTACTATAGTATTACCATTTATTGTCATCTTCAGAATACAGAAAGATTTTGGAGATTTGTCTATTATCTTTGTGTTGACTACCCCCACCTTTTTTTTAATCCAAGCTTGTATTAATATTTCATCTTCAGTTACTTCCTTATATACATCTTTCATGCTAAGAAGTTAATTCCATTTCAAAAGCTGTTTTAATTTTCTCCCCCAGAATATTTCATCTAATGTTTTAGAAGAATCTGCAGTCTCAGATGATGTGGTATCTCCAGATGAAGAAGGTATCTGCTCTGGAAAGTACTTTACTGAGTCAGGACTCGTGGGATTACTGGAACAAGCAGCTGCTTCTTTCTCTATGGTAGATGACTCCTGTTCATTCTCTTTCCACAGATACATACCTCTGAATTATTCATAATATGTATATTCTCTCTGCCTATGACCCTGCTTTTCCTTATGATAGTTTTCTCCAAGCACCTTAAAAACTGTCTAGGAACAGATTTTCTCTGTAGATATATCACTGCTTAACTCCTTTTTGTCTTAATAACCTGTCATTTCCTCCAGTATTTTTCATTTGCTTATTTATGAACCATCACTTAATCTATAACAGATTTTTTTTTTTTTGGTTTATAAAACTTTTACCACCAAACATTTTCTAAAACCTTAAAATTAAAAATCAGAACAAAAAAGAAAACCTCTGGATGATTTTAACTTCCTATTTGAGGAGACTCATGTGGCTCTAGCTCTAGAGCTGGTCTGTTGGATGACAGGGAGAATCTTCTTTTGAGTGTTTTGGATGTTGCCCTGGTGCTCAGGAAAATTATGGCCCCTCATCTCCTAATAGGGCATAGTGAGCCCTATTAGGAAGGTGTTAGAGACCTGGAGCTTACTTACCAGGAGCTTTATGAACTATGTCCTTGATCCCTTGCCTGTACCATGTTATAAGCCCAGTCCTTGTCCCTCCCTATCTGTATGTGAAGAATTGAAGCAGTCTTATTGATCCATGATAGGATGATTATTGGAGAAGGGAAAGAGAGCTAGCCCTGCTTACTTTCTTAAACTATGGTAATAGGGACACCTGCTTTCTCTGACATTTCTGTTGGGTATTTAGTGTCCCAGTGCCAAGGTTTAGGAGACTATGAAATTCATGTTAGGGTAAGGGGGAAGCTTAACATAATATGCAATGCTGCCCTTCTTCACCATCATACTGCTGTAGGGAATTGGTTATTCTCCTGGCCTTAACCCTACCCTGCGATGTGTTGGTTAAGGGCATCTATTTAGAAGGCATACAGCCAGAATGCATATCCTGGCTCTGCTACCTTAGTAGTTCTCTCACTTCGGGCACAAATTACTCAACCTATCAGTGCTTCGCTTTTCTCATCCATTAAATGCATCTAATAGTAGTAGGAATCGCATGGGAATGCTGTTAGGATTAAATGAGTTAATATATGTAAAGTGCTTATCATGGTGCCTGGCTCCAAGTAAGTATTAGTGTTTGGCATTACCATCCTCTTCACCATTATTCCCACTAAGAACCAGCTTATTTAAATATAATTATTCTGAGACTCTAAGAATGTTAGGTAATTGGCCATTTTAAAATTTCCTGAGGACCTCGAATGTCCTGATTGCTCTCCTTGATCCCTGCTGCTTGAGTTTCATTTTAAGTGATCTGAACTAGCAGTGGGGAAGTGTTTTTTCTTATTAATGGAATATTTTAATAAATACACACTCTGTGTGTGTGTGTAATTTTAATAATTCATAGTAATACAATGGCCTGTATTATAGAAGTTTTTTTGTAATAGCATGTAATTATGAAATTCACTGTTTTTCAACTAATCTGTTTAAATTTTCTTTTTTTTAAATTTTTTTAAAAGATTTTATTAATTTATTTGAGAGAGAGAGAGAGTGAGAGAGAGAGAGAGAAAGAGCTCATGAACAGCCTGAGGGACACAGGGAGAAGATCCTGGGACTCCGGGATCATGACCTGAGCAGAAGGCAGACACTTAACTGACTGAGCCACCCAGGCACCCCCTAATCTGTCTAATCTTAATTACAATAATTACTGAGGCATTTTAGTTATACTGTATATCTTTCACTATTACAGTTACATGATTGCTTAAACTCCTGTGAACTTTTACTAGAAAATTTAAGAACCATATGTTTATTTCCTTGGGAAAATATGTTGATTTGTGAGGTAATAGAACTCAGCAGCTCTTGGAAAATCTCTCTTTCTTCCTTCATTACAGCCACCAACCCGTTATTAAGGATAAGAAAACGGAGTAACAGTACAAACACATGTTGTCCCTCACTGTGGTTGTAAGCAGAGTAGCCCTTGGCCGGCCATTGGCCTCTAGGGCAATAAAATCTGGTAGCTCAGAACCTTCTTAAATCTGGTGAAAGATCACTGATTTTTTTCCCACAGGATATTTCCAATAAGATTTCCTGTATCAGGGGCACCTGGGTGGCTCAGTTGGTTAAGCGACTGCCTTTGGCTCAGGTCATGATCCTGGAGTCCCGGGATCGAGTCCCACATCAGGCTCCCTGCTCAGCGGGGAGTCTGCTTCTCCCTCTGACTCTCCTCCCTCTCATGCTCTCTGTCTCTCATTCTCTCTCTCAAATAAATAAATAAAATCTTTAAAAAAAAAAAAAAAGATTTCCTGTACCAATTTAATATTTTAGAAATGTAAATAATTTTAGTTTGCCAGGATGCCACAGGTTATCTGGTGTCTGTGACTAATGTAGTACTTGGATTTCTTTTATTCTTCTGCTCAGGATTAATTTCTGCCACAGTTTATATGCATATGTAAGTACTCACACATACACACTAGTGAAGTAATTACTGTGTAGATATCAGAATGTTCAATTTCAATTATATAGAAATTTAAATATGCATATACGTTTTTTGTGTAAAATATACCCACACGTACATATCCATCCATCTAGAGGAGATAATGCGTTGTGCAAAATTCTTTTATTAAGGCTTGATAAAATTAAAAATTAGTAGTGTTTGTTTTTATGTCCTACTGGGAAAGCTTCAGTGGTATTGCCTTAGTGGAAGTATTGTGAATTCATAAATTGTAATTCTTTACTTTCATATTGATGTAAGAGAAAACAATATCTTATAACATTATTCTTATAGGCTGGCATGTATGAGGCAGTAAATGAGGTTTACAAAGTACTTATTCCTATTCACGAAGCTAATCGGGATGCAAAGAAACTATCCACAATTCATGGTAAACTTCAAGAAGCATTCAGCAAAATTGTTCATCAGGTAATGATTGCAATTTCAGTGTAAATGGAGAAAACTGTCTGAAAGCATTAGTGTTGCTTTGTCCTGATGTCAAAGTAGATCCGATGAAATGACCATTTTAATCAGGTTACAAATGAACAATGTCAAAATGATGGTTCATGGCCAAAGCAAGATTCATTAACAAAAAATGAATTTACCTAAAGTAGATCATGATCATCATAAACTTTCTACATAGTTTTTTTTATTCACTTTTTAAAAATTAATAGTTGGCAAATTTTTAAAATTGTGAGTTCTTTTCTGTTTCAAATGTGAGTTAAAATTGTGAATCTGATTTTTAAGTTGATTTCTTTTGCTGCCAAAAAAGTTTTTGTATTTGTTAGTTTTTTATTAAATGATATGAAAGTTTAATAAACTAATATTGTTAATGTTTTCACCTCAGCTTCAACTGTTTTTCCCTAGATGTTCCATTCAATCATACTTTAATATATTTCTAATATGAAAGTAATATTTAGTGAAAATAATGACTAAAACTGTTGTCTTATGCTTATTCAATTATAATAGTATGATTTTAGTACTTGTTTATAGTTCATGGAATCCACATATTATCACCAAAATTAAAATCAAAATAAGGCTTGGTTTAAAAATGAAGTAGACTACTAGCAATTGATTTCCCTGTAACTAAATTCTTGGCTCTCTTAATATACTCTGAAATATCCTGTTGAGCCTCCTTCCCCACTTTTCCCTTCCCTTCCCCAGACTACCTGTGCTGTTATCTGCTACTACCCTCATCCAAGAAGGACGTGGAATACTGATGATCCACTTTTGTATTCATTACTAGTCCTGTTCTACTGTCTGTCAGCTTGACCTCCTCTTTCTCGCTGTGGACTAAGCTATTCTGGATGAATTGATATAATCTGAAAAACTTTAATAGTCTTAAAACAGGGCTGCTATTGTTAAGTCAATATTCTATTGTCCTCTACTAAAACACTGAAATTGCCAGAGATTTATTATGATTCATGATGGTAACAGGTGGGTCTTATAATAATCAGTTGTGTACATGCACTGTCAGTTACATGTCAGGTCTGGAACACCTGGAACTAGTAGTTTGCAAGAAATTTTCCTCCATTTGTATGATAGGCATTTGAGCAAAATTGCGATTTCTATTCCAGTTTACCCTGGGTAGTTCAGTGAAGCACAGCTCCCGTGAGTTAGAGGTCTAATTCAGATACATTAATGGAACACATAGCTGCCTCTTTTTCACCAAAATTTATAGTTTCTCTTTCTAAAGTTTTTAAAAGGTGAAATTTTAACTACTTAGGTTTTGAACAAGCAATTTAGGAAATTGTCACAGATCTTAAGTGAAAGAATATGGTGTTAAAAATATCCTGCTGTCTTCTGTTCGCAGAGAAGATTTTATGGTATATGGTGCCTTACACTGCTCAAGTTCCTTTGGCCTTTTTTTTTTTCTTTTAAAACAGTTTTTTTTTTTATGACTTGCCCTTTTTTACTTTTTATTATACAGAGTACTGGCTGGGAGGTAGGTAATGTTTTAGTTAGTTAAAGACACTAATAGATTGATTTGATGAGATTTCTTATGCCAATGCTTTGCCCACATGTGCTAGCTGTGGGCATTCTGTTGCTATCTGCTATCAACTGAATTCATTAACCAAAGAAATTTTGTTAAAATACTCTAAGTTATTTTAAGCAATTTATTATTAAGAGGTTGTAGGCAGTGCATGGAAATTCATATGTTGTACTAATGAGATTCTTTGGTAAATGAGCCACTTTGTCATCACTTTAGTTTGTTTTTATCCTTTGAAGCATTTTCTTTCATCAACATTTACACACAGATTTCTTTTTTTAACCATATTGTTTCACCTCATTTTACAGAGGTCGATTTATGTGTTATTGCTCAGAGGTGTATAGAAAATACAATATTTCATCTGATCAAAGACGCCATCAATTGTAAGACATACCATTATTTTATATGCCTTTAAGACAGAAAAGGAAACGTATTAAATCACAACATCAGGGATATTAAAATGTGGGCCAAAAAAATGTGCGTCTCAGAATTGATGAAATAATGTGTTGATTTGATCTTGAGTCACTTCACCTTGAGTATGAGCACTACTGAGGGAAGAAATTCACTTTGTCATTTAAATTTTGTTGGTGGGAGGGATAAAGAGAGTGGGAGAACATGAAATTTACTTTGACCTCCTCTACTGACAGTTTGATAATTTGTGTGGAAGAGTACATACGCTTCCTTTTATGTAGGAGGTAGGCTTGTGAAGAGTAATGTATGAATCGAATTTTACCTGAAAAAAGCCAGAAAGATTTGATTGCTATTGTTTTAAATCTTTCTATAAAGAAAAGAGTTCTGGAAAATGTGCCCTAATTTATTTTGATGAGGTAAAGCCAGGGTATTACTAAATCAGGTTTATTTTAAGCGAGGTGTATTTGTAAAGTTGTCTGCTTTGCCTCTCACTTTGAGGTCACATTCACGTTGGCTCAACAGCTTACGCTTTCTCTGGTTTTGCACTGCGGTCCTTATTTGGGGACCCAGATAGAAAACCTTAGGAATAAATGTTACTACTGTGTTTCCTCCATTCCTGAATTAGTCCCTACTTTCTGCTTTTCTTCAGATGAAGCCAGTACTTGTATATCTACCTTAATTCTCCAGATTCAATGTGTATGACCTCATTAATATCTAATATATAATTCCTCATTTTTGTGGCTCAGTTAGGAGATAACAGAAAGAGACTTGCCATGGTTAATCTAGGAATGGTAAAGTTCCTTATGGATTTCCTCACATGAAATGAAATTAGCTGAAAAGTAGGCATGAAAGAAGATATATTGAAACCTCTGAGCAGTTTATTACTAGTCGGCTTGATGCTAAATCGACCCCTGAAAGGTATAATTTTCACTGGTTATGACATTAATATCATTCTGTCATCATGTTTATTGCATGATAAAAGTCGTGCAGACTTTATTTTTCTGTTTATATTCTTGTCACTACCTTTCACTGGACTTTTAGCTTTGTAGCTTCTAAAATTGTTGCACGTTTGTTTTTTGCTTTTCCCTTGTAAAACTTAAATGGATGCTTGCATTTTAAAAATGTGTTTGCCACCATTTGCTGCTTATTTGTTTTGAAATTTCCCTAATTAAAATGCTTTCTGTTTTCTCTTCTCTCTTGCCCCTGGTTGCTGACCCTACTCCCTACTTTTACTATTGTCTATTGTGGTAAGTTCCTATCTTGTGAATATTTTTCTTTTTGACTCTGTGAAAACTTCAGTAATTTTGTTTTTTTTCTAAAAGCTGTGTTTCCTAGCTAATATCCTAGTATTCTCAGAGAACTCACTGGTTTAATATCCAGTAAGGATAACTTATCCATTGTGTAGAAAGGCTCTTTGAATGGATAACTCACTACCTGACTTACAGGAAAGCCCTTCTGGGCAGTGTGTTTCATTTTTCATTATGCTCTTTGATTTGGTACAAATAATTGGAGTTGGCAAAGCTTTTGAGGGGTGTGTGTGTGTGTGTGTGTGTGTAAAAGATAACTCTAAAACTTGACACTTAGCAATTTGGTCAAGTATTTACCATGCAAAGGAACCAATCAGGAACCCGTCACAAATCATGGTGGCTGTTCCCTGCTCTTTCACTCTCAGTACCTTAATGGCTATTTAGTGTTCACCTTTATTTTCTCTTTTCCCAAGCCCATTTCTTTTTCTGGCAATAATAGGAAATAAAGTGTGTTTTAATCATTTCTTTCTTACGATTGCATTTTAAAAAAATTTTTAGGAAAAGAGAAATACTGAATTTCTGTATGGAAATTTTTATACTGATTTCATTTTTTGCATGTGTGTGTTTCATTTTTAAAAGAAGCATTTATCCATGTACCCAACAGTGATCAGTTTCAGAAATAAATTAATGCAAGTTTGGATTTTTCAGAATAATCAATCCCCAAACATCGGTAATAGTCATGTGACACTTTCTCCTTTCTTTTTTTTTCTTAAAAGATTACAACATATTTCTTCAAAGGGAATATCACTACCGTATTAGGTATATTTTATCGTCTCCAGAAAGGCTAGAGAAGGGCTTATTAGCTTTGTGAAGCTAAACTCTTTCTGCTGGACTGCTAAAGAAAAGTGGGGTACCCTAACTTTTGAGATCAAAACATGCAAAAGGGCTGTATCTTAACTCTTGTCATTGGGCTGGATGGACATGACTATGAGATAGTTTTGGGGGTTTTATATGCTCAGAAATACTGGCCATAGTTTTGGTGCAGTGGTTTCTGTTGAGTTTTTAATGCTTTAATCCATGCTAAAGCTAAGTGAGATAAATTAACTCATCTAAGCAAGTAAAGGTAGAGCAGAATTAGAAACAGCGATATGATGGAGGTGGGGGGAGTCCCTGAAGGAAGGGAATGAAAAAATTCCAGAAGCCTAGTCTTTACCTCAGGAATGTTAAGTCAGATATAAAGAAAGTTAAGGAAAACATAATAGGTGGGAAGAATCTTCTTATCTCCAGGAGGAGACACTTTTTGGGTAGTTGGTGATTCCCTGATAATTGGTACAGACCCATGACTGAGCATCTGATGATGCAGTACCACTGATCGTGTTCTGCCCTTTATGCTACTTTTCAGAAAAAGGAAAGACTTGGACAGAAAACATGCACAGTGTAGAGGATAGTAGATGTGATTTCTTTTTCCTGGACTACGACATGGAATGGTTGAAACTGAACTTCTGAAAAGAAATGTGACAGGCTATACCTTAGAAGAATATATTCCATAGGTGAACCACCAACCTGCTTATCATATTAGAGTAGAGAGGACAGTGTTGTGATACAGCAAAAGACAAAGCATAGGGTAGGAGGTACCCATTAATTCTCAAAAGACTTACTCAAGGAAATTCTCAAAAATTCTCAAGGAAAACATCAGAAGTGGAAGATGGCTCAGAGATCATACTTATGTCCTAATGTTTGTATATCAGTATATAGGGTATGGGAATTTATATAGCTTAATTAAGAACTTGGACTTCAGGTGTCAAATATATTGGTATTTAGCTCTCAGCCCCACCACTGATTAACATGTGACCTTGGACAAGTTACTTTTCCTCATCTATAAAATGAGGGCAAAAAAAAATGGTACCTATCTCATAGTTGTGATAAGAATAATTCATGTAAAGGGGATAATAGCGTCTAGCACATAGTAAGTAGTTTAAAAATGTCAGAGATTATTATTTTTATTGTTGTTACTATAACATCATCATCATCATTATCATTATTGCTACTTGAAATCTTAACACAATTTGGCTAATGAAATCTAGGAGGTGTTATGTTCCCAAGTTGACATCTACTACTAACTAAACTGATGAAAGTGTTTGTGTTCTATAAGAGGAATAGATTGAGTAGAAGAGGAGGGTGATTACTACTGTATGAAATACTGGTGTGCCTATCTGGAAATCAATAACCTTGAAGGAAGCATAGCAGAAAACAATTGGGTGTGGATAAAAGTTTTAGTAGTGATGTCATTGTAGAAATACAAAACTAGCCCCACAGAGTGTTCTTGCATTAAAGATAACAAAACTAGAAAAAATTTGCGGTCCATTCGTCATAAGACATTTCAACCATTAGAGACGTGGAGGGAGGAGTAGATGGGTTTTGCTTGTCTGCGATGTGGTCGCATCACCCAGGAGATGGTAGGATCAGTAAATAGAAGAATAAATTGGAGTGTGGGAATGATAGGAAATTCAGAAAGAATTCATGACAGTAAGGAAAGGTAATGCTAGAAAAATAGAAGCTAGGTTATAGGAAAGTAGAAAACAAGTGTCCTCTTGTGGTCTAAAACTCTGAAGAAGAAATAAGATGAAGTGACGTTTTTGGTGAGGAAGAAGCTATATGATTATGGGTTCATGAACATGGTAAGAGTCAGTGGTTTTACACTATAGAACTTTTTGTAAATTGAAAATAAATTTACTCAAACTCTTAGCCTTCCTTCTGTTCCCTCCCCCATTCCAGTGCACACACATTCATTCTCAATTCCAGTAACTCCTTAGAGTTACCTCTCTGATCTACTCCATTCTGCCTCTTGCACACTCCCCTTCAATTCCCCGGCCTCCTTCCTGTTATTCAAACATACTGGATAGGCTCTGTCCTGGGACCTGTGCACTGGCTCGCTCTTCTGCCTGCAGTGCTCTCCCCAGAGATCCACATGAATAATTCTCCCACCTCCTCCACATCTTTGCTCAGATGCCACCTCTAGACCTACCCTGACCACGCCTTTGTCTCTTTTGTTCACTGATTTATCACAAATGCCTGGAACAGTTTGCTGACATATATGGTAGGCACTCAGTCAATCTGTGAATGGATGAATGGTTTCCCTCACATTCTGTTTCATGGCTTTTATCTTCTTTCTTTTTTCTTTCTTTCTCTCTCTGCTGAAATGGTCTTTCCTTCCTTCCTACATCCAGTTAGCTGTTCTTCTGACTTGTAGAACTCTGTGTGTCACCTCTTCTGTGACCTGGGTCCAGCAGGATTAATCTTTCCTTTCTTGATTCCACTTTTTATTATAACACATAACCCTTTGTATTGTAATTATTTGAGTATATCCTTTACTTTCTTGAGGAACGAAATCTTCTCATTTTTATTTTCATATTACTGACGATGAACAGTGTCTAACACATTATAAGCACTCAGTATTTTTTTTCCTTGAACTGAATGTCAGTATAAGAAAGTAAATAAAAAGAGCTTTAAGTGCTTAGTAACTGGGTATAAGCTGCATTAATAAAATTCAAGTTCATATGGGAGGCAGTGAGCCCACTGATCCCTGCACTGATCAGATCACATCAGCAGTATTCTGTGTGTTTCTGAGATGCCACACTTTGAAAGGTGGCATTGAAAAACTAATAAAATGCAAACATGATAGTAATTCCTATCATATAAAGATGATTGGGAACTGGAAAGTTTAGCTAAAGGAAACAAGTCCTAATCGCGGTCTTCAAATATTTAAAAGGCCACAATATTAAAGATGTGGAATAGCATTTTAAGTTGGACACCTCTGAGAGGAGTTTGGCCAGAATAACAAAATTTTACTATTTGTGGTTTCTAAAAGTAGAAATGTATGTGTATATATGTGTATGACATTTTTGAAACATAATAATCACAAGGTATTAATTTTCTCAAACGCCATTTTTATTTTCCATGCAGTGCCTTCATTCCTTGATTATGTCAAAATTTGCTGTTATATTGTTTCATTGGCTTATGGATGGTTTTAATCAGAATTTTGATTGAATACCTTTTTTTCTAGAGAGATTTCATTTGCTGTAGGAACTCAGTTAATTTTTATATGTGTTAAATTTTGAAATAACTGTGAAAAAAATTTTTAGACTAGAAACCTCAAGGTTTTTTTTTTTTTTTTCTTTTTTAGCTCCAAAGACATTTTTGTCTTCAAAACTTCATTTCTCCTGGATAGAAATGTGGGGATATTTTTAGTCACTGTACTTTATTTTTTTTGGTGTTATGAAACTAGTAAATTAAGGATCAGAGTTTCCTGATTTGCTTAATTATCTGTTTCATTTGTGACTTATTTTACATATCCTTTAGCCTTTCCAGTAAGAACTCAATATAGGACAAGTAAGTGTAAGACAGATTAGGCTTAAAGAGAATTCAGAGGTTTTTAAATACTTATGTGAGACTGTGTATATAGGCACTACCACAAAATCCTTCGGAAACATCTTGTTTTTTTAAAGATTTATTTATTTATTTGAGGGGAGGTAGGGGCAGGGGAGAGCGAGAGTCTTAAGCAGGCCCACCACGGGGCTCGATCTAATAACCCTGAGATCGGGACCTGAGCCGAAACCAAGCATCAGACGCTTAACCAAAGGCACCACCCAGGCACCCCCTTCTGAAACATACTTGTAAATAAATTGTAAGAATTGCATAGAAAGCTTCCAAATATTTTATCTTTATTGAAGGAATTTGTGCTCAAATGTGCTGTTAAGAGTTCAGATAGTCTTAGTGTACTTTGTACTTGAATGTGTGGTTAATGTATGCAGCGGGTGGTTTGGGGACTTGAGAGTAACCAACTCGTGTCACATTTTTTTCTTATCTCATGCACTTTTCCCTTTCTGTTCCATTTTTTGTTACTCTTCCACATAGAAGTATTTTTATCGAGAGAGGGACACCCATTGTAAATTGTCTGCCTCAGGGCTTCTGCACGGTCTTGCCATTTCCTGAGTCCCCTATGCCGGGGGCTGTATACTTGGCTCCTAACTGTTATGACCTCATTGATGACATGTATAAAGATTGTATGAAGGCAAACGCTAACTAAAAATGTTAATGTTATTTTTAAATTTAACTTTATTTGGTATGCTATAATTTCAGAATAATTAAGACACAGTTCTTGTTATACAAAGCATCTTTTCTTTCAATAAGGAAAATGATTTATCTCAAAGTATAGGGACTTAAAAACATAGACCAATGTGAGGTAGTCACTTGGTACAAACTCTGAAAAACATAAAACATATGTGATTCAGACACTTGATAAAAGCCCTAATTGCAGAATGTTAGTTGTTAGAAATAACGAAAAAGAAAGAATATTTACTTTGTTTTTACCTTCATTTGAGAAACAATAAAATTTTGTAATTTTGAATGAAATCTTTTTGCAATGTTTTGAGAATTTTATGCTATAGCAATGTAAACATAATGTGAAAAACAAAAAAAAACTTTGTATTAAAGTTTCTTTGTTTTCCTACGCCTAGGATGGTAAGCGGATGTTTGGCACCTATTTTCGTGTTGGTTTTTATGGAACCAAGTTCGGGGATTTGGATGAACAGGAATTTGTTTACAAGGAGCCTGCAATAACCAAACTTGCAGAGATCTCTCACAGATTGGAGGTGAATGCTGTGGTAGTTTATAAATGTCATCTTTAATTTGTATTCTCTATGATGAATTGACTTTCAGATCCAGATCGAATCATTTAATAAGCCAGATCTGCCAAATAAACTACTCCTTTAGAGACTAAGGATTTTTTGATAGCTGCAGTAATAATCTTTCAAATCCTTCAAATCTTCTATGGCAACAGTAAAATAATATAAACTTTTTTTTGAGGCTCTTTTTTCACACATATTTTATTTTATTTTATTTATTTTATTTTATCTTTTTTAAGATTTTATTTATTTGACAGAAAGAGACACAGCGAGAGAGGGAACACAAGCAGGGGGAGTGGGAGAGGGAGAAGCAGGCTTCCCGCCGAGCAGGGAGCCCGATGTGGGGCTCGATCCCAGGACCCTGGGACCATGAGCTGAGCCGAAGGCAGACACTTAATGACTGAGCCACCCAGGTGCCCCTTTCACGCATATTTTAGAAACCGCTACAACCTTCAGAATTACTGTGATTTACAGAGAAATGTATAGTATTATCTACATTTTGCAGTAAAAGGCATAAGGAGTTAAGTAGCAACTGATGATGGAACTGGAACCCCAAGAAATTTCTGACCCAAGTGCATTATCTCTTTGGCCTGATTCCCAGTGAGAATCCTTTAGAAATCAAAAGCCTGAAATCATACCCTGAAAACACTTCTTAGAACCCCTTAACCTTTAGAACTTCTTCATTTTCACCATGAATGACTAATTTTCATATTTATGAGGTTTACCAATCTTTTCTGCTATAGTTAGTCTTTCCAACGTCTCTCTATTCTTTTTTACTCAAAATGCAGCCCATGGACCAGAAGCACTGGCCTCATCTAGGAGATTGAAATGTAGAATCTCAGACCCTACCTACCTCAGATATTCTAAATTAAAACCTCCATTTTAACAAGATCCCTGGGTGACTTGTATTCACATAAGAGTTTGAGAAGCAGTGTTCTGGGCTTGTTTTAATTCTCAGCTCCTATTAATTTCTTGAATGTTGTATTCTTATTGGTGACTTCCCTGGGCTCACCTTCCATAAATTGGCTTAAAGTGTGACTTTTTATTTTTCAAGAGCTAAGTAAGTCTTGGGAAATACTGAGACAGTATTTTCCAAATTTACTCAATCATAAAAATTATCTTTGAGGGAAGAGTAGGGGTTCTCCTTTGAAGATTCAGATGTAATTTTTCCTCTTGAGTAGCTCCATCTGTTGCCCATGCTGCTCCTCTGTGTTATCTGGGAAAGTCACTACATTCTTGACTGGGTTGCCTTTTCAAAATCTAAACCAGTATGAAACTTTCAGCAGATCAACGCTTTTATTTGAAAACTCTGGAATATTAAATCATTCATAAAAATGAATGTTGGTTCATTGACCCATGTCTGCAAGAAATCAGGCCACATCAAACTCAATAAAAGTAAGGTCCTATACATCAAAGATACCTTGTTTCTTTGGTTCTGCTTTCTGTTCCCTTTTTATTTTTCTTGAGGATCCCTTATGGAATCCTGTACTTTTATTGTAGAAAATTGTTCTTCTATTTTGTATTAAAGTGAGTAGATATAAATAATATCAAATAAATAGGCTAATATAATTTTTGTGAACCTAAATAATTATTTTGTAATTACTCAGATGGTTGTACAAGAACTCACTAAATGGCCTAATTTTGCTCAGAAGTCTCCCTCAGAGGCCTTCTCTGTTCTCCACTAATGTTAACTTCATGTAAAAGGTTTCTTTTTCTTTCATTGTAGGGATTTTATGGAGAAAGATTTGGAGAGGATGTGGTTGAAGTAATCAAGGACTCTAATCCTGTAGACAAGTGTAAATTAGATCCTAATAAGGTATGGTGGGTGAGACCGAATGCCACGCAGGTGTAGCTCTGAGACCATGATTTTGTGGGAGAAGGATTAAATGATGATTTAACAGTGAGAAAATGAAGGCCTTTTTTTTTTTTTTTTTAATCCCCAGGCATATATTCAGATAACCTATGTGGAACCGTACTTTGACACATACGAGATGAAGGACAGAATCACCTATTTTGACAAAAACTATAATCTTCGCCGTTTCATGTACTGTACGCCTTTCACTTTGGACGGCCGTGCCCATGGGGAACTTCATGAACAGTTCAAACGGAAGACCATTCTGACTACTTCTCATGCCTTTCCTTATATTAAGACAAGGGTCAATGTCACTCACAAAGAGGAGGTAAGTCCACAAACGGGAATAGGATTTGTGAAACAGAGACACTGGAGCCGTGTGAGAATAGTGTGGCTGTAGGGTTACATACCGCCCCTCACGTGGCAGCATCCTAGAACTTTACCCATTTTTGAGTCATTAACTTTGGCTTCTTTTCTAAATCCCTAGTTTACCCTCAGCTTATGCATTAAAAGGTTGGCTCCCCTGCCTCCCCAATTTAGGGATCCAAAGTTTGGAATTCTATTATTAGAAAACAGTTTTATAGTTGGTCTCCACTTTTTAAAAAAATGATTATATATCAGGCTCATTGAATAGTTTTCGATCAGTACACTGACCTACTAGATGTTATTTCACCCAGATCATCTTAACTCCAATTGAAGTTGCTATTGAAGACATGCAGAAAAAGACCCAGGAGTTGGCATTTGCAACACATCAGGATCCAGCAGACCCCAAAATGCTTCAGATGGTTCTCCAGGGGTCTGTAGGCACAACAGTGAATCAGGTTAGTGCTTTTTGCTGGTACTCTGTGATGGCCGTCGTAAGTGGAATTGGGAAGGATTTCCTGATTATGTTTCACAAAGGCCACGAGTGTCTGAGCAAGTGGAAAAAGATAGGTGGGTTAGGAGTGGTTTGCAAAAGACACGAAGTATAAATGAAAATAGACTGAAAAAAAAATCTTTTTAGTATAATCGCAGTTATGAAGGTTTTCATGCCTGCCCTCCGTACTGCCTGTATTTTTCTACCTGTCTGTTCTTAAACATTCTATTAAGAAGGAACTGATTCACTTAAAATGGCCCTTCCTTTAAAACCTCGTACTGAGGGGCACCTGGGTGCCTCAGTCGGTTGGGCGTCTGCCTTCGGCTGGGGTCATGATCCCAGAGTCCTGGGATCGAGCCCCGCATCGGGCTCCCTGCTCAGCGGGAAGCCTGCTTCTCCCTCTCCCACTCCCCCTGCTTGCGTTCCCTCTCTCGCTGTCTCTCTTTCTCTGTCAAAAAATAAACAAAATCTTTAAAAAAACAAAAACCTCGTACTGAAAGAACGTGATCTAAAAAGGTCTTGTTTTCAGAAACTCTCTTCGTACATGTGAATGCCTACTTCCTTAGATATTCCCTGATGTTATCTTCTCCAGATCTCCTTCCCATTGAGTCATGAGGAGGAAATATGTGGAATCACTCTGAAAATTTTAATAATATATGTACATAAGATATTATTGTTTGGTGCTTTGTCATGTGCAGATTAGAAGCCATCCCCGTTTATCTCCTTGTAATGGGTTCATTCAGATTCTCTTGCTGATGATTAGGGAATATTCCAGGGTAAGGGAAAATCCAGAAAGGCTTCAAGTAAGAATTCATATTATATATCTTACCTATATTTTAGGTTAAAGAAGCAAAGCCAAAAAGTGCCGTACCAAAGTGAAAGAAATGTTTTAACACCTTTACCCCTAAAAACATACATGATTTGGGGGTTTTACTTCCAAATGATACAACACTCACAAGGGATTGTCTTTAACTTGCAGTGTTAGAACACATTTGGAATACTGAGGGAAGCTATTTTAGCAGAATCAAGTATCTAATAACCAGTGGCTTGACAACTGTTTGCATCCAGGGTAAATTAAGGAATGTAAAAAGTACAAGGCAAAATGTATTGATAAATATAATAGTCAATCCTTGAACTCCTACTGTTTTTCTTTGAAAAATACTCAGCAATTTAATTACAGTACCTAAGCATATAGATTTGGCATTAGGAGAAGCTAAAAATAATATGGCCAGAATCTGTCTGTGAGAAGGTTTTTTTGTATTTTGGTTTTGTTTTTAAAGATGGGTGTATTTATTTTAGAGGGAGAGAGAGTACACTCAAGGGTGAGGAGAGGCAGAGGGAGAGAGAGAGAGAGAGAAAATCTCAAGCAAATTCCCTGCTGAGCCCACAGCCGGACACGGGATTCTGAGATCATGACCAGAGCGGAAATCAAGAGTCAGACGTGAACTGACTGAGCCACCCAAGTGCCCTGAGAAGTTTTAATATAGACATAGACATATCTGCATTATGCTTAAATGCAGCCATCTTAGTGCTAAGAAAAAATCATTTGGGTAAATTATACCTCTGATTTTAGAGAAGACAAAAACACACTTGTTTTATTTTCTTATTTTACAGGGGCCTTTGGAAGTTGCCCAGGTTTTTCTGTCTGAAATACCCAGTGACCCAAAGCTCTTCAGACATCATAATAAACTACGACTGTGCTTCAAAGATTTTACTAAAAGGTACTCAAGGCTTCCTGTGTAAAGACCCTCAAATTGAGAATGTCCAAACCACAGAATGGTGTAAGGGTCTTAAGGGACTCTTGAAAAGAGAAAATCTAGGAAGTGGCTCACAAAGACTAAGTTTGTGTATAACTTACTATTCCTTCAGGGTGTATACATATCCCCCCACCTCTAATACTCTATATTGCCATATTTTTAAAGATGAGAAAAGCCTAGACTCAACATTTTTTTAACATGGAACTATTATTAGACTAGTTAGCTGTTTAACCTGAGAGTTGTTATTTATTGTGAACCTTCAGTGTGAAAGTTTTTGCTTCCCTTCCCTCAGGAAACATACAAGCAACAAACTTGGAAGCAGAAAATTTGTGTTCAAATCTTGTCTTTGTCATTGTGTGTTCTATTCCAGGTCATTTAATCTCTGTGATCATTTTCTAATCTATTAAATAAGGATGATAATAATAATCTACTTCCCACAGGGAGGTTGTGCAAGTTAGATGAAATAATATATGGGTGTCTCAGGGTCCCCAGGACCACCCCCAGTTTTAATGATTTGCTAGGAGGACTCACAGGACTCCGCATATAGTTGTAGTCACGGCTGTGATTGATTTCTATGGAAAGGGACAAAGTAAAAACCCTCAAAGGGAAAAGGCACTGTGCGTGAAGTCTGGGGGGATCCAGGTATAGACTCTAGAATCCTCTCTCAGGGGGTTCACACAGGCGCTCCTGACTCCTCCAGCCGTGAGCTGGGATGAGCTGGGATAGCATGGGTGAAATGTTGTCTACCCGGAAGCTACTGAATAGAGACTCCGGGCCAAGATTGTTGTTGAGGGCTGTTCCTATAGGCCCCTTCTCCCTGGCAGGTACCAGAATTCTGAAAGCAGGTGTTCAGCATAAGCCATAACGTTTGTATAAATAGTGTAGGCACAGTGAGCCACTCTTATCTTCTGGGAATGATTACCTCCCGAAATCCAAATTCCCAGCTGCTAACCAAGGGCCAGCCTTGCAAATAGGCCTTTGAAAAGGGTAGCAGTCTCAGGCCTGCAGTTAACTCTTTTCTGCATAGATAATACTTGGCACAAAATAAATAGGTGTTGGGCAAATATTAAATTTTGAAACAATAGGAAAAAAGTCATTTATCAACTTGAGACTGATTCCTGCTTTACCAACACTGTAAGCTTGACAATAGAGGGAATGATTAATTTTACATGGTGATGCCAGGGAAGATTTCCCACAGAAGTCGACATTTGATATGGACCTTGAAGGATGGATATTAGTTTTTCAGGCAGAAACGAGGAGCAGGGCATACTAAATAGAAAAGGAAAAAAAACCCAGCATGTGCAAAGTTCAGAGACTGTTCTGAGAAAAGTGAATAGTTTAATGAAGCTGGAACCATGGACTCTGTAAAGACAAGCAGTCAAATACTGGGTAAGCCGACTGGGAATGGATCGTAAGAGAGCCTTGTGTACCATTCAGTAAATGACATGATGGTCACCTAACAAAGCGGCATTAGAACCCAGTCTTTGACTCCCGTTTATGGTTTCTCTTATCAAGTCATATACTGAACCAACTTTATCAGGGGTAGAAATAATTTCACATCAGTTTTGTCATCAGAAAATTACGAGGAATGCTAACACGTTCAAGTATTTTAAGATGGAATTTCCCCCGTTCTCACTGCAATAGCTATCATGAATTCCTATCAATTTCTCCTGCCTGACCATGGTGACTATCTTTTAAAAAGGCTTCAGAAAGCTTCATCGGAAATCTGAGATTCCAGAATCTGATTATTGTGGCAGACCACCTTCTAAGTTTGGTTTTAGGAGACAACAGGAAACATAGCTTCTAGTGTATGGAGTAGATGAACTGTGGTAGTAAAATAAAGAAATCTACTTTATACTTGTAGAATTGACTGATTCCTAGCATTATTTTTATTATTAGGGAAGTTTCGGATAACAACCAAAAACACCCTCCTATCTTTGTGTGCCAGATGATCTTGGAACAATACATACTTCTTTAGGTCATAGACATTTAAGTATAGACAGTTACTTCTTTCCCTGCTGTTGTTTTGACTACATTTTAAGTCACATGTCCTCCTCCTTGTGTATATTGATGATAAGGTGATCAATTTCTGTAGTCTGCTGGACTCTTAAGTATTACCACCAACTGTAGAGAAGGTTTTTTTAAATGACAAAAAGACAAAAAAAAAAAAAAAAACCCCACTCCATAACATAAACTTTATCAAGAAAGTTACAGCCTTTTTTATTATTTATTATTTTGTTGGTCATGCTTTTTTATTTTTGTGTTACCTTTTATTTTTATATCAGTATGCATATATATTTATAAAACTCACAGTATACATATAATCTTTTTATTTTTCAATTAAAGCTAAAGCTTTCTAATGATTATATTATTTCATTAAATATTTGAATTTAAGTTTGTTTGGTTTTTTTTAAAGATTTTATTTATTTATTTGACAGAGGGAGAGACAGAGAGGGAACACCAGCAGGGGGGGAGTGGGAGAGGGAGAAGCAGGCTTCTCTCAGAGCAGGGAGCCCAATCGTGTGGCTCGATCCCAGGACCTGAGCTGAAGGCAGACGCTTAACGACTGAGCCACCCAGGAGCCCCTATTTGAATTTAAGTTGAATTTAAGTGTGGTGTGTTCACCAGTGCATTGGATCTTTTTTTTTTTTAAGTGTTTTTTGTTTTGTTTTTTTCGTGTAGTTGGCACAGCAGTGCTACGTCAGTTTCCGGTGTGCAGCACAGTGCTTCACCTTCCCTGTGTCTTACGCTGTGCTCAGCCCAAGTATAGCTACTGTCTGTCATCATACACTAGTACAGGACCGTTGGCTGCATTCCCTGTGCTGTGCCTTGTGTGCCTGTGACCGATGCATTGCAGAACTGGAAGCCTGTGTCGCCCAGTCCCCTTTACCTTTTCTGCCCATCTCCCTACCGCACTTCTCTCTGGCAACCATTAGTTCTCTGTAGTTATAGGTCTGATTCTGCTTTTTGTTTGTTCATTTGTTTTTTAGATTCCACATATAAGTGAAATCATATGGTATTTGTCTTTCTCGGTCTGACTTATTTCACCTAGCATCATACCCTCTAGGTCCATTCATGTTGTCACAAATGGCGAGATGTCTTCCCTTTATGGCTGTGTAATATTCCTCTGTGTGTGTGTGTGTGTGTGTGTGTGTGTGTGTGTATCTCACATCTTCTTTATCTACTCATCTGTCAGTGGGCACTTAGGTTGCTTCCATATCTTGGCTAATGTAAATAATGCTGCAGTAAACATAGGGATGCATGTGTCCTTTATAATTAATGTTTTCATTTTCTTTAGGTAAATACCCACTAGTGGAATTATTGGATCATATGGTATTTCTGTTTTTAATTTTTTGAGGAGCCTCTGTACTATTTTCCACAGTGGCTGTGCCTCTTTTTTTCTTTTGTTAAAATTTTAATCATGAAATGACTGAGCCGAAGTACATGAACATTTTTATTGGCCCTTAATATATCGTGCATTCCAAAAAGTTTCTAAGTATTAACAGTGCCAAGTATGCAAGTGTACTACTCTCAGTACACCTTGCTTTAGTAATGCCATTTAGGTAGGATGTTTGTTGTTAATCAGTTTAAATGGTACTTTAGTTTGCTATTCATTTGTTAATCATTTATTCCTAAAAATAATTAATACCTTTGCATGTGTTTACTTTTGATATTTTGGGGTTTATCTTTTAAAATTTGCTTTCATTAAATCTTGAATAGATTCAGTATAGCATTTATAACATTTGCTATTAAAGAACGGGGAGAAAAGAATCATGTACCTACCCACCCTGCTTAAGAAATAGCATTCTCATTGCTTTGAGATCCCCTCCTCATATGTTCTTCTCTGATAGCATCTCTCCTTTCCTTTAGAGGTAACCACTATCATGAATTTCATATTATTTCCTTTATTGTCTTTATCGTTTTATCATAAATGAGTGTATCCCTTAATAATACACTACTTTGTTTCACATGTTTTTTATATAAATGAACAGTGAATATAATTCTGTGACTTGCTGTTTTCAGTGTTTGTGAGATATACCTATAATGTTGCTTTATTTTTATATATTATGTTGTATGAATATGCCATGATTTATTCATTTTCTGTTGGTGGATATTTGGTGGTTTCCTGTGTTTTTGTTTTTACAAAACAAAATAGTTACCAAGAGTACTATTCAAATATCCCTCTATTTCTGAATTGACAAGAGATTTTCCAGGAGTTACATACCTAAGAGTAGTGTTGGTTCATAGGTTCAACTTCAACCAGATAATGCCACTTTTTTCCCCAAAGTGTGTAAGCTGTTACACATAAAGGAGCTACAAAAAGAAAAAACCCAAAACCGGCAAAAAGAAAGGAAATAACAAAGATTAGAGCAGAGGTAAATGATACGGAAACTAGAATAAACAATAGATCAATAAAACCAGGAGCTAATTCGGGCGCCTGGGTGGCTCAGTCGGTTAAGCGTCTGCCTGTGGCTCAGGTCATGATCCCAGATTCCTGGGATCGAGTCCCACATCAGGCTCCCTGCTCAGCGGGGAGTCTGCTTCTCCCTCTCCCTCTGTGATCTCTCTCTCAAATAAATAAATAAAATCTTAAAAAAACACACACACAAAAAAACAAGGAGCTAATTCTTTGAAAAGATCAGAATTGATAAACTTTCACCCAAACTCAACAAAAAGAAAAAAGAGAGAGAGGACTCAAATAAGCAAAATCATAAATGAAGAGGACAAGTAACAACCAACACCACAGAAATATAAACAATTACAAGAGACTATTATGATAAATTGTGTGCCAACAAACTTGAAAGCTTAGAAGAAATGGATAAATTCCTAGAAACATAACAGCCTACCAAAATTGAAGCAGGAAGAAATAGAAAATTTGAACAGACTGATTACCAGCAATGAAATTGAATCCATTAAAAAAAAAAAAAAAAAAAAAACCTCCCAACAAATAAAAGTCCAGGACCGGATGGCTTCACAGGTGAATTCTACCAAATACTTAAAGAGTCAATTCCTCTTCTTCTCAAACTACTCCAAAAAATAGAAGAGGAAGGAAAACTTCCAAAATCATTTTATGAGGCCAGTATCATCCTGATACTAAAATCAGATAAAGACACCACAAAAAAAGAGAACCACAGGCCAATATCTCTTACGAACATAGATGCAAAATCCTCAACAAAATACTAGCAAACCGAATCCAACAATAACATTTAAAAAAAAAAAATCATTCACCGCAATCAGGTGGGATTTATTCCTGGGATGCAAGGGTGGTTTAGCATTCTCAAATCAGACAATATGATACATCACATTGATGAGAGAGGATAAAAACTATAGGATCATTTCAATAGGTGCAGAAGTATTTGACAAAGTACAACATCCATTCATGATAAAAACCCTCAACAAAGTAGGTCTAGAGGGAACAAACATACCTCAACATAATAAATTGGTAAGGAAGAAGTAAAACTTTATTTGCAGATGACATGATACTATATATAGAAAACCCTAACAATTCCACCAAAAAGCTACTAGAACCAATAAACGAATTCAGTGAAGTTTCAGGGTACAGAATCAATGTACAGAACTCTCTTGCATTTTTATACATTAATAATGAAGCAGCAGAAAGAGAAATTAAGAAAGCAATCCCATTTACAGTTGCACCAAAAATAATAAAATACTTAGGAATAAACTGAAGAGGTGAAAGACCTATACTCTGAAAACTATAAAACATCAATGAAAGAAATTGAAGATGACACAAAGAAATGGAAAGATGAAATGGTCATGGAAGCACACACACACAAAAATTGCTACCCAAAGCATTTTACAGATTTAATGCAATCTCTATCAAAATAACAACAGCATTTTTTTTTTTAAGTTTTATTTAAGTAATCTCTGCACCCATTATGGGCCTTGAACTCATGACCTCGAATCAAGAGTTGCTCACTTTTCCAACCCACCAACAGTATTTTTCACAGAACTAGAACAAATAATCCTAAAATTTGTATGGAACAACAAAAGACCCCAAATAGCCAAAGCAATCTTGAAAAAAAAGAACAAAAAACTGGAGGTATCACAATTCCAGACTTAAGCTATATTACAATGCTGTAGTAATCAGAACAGTATGGGACTAGCACAAAAGTAAACATAGATCAGTGGAACAGGGTAGAAGACCCAGAAGTAATCCCACAATTATATGGTCAATTTGTCTTCAATAAAAGAGGAGAGAATATGCCATGGAAAAAAGTCTCTTCAACAAATGGCATTGGGAACACCCAACAGCTATATGCAAAAGAATGAAATGGGACCACTGTCTTTCACCACACACAAAAATAAACTCAAAATGGATTAAAGACTTAAATGTGAGACCCAAAACCATAAAAATCCTAGAAGAGTACAGACAGTAATTTCTTTGACATCAATCATAGTAGCATTTTTCTAGATATGTCTCCTAAAAGCAAGGGAAATAAACTACTGGGACCACATTAAAATTAAATGCTTCTGCACAGCGAAGGATTCAGTCTTTTCTTTATGACTGCTGCTTTTTGTATCTTAAATTAACTTTTTCACTGAGGTCATAGTGTTTTTTATTTTATTTTTAGATTGATTTATTTGACAGAGAGCACGCACACAAGCAGGAGGAACAGCAGAGGGAGAGGGAGAAGCAGACTCTTCACTGAGTGGGGAGGCTGATATGGGGCTCGATTCCAGGAGGACCCAGGGATCATGACCCTTAGCTGAAGGCAGACGCTTAACTGACTGAGCCACCCAGGTGCCCTGGTCATAGTAGTATTCTATATTGACTTCTAAAACCCAGTATAATGGTATGTCTAAAACTCAGTGTAGGTTAGGGGCACCTGGGTGGCTCAGTGGTTTGAACTTCTGCCTTTGGCTCAGGTTGTGATCCCAGCCCCATGTTGGGCTCTCTGCTCAGTGGGGAGCCTGCTTCTTCCTCTCCCTCTGCCTACCGCTCTGCCTACTTGTGCTCTCTCTGCCAAAGAAATAAATAAAATCTTAAAAAAATAAAACTCAATGTAGGCTAAAAACAGGGGAAGAAGGCAAAAATGGCTTTTTTATTTTTATTTTAAATCCACTTGCGTTTGATTTTTGAGTGGTTCAAGGTAGGGATTAGTTTTTTTTGTCCATTCTGATGATTGGTGATTATCTTGATACCATTTATTAATTGTGGCATGAATTGGGGTCAGATTTCTTTTCCCTATGGATATCCAGTTGACACAGCACCACTTATTTCAAAAATTGCCCTTTCTCTTCTGCTTTGCGGTATTATTATAAATCAGGTGCTCGTGTTGGTATGCATCTGTTTCTGTGATCTTTATTATCTTCCATTATTCTGTTTCTCCTTGAGCCAATATCATGCTTTCTTAATTACTGCAGCTTTGTAATAAACTTTGATATCTGGTAGAGCAATTTCTGTCACCTTTTGTTCAAGGACTATTTTGGACCCTTTTCCTTTTGATATAAATTATAGAATCAATTTATCATTCCCTCCACCTCCCTACCCCCCTAAAACTAATAACCTGAATCTGTAGATAAGTTGGCAGAGAGTTGGAACTTCTTTAGAACTTGACTCTTCCAGTCCATGAGTATGACCTAGTTCTCATTTACTTAGATGTTTTCTTAATATTTTGATTTTCTGTAAAGGCCTTATATATCTTGATTTTATTCCTTGGTATTTCATACTTTTATGCTTTTGTTAATGGTATCTTTTAGAATTATATTTTGTTTGCTGGCATACAGAATGCAGTTGAATTTTATATTTTTACATGAGGATATTGCCAAACTCGTGAATTCTAATAATTTATCTGTAGAATCTTTTTTAATTTTTACAGTGATGTTTAGAAGCTCCAGTACTATGTTATTCTGAATAGCACTATGATAGAGGACATCACTTTCTTGTTCTTGATCTAAAAGGACAAAATGCTCACTGTTTGAGTATAGTGTTTTCTTCAGGTTTTTTGTAGATACTTTTAATTAGGTTAAAGAAGTTCCCACCTATTTGTTATGCTGAATTTTCATCATGACAGATTTTAGAATGTTACGTGTGTGTGATATTGGTACAACAGTTTCCTCTTGTCTTGTTTAGGAGTTTTGCAACTGTGTTTATGGGTGAGATTAAATTACACTTTTATCTTTATAGTCCCATTAGGTTTTGGTATCCAAACCTTGAAATAGGAGTTGGAAACTCTTCTCAGAAATATGTTTTTTCCCCCTCTATACTGTAGAATAATTGTGTTACACTGGGATTACCTATCCTTAGAATGTTTAGTAGAATTTGCACATTGTTGTTTTTTGTGTGGAAAGATTGTGATTTGACTTCAAGTTTGTTCTGTTCTTTTCAGTTGCTTAGCTCTTCACTTTTAGCTTTTTTAAAAAAAATATATAAGCATTTAAGACTGTATGTTTTCTTCTGAACATCACTTAGCTGTAATTCTGCAACTATTGATATGGGTACATTGTTTAACATCCTACATTGCTCTGTTAGGGTCCAGGTTTTTTTCTTAAATATCTGAATAAATTGGACAAAGGATTGTTATCAAGGACTATTCATTTAAGCACTGGCAAACCACTGTGCCAGATGCCATTGTTCGTACATAAGTGAATAGGGTTAAAAAGTCTAGTGGTGGTATGTGGAAAAATGGCTTAAGATTTAACATTAAAAAATACACAATATTCAATTAAATGAAGACGGTTGGTGAATGTTAGAGTGTAAAAGAATTCAAGTTGATCATCTGTTCCCTGCCTTACCCCCAATGCAAGAGAGACATTGAACCGAAAAATTGAATGACATCATCATGGTAAATATGTGTAATAGCATCAGGCTCTCAAACTATGCCAGAGAAATCTTTTGGTAACACACAGTTTTTCCTAGGTGTGAGGATGCCTTAAGAAAAAATAAGAGCTTAATTGGGCCAGATCAAAAGGAGTATCAAAGGGAACTGGAGAGAAACTATCATCGCCTTAAAGAGGCCTTACAGCCTCTGATAAACAGAAAGATCCCGCAATTATACAAGGCAGTATTACCTGTCACCTGCCACAGGTATGCTCATTTTTGTCTATTATTTTGGGTATCTTCAGGAAAATGAAATCTGCTTGGTTTAGTAATAATTCGTGTAACTTTTATTACATGGTTTCAGATATTGTCTCTTGAAACCTAACAAGTTCAACTAGCCGATTATGAATAACCCTATTATGAATCAGCCTTCAAGACAGAAGTCAGTTCTTTCTGTAATTTGAGAATAATAAAGTTGTGTTAAATACGCATACTAACCAAGACACAACATGTAAGTCTGGCCTCCTGAAACTATTTCTTTTAAAGTCCTGTCACACTTTATTTGTATGGGAGAATTTACTAGAATGTATCAGGAGCCAGGTACTCATTTTCCTCAGCCCTAACAGTAAATAGTATTAGAGTATGTTCTTCTAGATTTGTATTAAAGCAGGCAACCCCACGGAGTATCAAAAGGGCTTCAGTATTTTTCTCCACTAATTGTGACAAATAAAATAATACTTACCTTTAAGAGGTTGTTATAGAAATTAAATTTTAGGCATGTAAAGTTCCAAGCAGTGTTTTAACATTTTACTTTAGCACCTGAATTCTGGAGAGGGCATGATAACTGCTGAACGTTAACTGCCCTTTTTTTGCATATTGAAATCCAAATATACATACAACCATTGAGTATTTTACCACCCTTTTCTTTGAACTAGCAACAGTAAAGCTATTTAATTGTACCAAATTGTACTTAATTCTTACAAATGGGTTATTTTATAAAGTAATAATTTGAAATCTTAATTTCTAATATGGTAAATGTCAGTTTGAATCCACATAAACAAAAGCTTCCTGGGGTCCTCAGTTTTTAAGTGTAAAAAGGATCTAAAACCCAGGAGTTTGAGAACCGCTGAATTCTGAGGATTTAAAATTTTAAATAAGCAGCACCTGCCTTTTCCCTTTTAATAATCGCAAATCTTTTCTTGAAATCTCTCTTATCCCTTTGCTCCTGTTTTATCACAATATCTAATACACCTATTGGACAAATGAATAAATGATCAATGCACTTGGCAAAGTGGTTACTGTAATATACTTTTAATCTATAAAACTAGAATATATAAGGCAGAATGTATAGGATGAACATGTAACCTGAAAGTTAAGAACTTTGATGGCAAAAACATTTTCAGTTTTTGATGGCAAACTTTGAGCTAGCTCTGGCAGAAAAAAAGTACATAAAGCGTATTTTAAAGGAATATGCAAAAATTGTTTACTTATAATTATATCCATTCTTCTCCCCAGAGATTCCTTCAGTCGGATGAGCCTGCGCAAAATGGATCTTTAAAATAAATGCACTTGTCTTACTGATTTGAAGAGAGCCATGTATTCAACACTGAGTATGAAAAGAAGTTAAGATTTATTGAAAAACAAGACTTGGGGCTTAATTCTGGAAATTCTAGCATTGATTTACTACTCATTGAAGAACGCAGTGGCCAAAACAGTATCAAAAGTAGATCACTGAAGTTTGAGAATCATGGCCATGGTTTCTCATGTTCTGGTAATATGCTGTTATCTTTTTTTAAGACTCAAAAGTAATGACTCACTATACATTTACTATTATTTATACCATAGCTAATGTTAAATTTATTTACTTTAAGTTTGTATTTTTTAATTTATATTACCATTTATAGATTCATTTTGGAACCATTTTAAATGTAGTAATGCTTATTTTAAAGGTACTATTAAATATGTGAACGTTTACACTAATTTTACCGAGTGAGACTTTAAAAATTTTTGTTGACAAAAGCAGAGAATCTTGAATTCAAGAACTAGTTCCAAAACTAGCAAAGTTTTAAAAATGAAAATTGACATTGTATGGGCCAAAGAGCCCCAAATTAATTAAATGAATAAATGGGTAGTAGATAGATATTGGTAACTGGTTTGTGAAGTCTTAAAACAGGTTTCTAAGGTATTTTCCATTTAGAAACCAAAAAAAAGGGATTCAGGATAAATTGCAGAATAATTTTACCTAACAAAACTTTTGTCTGTAACAATTGAATACTGTTGATAGCTGACAGTAGCTTAGTCTTTGACTCTCAGTCTTGTTATACTGATAGTATGAACTTCATGACTCTCAGCAACTAAGTGAATGATTCCTATGTTTCAGATTAAACAAGCCAGTCATTTTATGAGTTTGGTCACCTAAACTGGTCAACTAGAAATCTGCTTTAGAGCTATCTTATATCACCATAAAAATGACACTGAGAGCTGGTGTTCGATTTTAATCTACCAGTTGAATGAAAAGTTTTATTTTTTAATGCTTGTATAGACTTTATAAAGTGTACGTAAAAGGTAAAATTACCTGTTTTAATTGAAATCAAGAACTAATTTAAAATAACTTTGACATGAAAAACTAAGGCAAAAATCTTTTTGAAAATATTTATTCCAATTACTTGGCAAGTTTATCCAAGAAACTACATATTAATGATTTTTGGAAGTGTTTTCAACAATGTTTTTTTTGTGTGTAGTAATATAGCGTATAGAAAGGCATCATTTTTAAGCTGTCCCTTTGATCTATTGACCAGTGACATGAATCACTTAAAAACTGATTAAATATGGTGCCTTCATTCTGTAGTTGATGTTGAAACACGATCTCAAAAATGTCTGCTTTTCCTGAGACCATAGGAGATGGTTGATATCCTTTCTCCAGCCTACCTTTATAACTGGCACTATTATCTCAAATTCATCTTACCTACATCAATTCAAAGACTGAATCACAGAAAGATTTTTCAGATGAGTCAACAGTGTTGGACCAAAAGGGCTGAGGAGTCAGAAAGGCATAAAACCTCAAAAACTTGGGGACAGAGGATCCACATGAACAATAAGGGAAGACGAGTCAAGAATGGAAATTCATTAAAACAAAAATAAGGTAACAAGTACTCTCTCCTCTTTAGGGCAAGGGATGGGGGAGGTATACATAAGGGAGAGAATATTAAGTAATCCCTAGGTCATTACTCATTAGATTATATCACGTAAGAGCTTGGAATAGTTCACATAAATCTCAGTGACAGTATCAAAAACTCTAGAATTTATATAATTATGATTTAATTACCATGCAATACTGTTTTCTGACTTGAATAAAAACAGGCTTCCTCTGAGAACAATGGTATAATACTGAACACTTCCTTACCTCCCACATACTTCAGTTTTCTTAAAACAAACTTTCTCGTATCAAGAATCTATACCAAGTTCTTAACATTGGCTGTCTCTTGAGTATGAGGCCCAGGCTCTATCCTAAAAGTACTCCATCAGAAGCTTATGAGTAGTGTTCAGGGCTGTTGCATTTTAAAAGTTCCATTAATGATTCTTTCTCTATCAGAAACGGGCTGTTTCTTTTTAAAAGTTCCATTAGTGATTCTGAATGTAGAATGAAGTGAGGACCATGATGTTTTATATCACACCATCTTGTGAAAGAATATAAGACATGATTTAACTGTGTGACTAATTTATTAGTTGACAGGTACTCTGGGGGTATAAAAGTGTTATTCTAATAGCATTTATATATTCTTTAGGATTGTTTTTAATGTCTTAACAAGTCATAAGGTAATTGATCATTTACCAATTTAATATACATTTAGAATGAAAATTTAACCACATTTTTGTGTGTGCACAAAGCATCATCTTTACAGATTCTATAAAGTTATGTTTACTTTAAAGGACAACTAGAATGCAACAGTTTTTACTATAAACTTCTTTTAAGTATGACAACGTGGATGGACTAAGCAGTTTCTCCTATTTGAAAAATCTCTTCACCTCCAACTCTCACAGTATTATTAAAGGTAATTACGCATGTTTATTCTCTTCTAGGTATGTGTGTGTGTGTATGTGTATATATATTATACATACACATACATTTTCTTAAAAGAACTCAGCTATAGTTACGGTAAAAAAAAAATATGCAAGTAAAAATGAGCAGTTATGTACATAGTTGTTAAGCAGTTTAAATTTTATTGACCTCCCGGTTTTTAAAAAAAGTTAATTTTAAGGTCACACCTCTAAATTTGATATACTATATACAGATCGTGCAGAGTATGACTATGAAGAGATACAAATTAGTCCATGCCCAAAAAGATTTACTAGAATACAGAATCATTTTCATAAATACATATAAAATTCTTGTGAAGATAGAAGAGGACTGGCTGTCCAGGTTTTCTGAGACACTTTTCAGAGTGATTCAAGGCACAAAATGTACACTACTGTGAATACACACATATTCCAGACTTTGTGCCTCTAAATACAGCCCATTAAAGATTTGGCTTCATGACTTATAAAACTAAATGTACTGAAATGAGATTCTGCTTTTTAGCTGAAAAACCACAGGACCTATAAACATCATATAGATAATTACTCCAAAATATGGAGATACAAATACAAGCACTTTATTTTAAAAAGCAAACACAAAAGATAGGTGTAAATTCAAAAGTGTTTAAATGCTTCCCATTTGAATAATTCAATTAAGAACCTATACAGGTTTGTTCCCAGAAGCTAATGCATCACTAGTCTCTACTATGGGAAATGAATTCTAAAAATTAACATGGTTTTCAGTAATTCAAATGTCACTATTTATATAAAAACCTAGAGAGACCAATAATATCCAATAGCTTCAAAAGATAAGCTAGACTCTTTGATGTCATCAACTTTACCAGCTTTTGTCCAGGTCTGTTTAATATATACATAAGGAAAATACTCACTCTATAATTTCTTATAAAATAGCAAATAAGGAGTAGATGTAGGAGATGTAGAAGGGGAAAGAGAATTCAAAAAGTCCTTCTCTTCTGTAACTTTCACTTCAGAATCATCAAAAAGTAACCACTTCCCCTCATACTCCTTTAAGCTTTGCACTACGTATGAAATTTTGTTCTCAAATCCACTAAAGTTAATGCCTGTTTGGTCACTGGATTCCTTGTTTGCATCAAATTCATGGGTCCCATTAGTACTGTTAGTCTCAGAATTTCTATTTTCAGCAAATGCTGTACTGGCAACTTTATCGGGATTAGATGCTTTGTTGTATAGCTCATAATCTGCTTTGCTCTTTTGTCCTCCAAGAAGTCCAATAGCTTCTACATTTTTTTTGTTCAAAACTTTACTTGGCTGTGTATTTCCACTGACTCTAATTGACACTTCTTCTTCATCATAATTTTCAACCACACCCCTTGCTTCCTCCTCATTCAATGGTTCTGGCTTACCTATTTCACACATTTGGTCGATCACAAAATTTCCCTTATCTAGTTCTAAACTATTAAGGTCAGTGACTTTAACAGAAGCAGTGTAATGCCCACTACTGATGGTGATGCCACTGTGCATCACAACCGCAAATAATCCATAGCTGTCGTTCGTTGGCTTTGTGCTCCATTCTTCTAGTGACAGTTTAAGAGGTGTCAGTAAAGGAGTGTTGATCTTGGAAAGTCCACCACCATAACAATCAAACCTTTGGAAGGAAAAAAAAAAAAAGGGGTTTTCTGCAATTCCACTTTACATATATTCAGTTTTACCCCCAAATGTGAAACCAAGTAGAAGTCTGAATGACCCTTAATATTTAGTGCTTATATAAACATAAAATAAAAACCAGACTCTAATTTTGTATACTTATGTATACAAAGAAAAAATACTGAAGTGCTAATATTCACCTGTTTCTGTGAAGGATATATGGCATTCTCCCTTTCATTTTCTCTACTTTCCTAATTTTGTACAATGAGAAAATCAGTTTTTAAATGCCATTTAACTTTAAAATCTTTTATATTTTAGTTAAGTAATTTTAATGTGAAGGCTTTCTCTATCAGGATTTGGGGAGCAAAGAAAATGTCCACTGAAAGAAAGCACTGTGTGTCATCTTCAGGCATAATAAAGTGTGTAGAGAACTACTGGAAAGCCCTCATGGTAATTTCAAACAATTCATTTACATGTATACATGTCACAAAGATACTTAAATTTTCAACGAGAAGAATCTCTCATTCTTCAAAGAACTAGTTTGACTCCTGGCTTACTTTGAAAATGAAATAATTCTGCCTTTTTCTCCCCTAAAAAAAAAAAATCTCAATGTATATAAAAATCTCTTTGCTGCTTTAATCAATTCAACTTGAAACTGTTTCTAATAAGGAATGAAGATTAAAAGATGTGGGAAGAAATCCTAGAATCTGTATTCATACCAAAAGGATTTAAATTGATGCATTTTTACAAGAAAACTGTTAAAAAGAGAACAGACTTTTCTAAGGTAATCTTTATAAATTCATTTCAGTAGTTTATATTATGCTATTACGCTATTTTACTATTACAGTATTTTGAACAAAACTTCTTATAGAGCTCATTTTTTTTTCATGTAGCTTTTATTTATAATACTCACTCCAAGCCACTAGCAGCAAAGCACTTCAAATGAATAGTTATAACTTCAGGCATTTTGTCAAACAAAAGACTTCGTTCGGCTTCAGTATAATGATGGCAATTTTCACAGAAATATTTATCTTCTCCTACAATCCTCTCCACTGAAGCAAACTGTGAAATTGCCCATCTCAGGGTCTTCATTTCTGTTTTTGGCTCTGGAGAAACTACATAAGAGAATTCTTTTCACTCACAAATTAAAAACCTCTCAGACATTTAAAATTAAACAAGGTCCATGTTCAAAATTAACATGCAATTTCAATTGACTAATCCTTCCCAAATAATAAAAACATTCCTTTGAGTTTCAGAAACTTTTAAGTTCATCCTCAACAGTATACATATCTTTTAAATATTTGTATTTGGGCAGCCAAAAAGTATTTAGGTGACAGGACGGCAAAATGAAGATAACCTACTCAGTGTTAAGACAGACTTTAGTTTAGCTATTAATTTCCAGTATCTGAAGAGGTAAGCCAGTCTCGTGATCACTTCCCATATCTTTTCCTACTTTTTAAACAGTGGCTCAAAGATGTAACTCTAAGACTGAGACACCCAACAGTTATTAAAGTGTTTCGTTTTCCCTTTTTCCCACTGTATACATTAAAATAAAGATGCCACAATTTTCCAAATGCTAACTATTAACAAGTGAATCTATAGGAGCAGAAAAATTTTATTATACCAGAGACTAAAAGCCAGCTCTTTTTTCTCAATAATTATGTCAAGCTACTATTAGACTGTGTTTCGTTGAAGAAAACTACTTATTCCATGGTCCACACAAAGTCCATACAAGACTCCAATTCTGCTTACTTTCAGAACTCTCCTCTACTTTGGAAAGCTCATCTTCTTGTACTGGTACACTGATGTCCTGAAAATCTTCTCTTCTTTCTGTTAAACTTTCACATTCTAAGCAACGAGTCCTTAATACCAGCTGACCTTGAAATAATTTCTCTACTAGCTCAAAACCAATTTGCTCTGCACCTAAAAAAAAAGGAAAACTTTTCAGCATAGCCCACAGAACCAATAGTTCATTTACAGTGTATCATGAGTAAAAGGTTAATTTTTACATCTAAACTTGCTTATTAGCATTAAGAGGTATCTTACTCATGACCCATAAATTCTCTGTAGAGATAGTTTTGAATATGAATTACTGTTGTCTCTAAGAAAGAAAGTCACAATTATGTCATTTTAACTCCCTTCCCAAAGACATTCCTATAGGAATAACCCCCAAATAAGTATGACACTGTTGGTAAAACCATTAACCACGTCAATACTATACATTTTGTCTGAGATCTGGACAAAACTAGGTAGAAATCCAGTTCAAGAACAGTGTACCTACTTAGTTCTCTAAAAATGTATTTCATTAAATGCAATTTCTTGAGTTTATTGTCAAGTACTGCTTTCAAAGGTTAAAATAATTCTCCACTAAAATGTATTGAACTCCCCTTATTTATAAACCATAAATTAACATTACATTAACATCACCTTAAGATTAATGAGATTTATACACACACATCTAAGCACAGTGTTTGAAACACCACAGTTCATGTTGTGTTAAAATTTTCTCTTAAAACTTGAAGTACATTTATATTGTACATGTATCTAAGAACATTACAGTTCTGCAGCTGTTAATCCTCCTACCTATCAATCAAAGTCTAAGAATAAATTATACTGACCTTTGTTTATGGGCTTAACTTCATTAACGGGCTTAACATTATTCCCTGGAGACTCAAGTTCACAAACATTAGTTGTGTTATCATTTTCACACTTCCCCCAGTCCTCTTCAAGATCATATTCATTTTCTTTCGACTGTCCTTTGGATCCCTGGTTTGTTGTTATTTTCCCCAGACTACAGAATTTAGAAAGAATGCTGGGTTGCTTAGTTGCAGGCTTTAACCAATTTATTTTAACTCTTGATTTCTTTTGTGAGGGTCTTGCACTTTCATTTTCAGAAACATACTTGGGGATTATTTTAGAAGGAATCTCTAACGTATCACCTGTAGCTTTCCTTTTTGATCTGGTTTGTCTCTGGTTCTCTTCCAATGACTGGTGTTCCTTGGATACTTTAACTTTTTTCTTCATGTTACCAAATTCAATGTCATTTTTTCTTTTCCCATTTCCTTTTGGGAGTTTTTCTTTATAGTCTTCAGAATGCCTCAGGTTGTCCATCTCCATGCTGTTAATACCACTCATTTCCTCTTTCTGATGAGGGTTTTCTTCTACCTTAGTAGATAATTCTACCACATTTTTTACTTCTTCTTTTTTTAGGAGTTGGCATGTTTCTTGAATGTTTCCCAAAATACACTGTAATACTTCCTGTGCATCATGCTGTAGATATCCTTCATACATAGGGTTGAGTTCCCTATAAATAAAAATTTCCATTTCATCTATTCTAGTTTTAAAGATAGAATACAAAAACCCTTTCTATAGAGAAGTTGATTCCTTTAGAGATAGCATAAGTTATTTTAAAAATCTAAAAACATTTATTCAACTAATTTGAAACTTCTTACCTAAACTTGTAACTCAAAGTAAAAACAAATTTTACCTCATATTCATTATCACAAATACTTTCATCCTCTTCTAAATACCAGTAACATTAGTATATATATTTTACCATGTACCAGGTTTTATTCAAGATGCTTTTTATGTTAGATATATAACATAATTCAAACAATAATCCTATGAGGTAAGTACTGTTATTACCCTGATTTACAGATAAGGTAGCTTGCTCAAAGCTGGGATTCAAACCTGCTCTTGGCCACCATGCTACACTACACTTAGTGCTCATCAACAAACACAGAACAGTGTATTTACACCCAACATGAGGCTCAAACTCACAACCCCTAGAGTAAGAGCTGCATACTCTACCAACTGAGCCAGCCAGGTTCCCCACCCTAGGTCTATTCTTAAATAACTTTTTAAAGATTTACCCTAGAACATATTAGATAAAGCTGTTTTATATATTGAAGTTTCATTTAAGACAATACAAAGAAATCTAATCCAGCTAACTAATAGTTCTGCAAGCACATACAACAAAACTAGAATACTTGCAATTTACAGTTCTTACGCATAATATATTTTGAATAAAAACCTATAATTCCTAATCTGAAATTTCTTAGGACCAAATGTATTTGAGAAATTCAGTAATTTTCAGATCAAAAATATGGCACTTGTACTATCCCATAATTAAACATATTACTATTTCTACAGAAAAATGTATGAATATTCACATTATAAATAAAAATGAATAAAGACTATAGAAAGCCTCATACCGATTCAGATCTAATGAATTTATTAGTACCAAACTTACCAAAGAAATGTCTAATTTCCAGAGCCTCTGGGATACTAGGGACTGTAGATCTGTAGTTTCTGTTTTCTTTGCCCTTTATTCCCCCTATTTGTTCACATATCACTCTCCTCCAAAAAGAGCAATAAGTTGCTAAGCTGGAATCCTAAAATTATATTAAAGGCTATACCTGAGTGTGTTAAGCAGTCGCCTTGGCTGAGTAGCAAGTTCATCAGTGTATTTCTCTGGATTTAAGAGAAAGCTAGCCTGAAGCTGTTCAACTGAAATGATCAAGGACTGTAAGCTGCATATTAGTTCATAACTTGCCAAAGAATCTTCTTTGCAATTTCCCTGTCAAAAAAGAAACCCACAAACCATTAAACAAATTAAGTACATTCCCCCTTTTGTCTCACTAGACAATACTAGCTTTGCTAAATTTAATTTCATTATTATAACACTAATTTTATGGAGATATACAAATAAACTAAAAAATTTTAAGAGTATTTTTTCATTACTTTCTACTTGGAAGAGAATGGTTTTCTGATTGTGTAAGTCAAAGTTTTCTTTATATTTAAATTTTAAAAGTGAGTACTGGAAAACACAGTAGATAAGTAGCAGATGGTATAATGGTATGATAAACTGACTCTGGCATATAAATGACAATGCTTACTGGTAAGCAATAAATTAGAGGGCAGGAGAAGACACTGTAAAAGTGATAATGTATTTAGCTAACCTACAAAAATGGAAAAAAAAATGCATTTCTGAAAACACAGGATACTGAGAAATTTCTCAGTTATAGTTTAACAGAGAAATAATCTGTTATCCTCCTCCCAAATCCTCTGTGTATCTATTACTTTCTCATTTCTAAGCAAGTGAATTTCCATGACTATACTTCTTATATATGTTGTTGTTTCATTTTTTACCTTATCTTTTTGATTGGTTTCATCTTTTAGGGCTTCTTTCTTCCTTGAAATAATGTTAAATAAGTGCTTCACTCCAGATTTAAAACCAGGACAAAAATATAATACCTATAAAAAGTAAGAATGTCTGAGTGTTTATCTACATTTTCTGTAGAGCACTTTTAAATGTGCATTAAAATTCTGAGATTAATATTAGATCAAAAATTGTTTTCTATTTCATCATACTAGCCCACTGTCTTCCCTCAGTGGCAGCAAAGCACTGAGGCTGGGCACATATTGCTAAGACTTATGGTTAGAAGGGTACAACATAAAGCAGAGTTCCAAAGGTTAAAATTCATGTCACCACTGCACTAGGAATCAAGCAGAAAAACTAAGGGTTTGGCATCTTCCAATTAACCAAAGTCAGTTCAATTTTGTTATTCCCATTTTATTTAACATATCACTTTCTCTCACCCCAAAGGAAGCTGGTAACATACAATTTAGAATCATTACTTTAGTCCATTCTAGTTTATTTACAATCAAAGGCAAAGACGTATGGACAATTATCCCAATAATCTGAAATTCTCAGAACACATTAAATGTGACATCATGCTTTGCCTACTAAAGCTTTATTATATAGCAAAGTCATCAATTTACCTGAAGTATACTATTAAGATAACAAGTATTGCCGAGATTATTCAGTCCCACAAATGGTAACAAGTTTTCTCTCTTCTCACAGTTTATAGGTGAGGACTGTGCTGCAGGAACAACTTGATCACTATTAAGTATAGAGCAGAGAGAGGTTTTATGAAGTGTAGTATCTTAAAGTGGAAATTATACCCCCTAAGATTTAGTCTTTTTCCAAAAGTTGTATGAACTGAAAAGCATATGGACTTTATTCAGGTGACACTTGAGAAGAAGAAATCTGTACAGGTGCGAAAATTGCTACATACCCAGAATAAAAGTTTGACAAGCACTTTAAAAGTATTATACACAACAAGCCTCTAAACAATTTCATCATGAAGCTGTTAATCCCATTTTAGAGCGTAGAAAATTGAACTGGTACTGTGATTAATAAACCCTACATGACATTTTTAAAAGCAGTCTCTCAATAAAAACCTGGGAATATGCTATGATGGTATCTAGGAGAGGCTGTACTACCTAAGAAATCAGGTTCTGTTAAGATTAAAAGGAAAGAGTCTATAAAGAGAATTACACAGTTGTCCTTCACTTCAAAATGAACTGTTCAAGTTTATAATTCTTTTACCTTACTTTAACAAGTAGTAGGTCCTCACAGCATTTTTATTTATTTTACAGCTGCCACTTACTACTCTAGCACCTCAAAGTGTTTTAAACATAAGATTCACATCTCCTAAACTGATTATTGGTAAATATTAGCAAATTACACGAGACCAAATCCAGTTTAGTCATACAGCAGTGCACCTATTTGTTGAATAGCAACCTAGTGTAGACTACAACTAGAACAACAGTATTAAAATATTCCATTTTGTTCAGATCTGAGTCACTGAAGGATTTACTTGCATCAAAGCATTTCCTATTTTTAAGTTTATCTTAAATTGGCAACATACAACAGGTTTGATAATTCATACATATTAGGTATGACTATAAAATTTAAATATCTCAAGAACTGTCAAGTCTTCTGAACCACCCAAAAGAAAAAAAAGATCACGTTATTTCTTTACCCTTTACACAGAATGTGTTATACTACGAACAAATTTGAACTGAAAAATAATTTTAGCCAATATATATTTCTCCAAGTTAATCTAATTGGCTAATAGGTTTGTCTCACTACTGTGTTTTGCCTGCATAGACTATCAAGTCAGAATGTCTGGAGATATCAAAGTTCACTGCTTCTTCACTGATACGGAATTCTTAAAATACAGAAATATACTTAAAAATAACATACATACATTTCAGATCCTCTATATTCAGAAGCCTTTTCTTCATTTTCTTGAGAATCCGTGAAATCCAAGGCTCTCTTAGTTTCCTTTTTCTGAAAAAACTTCAAGGAAAGTCTGTTTTTCTTTGATGGGCTACCTCTTGAAAGCCCATTACTTTCACTAGGTATGACACCAGGCATTTTCTCTTCAAATCCCAAGGAGTTGACAAGAATTAATTTATACAAGGATGTTGTAATCACCAATCATATCTGTTAATCGCAGAGAAAAGGTTTCATTACTTTTCAGTTACCTGCTGTAGGCAATAAAATCATTAATTTTGAAAATTTACCAAGGAATGGAATTAATTAGAACTTTGCATTTGAAAACCCAATGCTTGGCCAGTAACAGGCACTCGATGCTTATTGCTTAAATGAAGGAGCTTGCCATTTGTCTTTAACTTTCTTAACAAAAATTATCAGATACTGAACTTTCATTAGTCTGTTGGATTAAGAGCCACATCACGAAATATCCCCATTTTAGTACACCTACAGTAAAGTAGTAGTGAGTAAAAAGTTAATTTTTATTTTAACTTATTCAGAAAATATTGACTCAACAACGATCTCTAATTCTTAAGTACAAGGTGAGAAAGAGAAAGGGATGAATGGGAAGTCAGAGTACTAGAAGTGAATGAGCCTTCCAAGGTCTTTTCTAGTTATTAATATGAATACATGAAATAAAGTCTCTAAAAAGCTGCTTTAAGGTATAATTTGCACAAGTCACTGTTGTACATCTGAAACTAATGTAAAGTTGTGTGTCAACTATAGTCCCAATTAAAGTATAATTTGCACATAAGCAAAGGCACAGATCTAGTGTTCAGTTATACCTAAAAACTTGAGTGAAAAGTAATGAAACATGCATGGTTGGGACAGTGGTGTAAAGAACTACCGCACTTTGTGCAGTCCAAACTGTTATGCACTAAACACAATACACTACTGATTTTCCAAACACTTTTTTAAACTATAAATTTTTTTTAATGCTGCTTAGAGTAGAAAAAGTATGATTTTGACTTTTGCAACCTTTTTTCCTCTTGTTAAAACTTTTGGATGAAAAAAAACCCCGCAGTACTTGTGATAGTTATTTTATACACCCATCCTATTTTCATTAAGATATCAGGGGAAAATTATCTGACTGGAATATTAGAGCACAAAAGCTCGACAATGACTTTCAAATATAGACACATTAATAGGATGAGTAGATAATTCACTCAAACTCCATATTTACTAATAAACATTTCACTCGGCTGCCGCTGATCTGGGAATTCGCAACACTGAACTCGGTAGTGAAACCACATTTTTGAGACTCAACTCAGAAGTAACTGGAAAGTTGACCAATTTCCCCATCCCCCTCTCCAACTCAATTTACCCTCCAAGTCACTTAATGCTACTGATGGAAAGCTATCATGAATGATAAACCAGCCTGCGCCAATTTGTCAGGGATCTCTAAGCATTAACGATTCTTGTCAAAGGTTTTTCTTGGGAGGTAATTCTTCTAAATGATGGAAAGTGTATTCTCTAACCGGATTTAAGTACATATTAGAAAAAAATGACCGCGCAGCTGAAATAACGGATAAATCCTAAGCAATAAAGCCTTTTGGCTCCCTCAAATTACTAACATTTAACATCACTGACAATATCACATTTTTACCAGCTACCGCATCTTATGCTGCACCACTTCTTGCTCCTGGCTTTCCTTAAGTCTAAATCAAGTTTCGCAGAAAACATAATAAATCGAGCATTAAATGCTCTTGAACAAATGACACTACGAACGTTCAGTCTCATTAGTTTTAAGTTCTTCCCTTTACAAGACACGACTCAATTCCGATTTTTCGGGAAAAACGTAAAACAATTAAGGACAGCATCCACAAAGGTTTAAAACACGTGGCCTTCTAAATACTTCTAGAAAAATTCAGAGTGCGCGATAAAATTTAGCAATTCCGGACAACCTGAGTGGAAACATTTTCTCCCGACTCCGCATCACTCCAGGAACGCAAAAGTGAAAAGACGAGGCTGTGCTGCCGTCCGTGCCCGTCAGACACCGCCGGGGCCCGGCGGGAGGCTGACCGGTGGCGACCCCCGCCGCACCGCAGCTCCGGGCCCCCTCACCCGCGGAGTTGGCCTATTTATGCCCAGCCCGCACCTGCCTCCCCGAATCACTACGGCTGCAGGAGAGGCACCCCCCCCCCCCCCCCCCCCACAGAGACACAGCGGTGCCGGGAGGGCTTGGCTGGCAGCTCGGCAAGGGCGCCGCAGCGAAGTGGTCCTGACGTCTCCCCCGCGGCGTCCCAGGGCAGTGCCCGTCGGGACCCGGCCGAACTTGCCTTGGCGCCCAGGCACCGATCCCTCCTCCCCAGGCCCTCCTTACCTGGTCATGGCCCAAAGCGAGGTCCGCGGCGGTGACGCCCCGAGTGCAGCCGGGATGGGTGTGGGTGCGACAGGTGAGACCCTGCCCGCGGCCCCCGACCCAAGGAAAAGCTGGCCGGATCGCCCTCCCCGCAGGGGAGTGACCATTCGCTCTCAAGAGCGGGAACCCGGGCTGCCGCTCGGTCCTGCGCTGCGCCGGCACCAACTACATCCCGGGAGCGGCGCCCGCCCCCGCCCGCCCCCGCCCCGGGATGGCAGGGAGCACCAGAAGTAGTCCCGCTCGCCAAAAGCCTGAACCGCTAGGGTCTTTCCCACTCCACCACCGAGGGGAACTTGGCGCGTTTTCCTCACTCTCAGGACCCCCGTGTTTTAGCCTCCGCCCGCGCCAGCACTGCGATTGGAGGTGGCGTCCTTCGAAAGTGCCGGTTCTAGTCTCCACGCTGCAGAGACGCGAAAGGCGGGAGCCGCCTCGCGACCGCCACTCGCCCCCCTGGCACGCACGGGCTCCGGAACCAGCTGGAACGGTAGTTTCCCCAAGATCCTAACGGGTTCTGCAGTTTCAAACAGCGCAGGCAGCGTCACGGGCAGCTCGCGCGGGTCCTCGCTGAGGGCGCGCGCTAGGTGCTGGAGGCCTGGCTGGCGGGCTCGAGCCTCACACCCTTTTTTTTTTTTTAACCATTCGTGCGCGCGAGTTGAGGAAAAGCGTACGGGTCGGGAGACAGGACAGGGAGAGGATGGGACGGTCTCCTTCCTCGAGAAGACGACGCTAGGTGCTCAAATCCACCAATCTGCGATAAGCAATCCCCCAAACCTTGCCCCCACCACCACCACCCAAGAGGAGCCAATCAGAAGTACCTAGACAAAAGCCAAGTGGGTGGGCGGAAGAAGGAAGTCTAGCCAATACCAAAAAGAAGAAAGGAGAACTCGACCAATCATTGCTAGATATGCAGAGTACCCTTCAGGAGAGGTCCCCTCCTTCCGCTCTCATTGGCTTTCGAGTGCGCGCTTTCGTCGCCGACTGTTAAATCTGGCTCCGCGTTTTGTGAATCCTCGACGATGGGACGCCTCCGAGGGTGCGGTTTCCGGAGTGAGGCCCTCACAGTAAGTCCCGCCCCTTTCTTGCGCACGCACTCGGGCGGGGTTATTAGGGAGACTAGTTTCGGAAAATGGCTGACGGGTTTGCTTGGTGCTTGGCTTTCTGATTGGAATTGCAGTCGCGGCCCCACGGCCAGCCAACAGAAACCAGCGCGGCTCTGGATAACAGCGAATTCTCAACCGTATACTGCAGCGCTGAGGCTTCTTCCATGGCCCTTCATGCCTCAATTTCTTCTGTTTACCCGTGTCCCTTCCCGGCCAAACAAGGAAAAGAGCATTTTAAGGCCCAGCTCTGGCCTGGGGAGCTAGAAAGGGTTTCTTCGCGAGCCCTTACTAGGGCTCAAATGCGGCGAGGCAGGCCTTACCTGGTTTGTTTCCTTTTGTTGGTATGCTTACCTTAGTGAGGTGACCTCACAAAGCAAGTGATGGAGTTAAGCAGGATAAGTTCGGTCCAAATTCATTTAATCAAGCATGATTTGGGGTGCCTACTATGGTGCCAGGCATGCATTTTTCAAGGCGTTAGGGATAGGGTGTGAATGAAATACATTTCCTGCTCCATAGGAGCTTTACATCTAGAGAGGGCAGAAGTTAAACTAAAATGATAGGAAATAATGAGTGGTAGAGAAAGGAGATAAAGAGTGGCATGTTCTAGATATGATAGTCTGGAAAGACCTCTTTGAGTTTGACATTTGAGCAGAGAGCTGAATGAAAGAGTGAAACTTGGAGGAATCTCAGGGAAGAATAATTCAGGCAAAGAGAACAGCAAATTTAAAAGTCCTCAAGCTTAATGTGCTCGGCGTTCTGGACAGAAGCAAGGAGGCGAGGGTGCTTAGAGCACATTGAGCCTAGATGTGATGATTGTGGGAAATGAGGTTAACATCAGCAGGGCTCTGATTAAGTAGGGTAAGGAAATGGAAGTCATTGGATGGTTTTGAACTGGGGAGTGACATAATTTGTAAAGTGACTGCTTGTGGTGGATAGACTGTTGACCTTCAAAAGTGCAAGCTGGAAGGTTAGCTAGGAGACTTCCAGATGCCCAGGAAATAAATTATTCGGCTTAGAATAAGGTGGTAGCAGTGGAAATGTTGAGAACTGGTAGGATTCAGGATATATTTTGAAGTAGAGCCAACAGGATCCACTGATGGGTTGTAACAAAAAACAGACCAAAATGACAAGGATTATTTTTCCCCCAAAGCAACTGGATAGTGGTTGGTCCTTGCTGAAATGGGAAACATTAGGGTACTAGTGGGTCTGTTGTGAGGGACTGTTGTTCTTGCACACTGTAACAGATGCCTACTTTACATACAGAGAAGTTGAGCCAACAGATAGCAAGTTTGGAGCTGGGGGGGGGGGGAGGGGAAATTTGGATCAGGGGACATAAATTTAGGAGTCACCAAATGGTATTTAAGACCACAAGACTGGAAGAAATCACCTAGAGTGGAAATCTTTATCCTAAAAACTCTGCAGGGCATTGATGACCTCTTCTCTTGCCAAGCCAAGAATCCTAAATCCAGATAACTGCCTCTTAATTTACTCACTCCCCTTAGAATCAATACCCTTTCCAAATACTCATTTTGAGAGTGAGACTTTAAAGCTCCTAATCACTGAATTTTTACAAATAACAGTATGACATACACAGCGACTCTGAACTGCCTAAAGAGAAATTAATGCTATCACTTGGTAAAATAAGCTCAAAGCTAGGGTGTGAGCTACTTTCAAGGGATTAATAATTCCTATTTGGGAGCAGAAAAGAAAGCACCCCAACTCATTTTGAAGCCAGTATAATGTTGATCACCAAAATAGACAAGGACAGAACTGGAAATATAATTATAGGTCAGTCCCTTAGTTTGCCATTGTGTATCATGTACTGGAGTGTTTCATTCTCTAGTACTAGCAGAATCATTGCTACTTTCAAACTCTACCAGGACAGATAACCAATTCTAGTTTCCTATTATAATTTTCCTAATTCTAGTTCCCTTATCTTAATTGAAATCCTATTGTCTACAGCCACCATTCTTCCTCTACAATTTATAATATCAGTCAAGGTTCAGTTGAAGAGAATAGAATCCATTCCCCTGGTATAAGCACAAAGAGTATTGAATACTTGGGAGTGTTGATTAAATAGACTCTAAGATTAGTTTTTCAGGAGTGAGTCCCAAAGTCTTCACAGACCAGGCCACCAAGGGAGCAATGACTTTCTACAATCAGGAAATGAAGACTCCTGAACTATATTGCTCCTGCATATACCTAGGAACCACAACCATCAGAACGCTGCTTGTGTGGCCAGTTCCAGAACCACACTATACCCACTGTGATCTGCTCTAGTACAATACATGTCTTCAGTCCTGAATGTTAGGGCCCACAGTACTAGTGGCTAGATATTGACGCCTCTGCTAATACTGTTCCAGAAATACCAAACACCTCCACAACTGTGCTTGTCGGTAGCGACACTGGAAGCCCATGAATGTATATCAGGCTTGATGTATCTGGCAATATAATTCATGCAAAAATGTAAAAGGTCTCTGATCCTTTTGTTTTCACTCAGTTCTATGTAGGAGAAATTACAGCTGTAGTTCTTGCCAAGATATAATTTTTAAGCCCAAAGACTCTTATTTCCTAGCTTCCATGTGCTGCTCAACTACCTTACTCTTAATGACAGCTACCTCGGGGGCATCTGAAACAATGGGATTTTACAGGTTGACAGCATTCTTTAAAAAAAAAAAAAAAGTATTTGAAAGAGAGAGAGAGCAGAGGGAGGGGCAGAGGGAGAGAATCTTCAAGCAGACTCCCTGCTGAGCAGGGAGCCTAACGCGGGTCTCAATCTCACCACCCTGAGATCAGGACCTGAGCCAAAATCAAGAGTCGGATGCTTAACCAACTGAGCCACCCAGGCGCCCCAGGTTGACAGCATTCTTAATCCATTTTTGTCAGCCTCGTATGGCTGAACAGCAGGCATATTTCCTTCCAAGGCTTTTGTTCACAGGCAGTTTCTGTGTGCTTTGATTTAAAGGTATAGAAGGGTTTTTCAGCCCTTCCAAATTATGGAACTCTTAATACACTTAGATTGTAGACAGAATTCCCCTCTTAGCAAAGCTATATACCTTTCCATCCCTACTTGCAGATTGACTAGCTCTCGCCTGAGCTAATCAAAGAACTGTGCTGAAACTGGTGAAAATTTAAAGCCAGCAAATACCAAGTTCATACATTTTTCCAATTATTTCCCTTCATGCCACAAATATCTTGCAACTGGACAACAAGGGTCTCCAGTTTTCCATGTTGCAGTATCTGAGTCTCTACCACACACTGCCCAAATGCTTCCACTAAGACAATACAACATTTATGTTAAGGCATGTTATGTGCTGTATGAATTTATAGGAATCAAATTCTGCGTCAGATAGGAATAGGTTAATCTATGAGAAACAATATTTTTTTAAATGTCCTTAGCCAAGATGAACACTTATTTCTTTATCACATAAACAGAGTGGAGAGGTAGACAGTCTAGATTAGTGGTGATTCCATGACCATCAGGGACCTAATTTCCTCCATTCTCAACATGTGGCTTCTACATTATGGTCCAGATGGCTACTTAAGTTTCAGCCATCATGTCTACATTCTAATAAGCAGAAAAGAGAAAAGGAGAAAGATGATCGTGCCTCCTCCCTTGAAGGATACTTCCTATAAGTTGTACACACCATTCCTGCTTACAACCCAGGGGCCAGGACTAACTTTATTCTCAGTGCCTATATGTCCAATAAGGGATCATAATATCAAGGAAGAAGTATACAATAGATATTGGAGGACAAATATTCTCTGCTATGCTTGTACTTTCTTGACTAAATAAAAGATTTCCCCAGCTGGGGAAGCAGAAGGTTAAAAAAAAAAAGAAAAAAGAAAGAGTAAGTAGATCTTTTGGTTCTTTGCAAAAGAGAATGTGCTTGATATCTCTGTGTGCCCTAGTAGTAGATATGAAGATGCCACCCAGAACACCCTTCAAGAAAGGACTTGCTCCCAAGCTGCAGGGAATACCTCCAACTGTCAGCTCCATCAGGGTCTACTTCAGTTGCAGGGAGAAGCCTTGCCCAAGGTCAGGCCCTTTCCAGGGCAGCTGATTTTGGGTGATTGCACAAGGCTGGAATAGAAAGACTCTGCCATTATGGCCCACCATGGGACATATGATTTGCAATATTCACTCCAGAGCTTCTGTGCAGGTAGTTCAAAGCTTTCTTGCACCCGTGGGGCGCCTGTGTGGCTCAGTTGGTTAAGCATCCAACTCTTGGTTTCAGCTCAGATGGTGATCTCAGAGTCGTGAGATCCAGCCCCATGTCAGGCTCCATGCTCAGTGCAGAATCTGCTTGATGTTCCCTTTCTCTCTCTCTCTCCCTCTCCCTCCCCCTCTGCCACTCCCCCTGCTCATGTTCTCTCTTTCTAAAATAAATACATCTTGAAAAAAAAACCAACTTTCTTAAACTGTACTAAAATTTGACTTCTTTCTCTGCCCAGTCCTGCTTCCTCTCCCTTCCTCCATATCTTCTATGTTCTGTCCCAGTGTCTGCTTCCCAAGAACCCTACCTGTGATAAGTGATACCAGGATTGGTTGGAGAAAGCAGGCATTAAGATGGAATTTGGGAGATGGATTATGGACCACCTGGCTGGTAGCAGATGAAGCACAGACAGCCCCTGGCACAAGGTGATGGTCTAACTGGGGTGATCTATGAGGTGGAAGGGAACACTAGAGGTGTGACATATCAGGAATTTGAGACATATAGTAAAAGTAACAGTGATAAGGATAACAGAATTGGATGACTATTGCTAAGCTCCATTAGTTATAAAAAAAGAATGAACAGCTGAGGGTAGGTATTAGGCAATTTTAACTGTGGAGAGAAAGCCAGAGCCCCTGTTCGTTGCACACGAGAAAGCTCTCATTAGCAGCAAAGGAGTGGAGAATGATAAGCAATAAGACCAGACTTTAGAGTGGTTAAAAGATGGTTAAATGACCAAAAACGGCAGGTCTGTTGTGGCAAGGTCAGGGCCATGACTGAGAAAATCTAGCATTCCATCCAACACATGGAGGAGACAGCTGGGTGGTGCTCCTAGAGATTTTCATTCCTCAGGCTCCTCAGATGCCTGCAGTGTGGCTCTACTCACTCCTCACTCGTCTCTACCTAGAGCTCTCACTTCCTGTGCTAGAAGACTTCGCAGAGGCTTCTAACTGGAAGGCAACACGTTCCCCTCTCCCCCAGCAGACACCACACACACACACACACACACACACACACACACACACGCCTTCTGCCGCTAGGCCTATAATTAGGGTTAAGTCAGTTGGGAGGTACTGTGTCTAGTAATGGAGGTAAAGGACTATTCCCCAAAGAAGATGTAAGACCTAGCCAGCATGTACCACCAGTAGCTTGAGGAGTAGGCATGGGACAGGATTCAGAGAGGCCTTGATCAAGGAGGTCAGACCACAAAATGGGATAGGGAAAATTCTACTGATGGTGGAGCACGCTCCCAAAATATTTAACATCCCGGCAAGGGCCCAAAGAGTTGGTGTGAACTCACTACTATGATGGCTCCTACTAAAGCATGAAAAAAAACCAGTGCTTTCACTAAAACTGAAATGCCAGAAGTGCTAGGACAGGTAGAGTAGGACAAGAAAGGATAAAAAGGTTCAAGGAAGTAGGTGTGTTAGAATGGATGTACTATCTATAGCCAGAAGGTTATGATAATTCTGTTCTGAAGGACAGCCCAAAGGACACACCATTTATCAAGGCCATAAGAAATGCATTGGTGCAAAGGGCAGGAATATCACTAAAAAGTTTAGTAGTGGCTCTCTGCAAGTCATGGCTGAAGGTAGCAGAGGCCTCCAGAACCTGACTCACTGATAGCAATGCAGATGACAGGACCCCAAAGCAGTAAAGACCAAGTGGCAGTGCTCAACTCCCAGAAGCCAGGGTATTACAAATATTATAATGTGGACCTAACCCACACATTTATGGAAATGGTTAATAAAACATGGTATCCCTAAGGGCAAAATAGGTAGGCAGCCAACAAAGGTCCTATTTAGTTTGTATCAGCAGAAAAAAAAATCAAGCCTAGCTGACCAGGAGGCTAAGATCCCTCACTCAATAAATTCACCATTCCTTAATCCATTTTCATACCTGAGCTAGTATATAGACCTGGAATCACTGACTGAAGAGGTCCTTAGGAGGAAGGTCCTTAGGAGGAAGGAATGCTACATTTCAAGTATAAATGATAATGATTTTCCTAGTTCATCATCCCCAAAGTATCTTTGGTCATTTACCTGGGTAACTACCTTGGGGAAATGCAAATACCCAGACATGTCAAGGACTGTTAGACACAGGGTCTGAATTGACATTGATATCCAGAGACCAGAAGCATCATCATGAGCCTGTTAGAGTGGGAGCACAGAGAGGCCAGTTAATAAATGGGACCATGACAAGGTCTAGCTCAGAGTGGGTCTACTGGGTCTGTGGCCCCACCCAGTCGTCATTTCCCCAGTCCCCAAATGTATAATGAGCTTCACCTATTTGGTAATTGGTACAAATCCATGGGAACCTTTGCCTGTAAAGTAAAAAGCCATCATAGTGCAGAAGGCCAAGTGGGGTTCCCTGAAATAGCTTCCCCTCCCCAGCCAAACATGGCACGGGAAGTCAAAATAATACTGTACCTCAAGAAGGGATGGCTGAAATTAGTGTCACTCTTATGAATTCAAAGGACACAAGGTACAGATTGCCATCATAACTCCATTAAACTCACCATGTGGCCTTGCAAAAAATAGATGGCCCCTGAAAGATGACAGCAGATTACTGTAAAGCTCAACCAATTAGTAGGTCTGATGGCAGCTGCTGTGCCAGATGCAGTATATTTGCTAAAGTACATTAATACGGCCTCAGGTATTTGGTGCACACCGTAGACTGAGTGAATGCATTCTTTTCTATCCCGATCATATGAAAGGATCAGAAACAGTTGGCATTCCCATGAAACAGATAAAAGTACACATTTGCAGTGTGGCCCAGGGCTATGTTCACATTCCTGTCCTATGTCATAAAATAACCTGAAGAGATCTGGACCTTCTGGATATCCTGAAGAACATCACATAATCTATGACATCAATGACCTCCTGCTGATTGGGCAGGATGAGCAAATTATGCTGTAACAATACCAGGAGAATTAAAAGACTAATAATGCACATGCGTGGTGGAGTGCCAAGGAAATGTGCAAAAGAAGGCTAAATCCTTACCTTCCATGTCAGGAAGTTGGTAGATAACGGCTGACTGAAAAGGAAGAAGCAGAAATATGAATGTGTTATTTAGATAAGTGGAGGTAAATACCAAAGAATCAGCTTAAAGTTGAAAGTAGTTGCCTTGAGGGAAGTAAAACCTTGTCGGAACCATTTAACTCTTTAAATCATGTACAACTTTGAAAAAATTAAAAAACTAAAAAATATATATATTTTTTGTTTTGTTTAAGCACTGTCAATGAATTATTTTTCTGATTTCATCCCCTGGGAAAGGTCAGAGCAAAGAGGTTCAACAGGAATAGATTATTTGAGATTGGGGTGACAATTCTTCCAACCTTCACCTTCCGGGTGCAAGTAAAAAAAAGGCTCAGTATGTGAACCCTTGGCCTTAATCCAGCATCTTTAGTAACCACAAAAGGCAACCAACCTCAAAACAGCTAGTAAAACCACTATCCAGTAGTTAAATTTAAATAAAAGATTATTTCCACAAATTAAAGTCTGTTTAAAAGGTAAAATCCACTTGGCTTCAGGATTTTATATTTTGTTTCACAATCTAAAGCCCCAGGGTAGGTGGGAGGACCTCCCATGCCTAGGAAAGGAATGCCTTGCCCCACTTCCTTAATGTTTGGTAACAATTCAGTAGAGGAATGTCCGGTAAGTGGGTGGGTGCTGAGGGGGTAGCAGGAAGTCTCATGGGCCTATTTATATTTCACGGAAGAGAGTCTTCTTTTTCTCATACCATTAAGATTCTCTTACCCTTTGTATGTTTAACCCATCCTGAAGAGAGATCTATAGTTAAACTCCAGTATTTTTTCTACTCTGAATAAAATTTACTTCAATAAAGTACTAAGTACTTAAAAAATAAAGTCTTATTCTTTCGAGTATTATTATGGACTCATGGCTTTTTACAGTCTTAATTTGTTTTAATTAAGTATAATTTTTATTTCCTTTTTGAAGCAAAAAAACAGTCATATTTCAACCTGTGGTGACTCCTTTTAAACAGGCTTCCAGGTCTTTCAACATTTTGAAAGCATCCTTGCGTTCAAGCAAATTCCAGGTCCATCTTTAAAAATATTTTCTTGGGCGCCTGGGTGGCTCAGTTGGTTAAGCGACTGCCTTCGGCTCAGGTCATGATCCTGGGGTCCTGGGATGGAGTGCCGCATCGGGCTCCCTGCTAGGCAGGGAGCCTGCTTCTCCCTCTGCCTCTGCCTCTCTCTCTCTCTGACTCTCATGAATAAATAAATAAAACATTTAAAAATAAATAAATAAATAAAAATTAAAAAATCTATATAAAAAATATTTTCTTACTAACTTGATGATACTATATAATACGTTGTTTTACCGTACTGTATGCTTAAACCACAATATTATTAAAGGCTTATAAACCTTAATTAAAAAAAAACTTATTTAAGTATGTCATAAGTCACTGTATATTACTTTATCATTTCATTCTGGGCTTTGAAGAGAGCCCATGTATTTTTCTTTTTTTTTTTTAATTAATTTATTTATTTGAGAGAGAGAGCATGTGTGTGCATGCGCGATTGCAAGCACAGGAGCAAGGGGAGAGGCAGAGGGAGAGAATCTAAAGCAGACTCCCTGCTGAGCATGGACCCCCCCCCCCCCCCCCCCAACCTGGCCCAATCCCATAACCCTGAGAGATCATGACCTGAGCTAAAATCAGACTGAGCCAACCAGGTGCCCCCCCACCATGTATTTGCAATCAGATAAGAATACAGTTGGCTCTAACATGAGGATTGTGTGATGATTATCTTTCACCTAATTCAAATTTAGATTTTGTGTAGGTCTTGGTATGGAAGCACCCCAATATGTGGCAGTCTAAAATAACAATCTCTTATTTCTCATGATTCTATGCCTTGGCCATGCTCCTTTGGTGGCTGCATTCAGTTGGAGGGTCATCTGGGGACTGGAATCAGTGGGGTTCACTAGGCTTCCCTCTCCCTTGGTTGCTCCTCTTCAAAGAGACAGCATGGGCCTTCTCCACAAGGCCATGGCAGCAGAGTTCCAAGGGGGCAAAACCCAGTGTGCAACGTATACCAAGCCTCTGCCTGTATCCCTCTCTTTGGTCAAAGCCAATCCCATGGCCAAACTCAAAGTCAGGCATCTTCATAAGGGCATGGATATAGGGGGAGAGGGGGGCTGAGTCACTGGGGTCATTAATGTAACAAACTACTCCAGTCTTCCTGTGAATATCATCTTAAAGTAGAAGTCCTATCACTCAGGGTGTTAACCTTAAGAAATGAAACTGCCAGTTATTTCACCAGCAAGATAGTTTTGTTTTTGTTTTTGTTTTTCAGGAATAGCAGAGAATTAAAATCTGGGACAAGCAAACTAAAGCAAAACCATAGGCAAATCTGGAGAACAAAGGAATGAAACCCTTTTTTATAGAGGAAAGGTGGAACCTGGGAGGACTATTATAAGCAAAAAGTCCATTAGAGTAAACTGGGATTTTGAAGTATAGTGACTTTTCATTGGCTGACTTGTGACAGTCACTCATTGGCTGGGCTATTGTTGGGGGAGGAAGAAAAACTTCCTTCCTTCTGCTGGGATGGAGTAAAGTTGTATCCACTTACAAGGTCCCTCTCTCTTCCTATTGGGTCTGCAATTGACAAGGAGTGCTAGTGTGTGTGAGCTCCCCTTGCTGACCTCTCAACTTCGTTCTAAATGATATTTTCTATTATTAATTTTATTTTTCCCTTTTGATCAAGATCTTTCTTTGAAAGCATCACTGATCAAGAGTCAGGTTTTCCATATTTAGTGGTTTTGTTCTTCCATGCTAGGAAGACCTTTCCTGGTTGCCATTTCCCATGTCAGAGGGAAAGTGCGTAACAGTTGAAAACTACTGAAGGCCCCATTTGAGTAACAAGGAAGATTAGGGGGGAGACCTCTCAGGCACTGCCCATCTATAGTCCATATTTTATTTAGATTGTAGGCATTGGAGATCATCTCAAAGCACTGAGCGAGCATCACCTTATTGGGTATATAATTTAAAAAAATTTTGACAGGTGACAAAATACAAAACAAAATAATTATATAAAACAGAAGAAGTAACATGAAAATTCCAACTGTATGATGGTTCTAAACCAAGACTCCAGGTCTGAAAGTAGCCAAAGGGTGGTATTACAGGGACTAGTGCAGGGGATAATGAGGCCCTGAGCCTTGTAATCTTTAATTATGGGCTTGATGTCTTGAAGGGCTTCTCTATTTATAGTGTATTAATTCTGGGCGGGGGGAGCTTTTGAGGGATCTATCTGAATCTTGATGGGAAGTGTGCTGTGGATTCTGCCAATATTGATTCAGGATTTTGCCCATAAAGAGAATGGTAGCTAATCCAATAGGAACAAATGATTGGTGTCCCCAGACAGCTATAGCACTGTTGGAGACAGAGCAAATAAAAAAATGTTGAAGGGTCATTTAATTAATTTCCCTGGTTGACTATTTTGATTACTACTATCAAATTATAGAAATATTCCCCCCACCTTTGGAAGAAAGGAATTCTGGCATGATACTTTTCTAAGAAATCTTAGCCCAGTTAATGAATAGAGATGGAGAAACTGAGAAGAAAAGGCTGTGTATCTCTCAAAGGGCCCAGACAGAAGGGAGTAAGTATCTGTTGAAGTTTATTAGAGACCCTTGCTGTTTGAACTGCTTTTGTATTCTGAGGAAGGGGAGCTGAACACCAAATGTGTAGCGCTGGTGTCAAGACAGAGATTCATTCCCAATCTGAAGAGTGGATTCTCCAAGCTGATTAAGAAAGAGGATTGGGGGGATGCCTGGCTGGCTGAATTGGCAGAGCATGCGACTCTTGATCTTGGGGTTGTAGGTTCAAGCCCCACATCGTATATAGAGAGTACTTAAAAATAAAATCTTTAAAAAAGAGAGAGAAAAGAATTGGAAAGAGCCTCTGTAGTTCCTCAGATTCCCATCATTGGGAATTAGGACATTGGAAAGGCTGGCTAGAGGGCTGAAGGCACCTGGAGCTCTTAAGTTGGTAGCAACCTTTTCTTCCAATGCCCTGGCTCTTTGCAACAATACCGGAAACTAGGGGAGTTTTGGTTTGTTTAGGGGACTTTGTTTGCCAGAGTTAAAAATGAAAAATTTTAGTTGTCTTTCTTTTAGGTGACTCATCTAGGATGTGAGCAAGCTAGTTTATCAAATTAACTAACTCTGGAATGAACATAGTTTCCCATTCCATCCTGGTCCTTTAAACTAAAGGAGAAAGATCCTGGTTCAGCACATTTATAAACATAGAGTTAAATGCTACCCAGGTGGATTCATCATCTAAAGGAAGACCAGAATTCTTTAAAAACAATTTGGAGTCTTTTGTAATAGTTATGAACAGGTTCATCAGGATTTTGTGTGCCATCCCTAAAATTTGTTCCAATCAGGAGGCTTAGGAAAAGCTATTATAATTGCTCTGTGGAGATGTCCAGCAAGTGTTCTAGCATCTTGCCAGAAGTTAGGGGTTTATTTCTCTAAATTCCCTTCAGGATGCTCCCCTTGGGTTAGTTCCATCCAACGTTCAGCCTGGTCCTCACCAACAAGCATGTGGACTAATTGATAGAAATCTGAGAAACCAAGTTGGTAAGTTTGAATAACTGTTAAATTCTTTAGCAAACTTATGGGGGCCCTAGTCCAGGGGACATAAAAAACTTAATTTTATTTAGATCTTCAAGAGTTAACTTTAGAGAGACAGGTTTTAATAGGTTCAGGAGAGGAGGAAATGGAAAGAGATTCAGAGAAAAAGAGAAGTTCAACAGAGAGAAAGAGGAAAATGGTGCTGGAGGCAGGGCCTGAGCACAGGGCAGCCACTGTGTGTGTGTGGATGAACATGAGGGAGGGGAAAAGCCCTCAGAAGCCATTCTGACTCCTTTCAACTGTTTGTTTGCCTCAGTTAATTTAGAAATAGTATTTTGTAAAAAGGCAAACTTAGAATCCTGAAAAAATTTGGAAGCCTCAAGTTATAAATTAAAATAGGCATCCCCATTCAGTTATTTTTTTCTTGCCTTGTTTTCTTTTTTAGGAGCCATAGCCTTCTAATTCATTTTTGAATAAAACAACTTTGATGAGATGAAAAATTCCCCATAATGGATGCTGGTGTCCTAAGTTACTTTTGGCTAAGTTAGTCCATTTAGTTATACATATGCATGAGGGGGCACCATAGTTTTTTTTTAGACATAACACTGGCCAGGGGCGCCTGGGTGGCCCAACTCTTGGTTTCAGCTCAGGTCATGATCTCAAGGGTCATGGGATCGAGCCCAGTGTAGGGCTCCACACTCAGCAGGGAGTCTGCTTGAAAGATTCTCTCCCTCCGCCCCTCCCCCCACTTGCACTCTCTTTCTCTCTCTCTCCCCCTCAAATAAAAAAAATAAAATCTTAAAAACTGGCCAGAGTCCCAGTAAGGGCAAGTGGGGCACCCTCAAAGCATTTTGATGACTGGGATCCCATTTCTTGGAGGTTTTTCTCTAAACCTCTATATAAATTCTTAAACAGCACAGTTTTAACAGGAACAGCCTAGTTCCAAAAGGAATCAGACCAAAGGCCAACACAGTTCCAACTGGCACAGTTCCAACAGAAAGTCTGATTTTGAAAGGAGTCAGACTGAAGGTCAAATTAGTACTCAGAAAAGACAGGCCTTAAAACAGATCCCAAATAAAACCTAGAGGACTTGAACACAAAGACAGCGAAGTTTGAAATGCGAGAGAAAACTCACTCTCAAACTCCAGGGTCAGTGAGAAAGCAGTGAGTCCAACTGGTCCTCGGATACTGGCACCAGTTTGCTCACCAGCCTTAGAGCTGCCGGGGGTCCTCTCTAGATCGCACTTCTCATCACCAAGTAATGTTAACCTGAAAAAACAAAACCACCAAGTTATTTTACCAGCAAAAATAAGTTCATTTGGGAACAGCAGAGAATTACACCCTGGGACGAGGAAACTAAGGCAAATCCATAGGCAAGCCCGGACAACACCAAAGACCGCTTTCTTATAGGGGAGAGGGGGGAGCTGGGAGGGCTGTTATAGACAAAGTCCATTGGATTAAACTGGGAGTTCAAAGTATAGTGGCTTTTCATTGGCTGAGTTGTGACAGTTTCTCATTGGCTGGGCTGTTGCAGGGGGAGGAGGAAAAACTTTCTTCCTGGGGCCGGATAGGGTAAAGTAGTATCCAAGTGCAAGGTCTTGGGTCTGCAATTGACAAGGAGCGCTAGGGTGTGAAAGCTCCCCTTGTTCGCCTCCAGACTCCATTCTAAATGAGTTTCCTTTTATTAATTTTCACAAGGGATATATCAGACAGATGACCTAATATTGATACAGAATTTTATATGAGATTTGGTGTAAATATCCCCTTAACTGTAGGTTTTTTAAATATACAAATATACATTTCCTAGTAACATTTTTAGTCTTTTATTGCAGGCAGTTAACATTGAACTCAAATATTTTATGTTTATTTAAAAATGTTTTTTCCTCCAAGTTTTTATTTAAATTCCAGTTCATTAACATAGAGTGTAATATTAGTTTCAGGTGTTACAATTTAGTGATTCATCACCTACACACAATACCCAGTGCTCATCACAAGTGCCCTCCTTAATACCCATCACCCATCTCCCCTCCAGTTTTTTCTCTATAGTTGAGAGTCTGTTTTCTGGTTTGGCTCTCTTTTTCCCCCCCATGTTCATCTGTTTGTTTCTTAAATTCCCACATATGAGTGAACTCATATGGTATTTCTTTCTCTGACTTATGTCTCTTAGCATTATATTCTCTAGCTCCATCAGTGTCATTTCATGACAAGATTTCATTCTTTTTTATGGCTGAGTAATATTCCATTGTATATATACACCATATCTTCTTTATTCATTCATCAGTTGATGGTCATTTGGGCTCTTTCCATACTTTGGCTATTGTTGATGATGCTGCAATAAACATTGGGGTGCATGTACCCCTTCAAATTAGTATTTTTGTATCCTTTGGGTAAATACCTAGTAGTGTAATTGCTGGATTATAGGGTCCTTCTATTTTTAACTTTTTGAGGAAAACTCCATACTGTTTTCCAGAGTGGCTGCACCAGTTTGCATTCCCACCAACAGTGTAAGAGGGTTTCTCTTTGTCTGCATCCTCACCAACACCTGTTGTTTCCTGTGTTTGTAATTTTAGCCATTCTGACTGGTGTGAGGTGATATCTCACTGTAGGTTTGATTTGTATTTCCCTGATGATGAGGGATGTTGAGTATCTTTTCATGTGTGTTAGCCATTTGTATGTTTTCTTTGGAAAAACTTCTACTCATGTCTTCTGCCCATTTTTTAAACTGGATTATTTTTTTTGGGGGGGGGTGTTGAGTTTGATAAGTACTTTCTAGATTTTGGATACAAACCCTTTATCAGATGTCATTTGCAAATATCTTCTCCCATTCTGTAGGCTGCCTTTTAGCTTTGTTGGTTGTTTCTTTAGCTGTGCAGAAGCTTTTTATTTTGATGAAGTCAAATAGTTTATTTTTTGTTGTTGTTATTGTTTATTTTTTGCTTTTGTTTCCCTTTCCTCAGGAGACATATCTAGAAATAAGTTGCTATGGCTAATGTTGAAGAGGTTACTGCCTGTGTTCTCCTCTAGGATTTTGATGGTTTCCTGTCTCACATTTAGGTGTTTCATCCATTTTGAATTTATATTACAAAGCTATAGTGATCAAGACAGTATGGTACTGGAACAAAAACAGACACATAGATCAATGGAACAGAATAGAAAACCTAGAAATGAACCCACACAACTATCTGGTCAACTAGTCTTCGACAAAGCAGGAAAGAATATCCAATAGAAAAAAGACAGTCTCTTCAACAAATGATGTTGGGAAAACTGGACATGCAAAAGAATGAAACTGGGCCACTTTCTTACACTAATTTTTTATGTTTATTTATTTATTTTTAAAGATTTTATTTATTTATTTGAGAAAGAGAATGAGATAGAGAGAGAGAGCATGAGAGGGGGGAGGGTCAGAGGGAGAAGCAGACTCCCTGCTGAGCAGGGAGCCCGATGCGGGACTTGATCCAGGGACTCCAGGATCATGACCTGAGCCGAAGGCAGTCGCTTAACCAACTGAGCTACCCAGGCGCCCTAATTTTTCATATTTAAAAAATCTTTAGGGTCATCTGGGTGGCTCAGTCAGTTAAGTATTTGACTTCAGCTCAGGTCATGATCTCAGGGTCCTGGGATTGAGCCCCACCTCGGGCTCCCCACCCAGCAGGGAGTCTGCTTGTCCCTTTCCTTCTGCCCCTCCCTCTGCTCATGCTCTCTCTCTCTCTCTCAAATAAATAAATTTTAAAGATTTTGTTTTTATTATTTATTCATTCGAGACACAGAGATAGAGATAGAGAGAGAGAGAGAGCATGAGCAGGGGAGGGGCAGAGGGAGAGGGAGAAGCAGGCTCCCTGCTGAGCCAGGAGCCGGACATGGGGTTTGATCCCAGGACCCTGTGATCATGACCTGAGCTGAAGGCAGATGCTTAACCATCTGAGCCACCCAGGCGCCCCTCAAATAAATAAATTTTAAAAATCTTTTTAAAAAAGCTCTATAATACATATACTTATTTCATCTACAGTCCCCAAAGCCAATTAAAAAATTTTAAAGCAACTTAATATTAACATACAGTAAAATTAATATTGTAATTAAGAATTATAAACATCACAATTCACAATTTCAAAACACCCATTAAGATGAAAGAAAATGCTTTCTATAGGTTTGTATTTTACATTTTCATCTGTAATTATAAGAACAAATTTATTTTATTCTTTTATTTATTTATTTGAGAGAGAGAGAGAGAGAGGACATGAGTGGGGTGGAGGGGCAGAGTGAGAGGGAGAAGCAGGATCCCCGCTGAGCAGGGAGCCTGATGTGGGGCTCGATCCCAGAACCCTGGGATCATGACCTGAGCCCAAGGCAGATGATTAACTGACTGAGCCATCCAGGTGCCCCATAAGAACTAATTTATAAGAAAGTGGGTATGTGAATGATATTACATCTCAACTATAATATGTTTACATTTATACTTTTTTCAGTATGAACACAAATATTTTAGCTACTTTAATGTTAGAGAAAAATTCTGAATCTTTGCAAGGAATAAAATAAACCATGTTTGTATTTCCAGTTTTTAATTTTTTTTTAAAAGATTTTATTTTTTGATTAATGTACCCTCTACCCTCAGCATGGGGCTCGAACTCATGACCCTGTGATCAAGAGTCACATGCTCTACCAACTGAGCCAGCCAGGCACCCCTACAATTTTTTATTTTGTAGTAGCTACACTTTCCCTTCAGATGTGAATCATAGTCACATTAAAAAAGTCAAAATTCATAAAAAATTTTCTTTTTACCAATAGATTTTCTTTTTAATTTCACTTATTTAATATTAAGTAAGGAAATTTTCCTAGTAAGAAATGTTAATGTTCCTCGATTAGTTATATCATATATATTTATTACTTTGAACTTTAACATTTAATATAAAAGTTCTAAAATTTGGAATTATAAAATTCATATCAAAAAATCCCACAAGAACTCACATATGATTTTTCTTCCCTACCAAAAAAGGAAAAAGGAATGGCTTAACTCCCCTATTATCAGCCCAGAAACCACGGTCTTTGAATCAAGATTCAAGTGACACCTTTTTTTTCTCACTTAAAAGTTAGGCATGGAGGAACTGTGTGATTGTTACCAGATATGTAAGTACACGTGTGAGCATGTGTGTATAGGCATTTTATTATTATTATACCATAATATAATTGTTTGTCAGTATTTAATTGGAAGTTAATTCTTTTTCTCATGTAAGGTTATTCTGAAAAACAGAACTGTTTTAAAACAAATTAATTCATAAATTATAGTTTTATTGGTTTATCACAATTTGTCACAATACTAATAAAAGTTTTGCACACAAAACATGCTTATGCCTTTTCATTCTTGCAAACAGATATTAAAATAATTTGTTTTTATACCTTTTACCAATAGAATTTTGTGTTTTCAACTAAGGAATTTAGCTGCTTGTAAGGAACCTTTTCTAAACAATTGTTTTTGAGATCTCAAGACATCCAAATATCTTTTTTTAAAAGATTTTATTTATTTATTTGAGAGAGAGAGAGAGAGCACATGAGCAGGGGGAGGAGTAGAGGCAGAGGGAGAAGCACACTCCCCGCTGAGCAGGGAGCCTGATGCGGGGCTCAATCCCAGGACCCTGAGATCATGACCTGAACTGAAGTCAGATGCCTAACTGACTGAGCCACCCTGGCGCCTCCATCCAAATACCTCTTAAAAACTAAATTAGTTTGTAGAACATTTGCATAAATTACATTGCTTTTAGGTCATGCCCTTTTAATTCTTTGTTTTTAAAAGCAAACAACTGGGGCGCCTGGGTGGCTCAGTTGGTTGAGCGACTGCCTTCGGCTCAGGTCATGATCCTGGAGTCCCTGGATCGAGTTCCGCATCGGGTTCCCTGCTCAGCAGGGAGTCTGCTTCTCCCTCTGACCCTCCCGACCCTCCCCCCTCTCATGTGCTCTCTCTCTCAGTCTCTCTCTCTCAAATAAATAAATAAAATCTTAAAAATAAATAAATAAAAGCAAACAACGTATAAACTTACATTAAAAGTTATTCAAAATTATTCAAAAGTATAAACTTTAAAAAGATTAAAAAATAACCTTTTTAAAGATTTCCCCTCATTTTGAATTATAAAATCTGTAATAATTTCTGCCATCTCTTGTTCATTCTCTTGTCTTTTTGTCAATGGGATATAAGAAGCCTGTCTGGCTCGATCGGAATGTGTGACTCTTGCTCTCAGGGTTGTGAGTTCAAGCCCACAGTGGGTATATGGATTACTTAAAAAATAAAATCTAGGGGTGCCTGGGTGGCTCAGTTGGTTGAACGTCCTACTCTTGATTTTGGCTCAGGTCATGATCTCAGGATTATGATATCGAACCCCACATCAGGCTCTGCGCTCAGCATAGAGCCTGCTTGAGATTCTCTCTCTCCCTCTCCCTCTGCACCTCCCCCTGCTTTCTCTCTCTCAAATAAATACATAAAATCTTTAAAAATAAAATCTAAAAAAAAAAAAAAGCAGGTTGGGCAGACTTACCTAGTTTTGCTGAAAACTTTGACCCGGGCTTCTAAATTTTTGAAGTCTCCACAGCTGAGATTTCTAAGTACTTCATTGTTTTCTCATACATTATAAAGTCCAGTCTACCAGGCTTTCTTGTAGTGTCCTGCTCCCTTGAGTTTCAGATGCATCCTCAAAATAGTAACATCTTGTCCCAGATTACCTATGGTGCAGATATTTCCCACATTTGTGAGTCAACATTTATGTATACCTTAAATCAATTTATAAGCATGTCCTTGGAGCTACCCTCTATCTCAGTTCTCACAAGAAAAAACACCCCCTCAAACTACTTGGCCTTGATTTACCCAGGATTTTTCCTCCATTCACATGGGGGTGGGGGGAGGGCAAAACACTGAATTCAAACTGAATCTGCTCTTAGCTCAAGACTTTTTTAATGTAAAAACCAAAGCTTCTAGATCCTCATCTCAAAAGACCCCTTGAAAAAAAGGCAGCCAGGCTGACAGGAGCACGGCTGGGAGAATTCAGGAACACTGCCTCGGTGAGCCCCCAGTTTTGGAACTATTGCCTTAGCATCTTCACATAATCATAAGTGACTATATTTCAATTTATACAGGGAGACCCACTCATTGATATCACATTCTTCCTGAAGTGTAAACAACATTTTTACACTTTTCTTACCTAAGCAGCTATATTTATTAGAAATCCCTCACGTTCCTTGTAGAGACCTTTTAAACAGACCTAGTACCAGTTTAGCTAACGCAAATTTAGCTAGGGTTTGCATGAAAAAGCAGAATTCCACAGAAGGAAAAAAATACATATCTAGTAGAGCAAGATGAGTTTCAGGAATTTAAAAAAAATTATCCATAATAGATTTATACCCACTATAGTAACTTTTGTTACTATGCCAGACTTCTTTTTCACCCATTTGGCCTGCTTTCCAGATATTTTTTATTATGAACTATTTGAGAGATATGGAAGAACACACAAGACAAAAATATAACTTGTGGTGCATAATAATAAAATGAGCACCCATGAAACCAGCAATCAACTGAAAAGCTGGATGTCAATAGCTCTACAGGCTCCCGCTGGGCCCCTTCCCCATCTCATCCCATCCTCCAGCCTTCGTCCCTAGGTAACTACTACTTTGTTTTCATTCTCCTCTTATCTTTAGAATTCTATCAAATATATGTGTGCATTGGGATAAACTATCCCATTATGTTTGGTATCAAAGTTTATATAAGTAGTAACGTTCTACAGCTTGATTTTTATATTGGTTGTATGTTTGAGGAATTCAACTATGTTATTGTATGTAGCCATAGTTGACTTTTTTCCTGTTGTGTAGTATTTGATTGTGTGACTATGCTACAATTTATTTATCCACTCTCCTGTCAATGAGCATTTCAATTATTCCCAGGTTTTTTTTCTTGTAACATATATCTGTATATATCTTGTAGTACACATGTGCACGTATTTCTCTATGGTATATATGTCAACTTTGCCAGATAATGCCAAATGGTTTTCCGAAGTGTTTATACTAGTTTATACCCACACAATGTATAAGAATTCCTGGTTCTTTTCAAGCTCACCAACACTTGATATTGTCAAATTTTTAAACTTTAATTTTTCCTAAACCAGAAGATATAAAACAGTAACTGATGGGGCGCCTGGCTGGCTCAGTCCATACAGCATGTGGCTCTTGATCATGGGGTTATGAGTTTGAGTCCTACGCTGGGTGTAGAGATTGCTTAAATAAACTTTTTTTAAAAATCTTAAAAAATAAAATAAACAAATGGCTACTTGCTGTGGTTTATATTTGTATTTTTCTAATAATTAATGAAGCTGAAGATCTTTTTTATATGCAAGTTTTCTCTGGTATATTTTCTTTAATGATGTTTCTATCCAAGTCTTGTACCTAATTTTTTAAAAAATTGGGCCGTTTTCTTCCTATTATTATAAGACTTCCTAGATACTATATAGAAGTTTTCTTCAGATATATTTTGCAAATATTTACCCTCTATGGCTTCCCTTTTTATTTTCTTAACAATGTCTTCTGAAAAAGAATTTTAAATTTTGATGAATTCCAATTTATCATTCTTTTTCCTTTATGGTTCATACTTTTAGTGCTGTATCTAAGAAATTGTTACTTGACCTAAGGTCAAAAAGACTTTCTTCTGAAATTTTATAATTTCAGCACTTATATTTAGTTCTACTTTCTTGTTTAAAGGTTTTTATTTATTTGACAGAGAGACAGAGAGAGAGCACAAGTAGGCAGAGAGACAGGCAGAGGGAGAGGGAGAAGCAGGCTCTCCACTGAGCAGGGAGCCTGATGCGGGGCTCGATCCCAGGACCCTGGGATCATGACCTGAGCTGAAGGCAGCCACTTAACTGACTGAGCCACCCAGGTGCCCCAGTTCTATTTTCTATTTTAAGTTAATTTTTGGATGTGGTGTGAGATAAGAATTGAGATTATCCAATTTTGTATATAGATATTCCAGCACTGTTCTTTGAAAAGACCATCTTTTCTCCTTTGAATTACCCTGGTACCTTAGTTAAAAATCAGTTAATTATATACATGTGGGTTTATTTCTGAACTCTTTTTTTTCCCTTCTGAATTCTATTAGTAAATTCTATTAATCTATATTTCTGAAGATACTTGCAAGTGATATATCTGAGAAAGGGTTAATATCCAAAATATATAAAGAACTTACACAACTCAACACCAAAAAACCCAAATAATCCAATTTAAAAATGGGCAAAAGACCTGAATAGACATTTTTCCAAAGAAGACATACAAATGGCCAACAGATACATGAAAAGATGCTCAACATCACTACTCATCAGGGAAATGCAAATCAAAATCACAACAACATATCACCTTACACTTGTCAGAATGGTTAGTATAAAAAGACAAGAAATAACAGGTGTTAGCCAGGTGGGAGAGAAAAAAGAACCTTTGTACACTGTTGGTAGGAATGTAAACTGGTGTAGCCACTGTGGAAAACAGTATGAAGATTCCTCAAAAAGTTAAAATTAGAAATACCATATGATCCAATGATCCCAGTGCTGGGTATTTACCCAAAGAAAATGAAAACTCTATTTTGAAAAGATATATGCACCCCTGTGTTTATTGCAGCATTATTTACAGTAGCCAAGATATGGAAGCCACCTAAGTATCCATCAAAAGATGAATGAATAAAGAAAATGTGGTTATATATATGAGTGGGGCTCGGGGAGGATGGGCAAAATGAGTGAAGGGGAGTGGGAGATATATGCTTCCAGTTATGGAATAAATAAGTCATGGGGATGAAAGACACAGCATAGGGAATACAGTCAAAAGTATCATAATAGTACTGTATGGTGACAGATGGTAGCTACACTTGTGATAAGCGTAACATAACCTATACAGTTGCTGAATCACTCTGTTGTACACCTGACACTAATGTAATATTGTGTGTCAACTATACGTCAATTAAAAAATATATATCTGTCCTTACACCAATATCACATGATCTTGATTACTGTCGCTTTATAGTGAGTCTTGAAATCAAATAATGTCAGTCCTCTGAATTTGTTCTTCTTCAAAGTTATTTTAACTATTCTAGAACTGCTTTGCACTTACATTTAAATTTGGAATCAAGTTGTTGATTTATAAAAACACAAAAAACACTTAGGAGACTTAACTCTTCACTCTTTTTATGTTTTGTTCTGTTTTAATAAATAGATGTTCCTAATTTTAATATGGTCTAATTTATCAATCTTTTTTTATGGTCTGATTTTTTTTTTAAGATTTATTTATTCACCTTAGAGAGAGAGAGCACGAGTAGGAGGTGCAGAGGGAGAGGGAGAAAGAATCCCAAGCAGACTCCACACTGAGTGCAGAGCCTGATGTCGGGCTCCATCTCACGACCATGAGATCATGATGATGAGATCACGACCTGAGCCAAAACCAAGAGTCGGACCCTCAACTGACTGTGCCACCCGGGTGCCCCTGCTTTTGTTTTTGATCTAATCCAAGAAAGCCTTTCTTATCCTGAGGTTAAAAATATTTTTTCCAATATTTTCTTCAAAGAGTTTGAAAGTTTTTACATTTAACTTTTATTGATTTTTTTGTGTACAATCTAAGGTATGAACCTAATTTTACTTTATTTTTTCCATATGGATAAAACATTATCCCAGCCCATTTATTAAATAGTCCATCCTTACTCCAGGGACCTGTAGTAACCTCTGTCATATATCTAGTTTACAAATATGAGTCTGTTTATGCATTTTCTGATTTATTAACTGTGTAATTACTATAGTTTTGAAACAAATCTTGGTATCTGGCAGGACAAGCACTTATGTCTTGTTTTGCTTCAAGATGTCTTGTCTATTTTTAGCTTTTACCCTTCCAAATAAATTTAAGAATCAGATTGCAAAATTCCATTAAAAACTGGAGTAGTTTATGTGGGTTCTATTTTTCTCCCCTCTTGAATCTGGGCTGGCCCATGACCTATTTTGCTTGATAGAATGTAGTAGAAGTGATACGTTGTAATTTCTAAGACTGATCTTTAAGAGATTTACATATTCTTTCTTTGCTGTGTGGAACATTCCCTCAGGCCTGAGTCATACTTAAAGGGAGCTCAAACAAGCTATGTGAAGAAAACTATATGTAGTGAGGCAGTGTAGAGTTCTAGTCTTCCAGCCAGGCCTAGCAAGGCATCAGACACGTGAGAACACTAGCACTATCTGACATGCAACTTCATGAACCAACGTAGAGCAAAAGAATTATCCACCCAAGTTTTGGTCACACTCTTGACCCTCAGAATTGTGAACAAATAAAATGGTTATAATTTTAAGGCAGTATATTTTGTCAGTCCTCTGAATTTGTTCTTCAAAGTTATTTAAACCATTCTAGAACTGCTTTGCATTTACATTTAAATTTGGAATCAAGTTGTTGATTTATAAAAACACAAAAAACACTTAGGAGACTTATCTCTTCACAGCAGGTAAAGGACTGAAGAGCAGTAATGTGGTCAAATATTTGACAGTCCTGTTATCTGTATTATGTGAAAGATAGAAAATATACCTAATAAACTTGCCTTAACTTTACCTTCCATGTCTCTTCATTTCTTTATATTTTTTCATATGAATTTGACCTCCAATTTATATTCTACATAATTCATTCAGTCCTATCTTCCACTTAACCAATTCTCTCTTTAGTGGCTTCTAGTCTATTGATCCTAGCAATGAGTTTTTTATTTCCTTTGTGATATTTTTAATTTCTTCAAGATATATATATATGGCACCTGGATGGCATAGTCGGTTAAGCGTCTGCCTTCAGCTCAGGTCATGATCCCAGGGTCCTGGGATTGAGTCCTGCATCAGGCTCCCAGCTCAGTGGGAAGTCTGCTTCTCCCTCTCCCTCTGCCTCTCTCCCCTGCTTGTGTTCTCTCTCTCATGCTCTCTCTCAAATAAATAAATAAATAAAATATTTTTTAAAAATATATAGATCAATATAGGTATCTATATATATCTATCAATGCTTTAATCTGTCTGCATATTTTTTCCCTTGTTATCTACATTTTAAACTTCATCTTTCATTTATTTAAACAGATATTGTTATTTAAAAAATTTTTAGACAGTAATTCTAATATCTGAAATCTTTCTTAGTCTGGTTCTATTGATTTTATTCTTTTCCGGTTGACCCTTGCTCATGGTGGCTTTTTCTTTGTGTGGGATTTTTTTTTTTTTGTCTTTTTAGGTTGTAAGCTCACATTTGTTGCAACTATATCTGTAGGAATATTTTGAGGTATGGGTTAAGGGTTCTTGTGGTAGGTAGAATAATGATCTCCCAAAGATGCTGATGTCCTAATGCCTGAAACCTATGAATATATTGTCCTACATGTAAAAAGGGACTTCGCCAACATGATTAAGTTTAAGGACCTTGAGATGAAAAAATTATTTTGGATTGTCCAGTGGACCCAATATCATCACCTGAGTCCTTAAACCTGGAGAATTTTTCCCAGCTGTAGTGAGAGGAGCTATGACTATAGAAGAGTCAGAGAGATGGAAGATTGCTGGCTTTGAAAATAGAAGAAGGGGGCTATGAACCACAGAATATGGTTAGCCCCTAGAAGCTGGAAAAGGCAAGGAATTGGATTCTTCCTTAGAATCTCCAGACAGGAATGCTGATACTTTAATCTTAGCCCAGTGAGGCCCGTGTTGGACTTCTGACCTACACTGTAAAATAATAAATCTGTGTTGTTTTAAGCCACTGTATTTTTGGTAATTTGTTATAGCAGCCATAGAAAACTAATCCACATTTTTCCCCAAGGAGGATTTCTTCAATTTCTTGCTTATGCTCAGAGGCATTCCAGACCTGGGTCCATCTTTTTTTTTTTTTTTTTTAAAGATTTTATTTATTTATTTGAGAGAGAGAGAATGAGAGAGAGCAAGCACATGAGAGGGGGGAGGGTCAGAGGGAGAAGCAGACTCCCTGCTGAGCAGGGAGCCCGATGCGGGACTCGATCCAGGGACTCCAGGATCATGACCTGAGCCGAAGGCAGTCGCTTAACCAACTGAGCCACCCAGGCGCCCCATGGGTCCATCTTAAATAATGATTTGAGAAGAGGAGAGGTTTGTAGTTTTTAGGATCTTCAGAATAAATGTAAATTCAGCCAAAATCATGTGAGAGCTGGTCAATCACTAAACTTCTCATGGGAGACTTTTTTTTAACCTTCTCTCCAAACCCAAGCCAAGACAATGTTCCTGATTCTCTACCTTTGTGGAGAAGGTTTCCCCCACCCAACTTCCTTCGATAGCCTTTCCAGTGTCCCAGATTTACTTAGAGTGGTCTCTGCTGTCTCCCTGCCCTGGGTGGGCCTGAGGCTGCATTCCCAGGTCCCTCTGTGCAGTGACATTGCTGCCCGTGGCTCATGTGCGCCTCCGGATATCGGAAGGCTTCAGCATTCACTTCCCTCAGTGATTTCATCTTTCCTTTCCCTAGTCTTATGCTCCCTGCCGGGCCTTCAGCTCCCATTTATTACTGACTTCATCAGTTTACTCTTTCCTTCTTGCAGCTCATCTAATCACGCAAAAGAGACTGAGAGAGTGGGTGCATTTGTATTTTGTTGAGTAATTCTAGATGGTATCCAGCAGAAGAATTTCAGGGTCTCTAGTCTTCCATGTTGCCAAAGTGGTCACATTTAACTTCTGAATCTGTCCGTTTCTCTCCATCTCTACGGCCTCAGTTCAGGCTGCATTCTCGAATTGCACACCTTCCTGCAAAGCTTCTCTTATTTAGTCTTCCCACTCTGATCCATCCTCTTCCCGCCATGAGACTTGTCTTCTTAACGCAATATCTGTGAACAGTAATGTCCTAACTCCCATGTATGGTGTGCCATAAAGAGAGTTTTTCCCTGTTTCTCCAGTCTCGTATCCCATCACTTCCCTATTCCCACCCTATACTTCAAATACACCAAGCTGTTGGCAGTTTCCTCAACAGGCTATGCTCGTTCACAAATCTCTCTTTTCTGTACTAATTCCTTTGCTCAGATTCTCTTCTTTGGCTTCTTTTTCCAATCCCATCTCTACCTGTTGTTAACCTTGAAAACTCCTTAACTTCAACACCTAGTTCAACCTTCTCTTTGATGGACCCTTCTTTAGCTTTTCCCTCCCCTGAGCACAATTTGCTCAGCCTTGATTGGCTGCTATGTTGCAGGCCCTGTGCTGGCCCAGGGCTTACAAAATAAATAAGACCAAGTTTCATCCTCAAGGGACTCATATTCCGTAGAAGGACCCACCAAGTTGTGGGGTTAATCATGCCATCTTTCTCTTACCATCATAAACTAGTTGGTCTTATTATGGCACTTTACACTGGATGGTGAGTTAACTTTGTACGCATTAAGTATCTGGGTTGTTTACATTTCCATTCCAAATTACCAAATTTTATTCTCGTTTTATACAAAGAGAGGGGAATAACTTGTTTAAATATCTGCCTCCCTCACTAGGCCGTGGGCTCTTTTAGAAAATAAATCCTGTATGACTTATCTTTGTGTACACCGTACGCACTTAATAAGTAAACGGACAAATGAATTAGTTCCCACCTGTTCTGACATTCTGTCATTCGAATGTCACTTCTGCAGAAGCTCACACAGAATGAACTGTCGCCTCCTCTCTATTCTGGTTTTACTTCCTATAGACTTCCATTTTAACCTTTAACGTTTGATCATATATTTATATTGTTGCTCTCTGTGGAGATACTTTTTTAAAACTCTGTATCCCCTGTGTCTCTGGCTGGCATAAAGAACGTGATTGATGAAGGGGGAACTGAAGTTTTTTATTCCAGCTCAAAAATGCAAGTCCACCAAAGCTAGTCTTAGAAATGCCGATTGCTGAAATCACTCAAAGTTAAAGTAATTTAAATTTTATTTATTTGTTTTTTTTAAAGATTTTGTTTGACAGAGAGAGAGACACAGCGAGAGAGGGAACACAAGTGGGGGGGGGGGAGAGGGAGAAGCAGGCTTCCCGCGGAGCAGGGAGCCCGATGCGGGGCTCGATTCCAGGACCCTGGGATCATGACCTGAGCCGAAGGCAGACGCTTAAGGACTGAGCCACCCAGGCGCCCCTAAAGTAATTTAAATTTTAAAACTTAAAGCTTAAATAGTTAAAAGATAAAACTTTCTAGTTTAAAAGGGGGTATATTTGGCCAGTTAATGAATTAACTAGTTAAAAGTAAAAGGGAACTTTTCAAGTTTTAACTTTTTAACTAGCTAACTGAAATAAGTATTTTTTTTTTTTTTTTTAAAGATTTTATTTATTTATTTGAGACAGAGAGAATGAGAGAGAGAGCACATGAGAAGGGGGAGGGTCAGAGGGAGAAGCAGACTCCCTGCCGAGCAGGGAGCCCGATGCAGGACTCGATCCAGGGACTCCAGGATCATGACCTGAGCCGAAGGCAGTCGCTTAACCAACTGAGCCACCCAGGCGCCCTAGCTAACTGAAATAAGTATTATCTAAGTTTCAACCATCTAAAGGATCTCTGGAACAAGGAATGCCTTTAAGCCAAATCAAGACATTAGGACTCAGAATGCCTTTAAGTTTCTCCGCAGTAGGTGGCGCTCACTTCATAGTGTTGACTTGTCTTTAAGCTTGCTGGTTTTCCAAAAGACTCTGACTTGGGGATGGAAAAGCGTGGTCCCCTGCATTCATTATGTATGCTGAGGGCAGAATATGTAATTGCTATGAGGATTAAAAAATAAGTATTGTTAATATTTTATCCAGCTTCTGTTGATTAGTACTTGGAACCCTTTAGCAAGTTTCTTTGTCTGAGTGGCTTAATCAATAATCTGCTTAGAAGAGGGGAAGGTAAGAATGGTAATTCACTAGGATATGAAGTTGTTTATTTATTTTTAAAATTACTTATTTATTTAAGTAATCTCTACACCCAATGTGGGGCTCGAACTCACAACCCCGAGATCAGGAGTCACATGCTCTTCAGGCTGAGCCAGCCAGGTGCCCAAGGACATGAAGTCATTTAATGGAGCATTTGAAAGTTAGGAATTAGGCAGAGTTGCAGTTCTATAAAATGGAGATATTAATACTACTTCGCTCTATTTTTTTTTTAAGCTTTTATTTATTTATTTGACAGAGAGAGACAGCGAGAGAGGGAACACAAGCAGGGGGAGTGGGAAGAGGGAGAAGCAGGCTTCCCACCCAGCAGGAAGCCCGATGTGGGGGGCTCAATCCCAGGACCCCAGGATCATGACCTGAGCCGAAGGCAGATGCTTAACGACTGAGCCACCCAGGCGCCCCACTTCACTCTATTTTTATTTATTTATTTATTTATTTACTTATTTATTTATTTTAAAGATTTTATTTATTTATTTGACAGAGAGAGAGAGATAGCGAGAGCAGGAACATAAGCAGGGGGAGTGGAAGAAGGAGAAGCAGGCCTCCCGCTGAGCAGGGAGCCCGATGTGGGGCTCGATCCCAGGACCCCGGGATCATGACCCGAGCCGAAGACAGACGCTTAACGACTGAGCCACCCAGGCGCCCCTACTTCACTCTATTTTTAAAGCTAATGTTTGGGGCCCCTGGGTGGCTCAGTCAGTTAAGCGTCTGCCTTTGGCTCAGGTCATGATCCCAGGGTCATGGGATCAGGCTCCCTGCTCCTCGGAGAGCCTGCTTCTCCCTCTCCCTCTGCCTGCCAATCCCCCTGCTTCTGCTCGCTCTGTCAAATAAATAAATAAAATCCTAAAAAAAAAAAAAAAAGCTAATGTTTGTTGAGTGCTTACTATGTACCAGGCACTAGATTTAACCCTTCACGTGGATTATGTATTTAATCACCACAATCCTATGAGGTAGGAGCTTATCAGTTAAAAACTGATCCTTCCTGGGGGCGCCTGGGTGGCTCAGTCAGTTAAGTGGCTGCCTTCGGCTCAGGTCATGATCCTGGGGTCCTGGGATCGAGTTCAGCAGAGAGCCTGCTTCTCCCTCTCCCTCTGCCTGCCACTCTGCCTACTTGTGCTCTCTCTTTCTCTGTCAAATAAATAAATAAAATCTTTTTAAAAACAACAAAAAGGGGCACCTGGGTGGCTCAGTTGGTTAAGCGACTGCCTTCGGCTCAGGTCATGATCCTGGAGGCCCGGGATCAAGTCCCGCATCGGGCTCCATGCTCAGCGGGGAGCCTGCTTCTCCCTCTGACCCTCCCCCCTCTCGTGTACTCTCTCTCTCTCTCTCTCTCATTCTCGCTCTCTCAAATAAATAAATAAATACATCTTTTAAAAAAAATAAAAAAAAAAACAAAAAAAACTAATCCTTCCTCAAAACCCTACATCCCCCTTTAGATGTGGCCCTTGCCTAGCCTTCCCAAACTCCTTGTTACTACTTACTGTCCCTGTGTCCTCTCACAGTTCTACTCCCTTCAATGTGGCTTCCACCCACTTTGCTCCATCAAAACCATTTTCTCTAAGATAATTAGCAGCCTCCATGTTTTCTTCCTATGCTGAACCTCCTTATACACTCTTCCCTTGAGTCTGATGGGCCCATGACACTTGGATCTTCAGCAAGTGTGGACAGGTGGGTTATGAATGCAGCTATGTTGGGGCTCCCAGGTGGCTCAGTCAGCTAAGCGTCTGCCTTGGGCTCAGGTCATGATCCCGGGGTACTTGGATCGAGCCCCTGGTTGGGCTCCCTGCCACAGTGGGCCTCCTCCAGCAGCCTGCTCCATGGAGAATCTGCTTCTCTCTCTCCTTCTCCCTCTCCCCTGTGCACCCCTGTGCGCCCCTGTGAGCGCACGCACTCTCTCTCAAGTAAATAAATAAAATCTTAAAAAAAAAAAAAAATGAATGCAGCTATGTTATAGAAGGAAAGGGAGAGTCAAAGCAATCCTTAGTTCCTTTTCTTCCAGTCCTTCTTGCTCATCAGTAAGGTGAGGGCAAAGAGTGTTGTTAGAATGTGTGTGTATGGAGAAATAAAATAAAGCCAGTTAAGCTAGTTTCGTACAGCGTTTCCACTATTTTGGTAAGAACAAAATACATATTCATGTATGAGCTATGAAATATGAATTGGGTAATTTCAGTGATTCCACACAGGAGTTAAAAGTTCTTAAATTTGCATTTAAAACTGCCGTTGCACAATATAAGATGAATGGCAAAATTCATGCTAATAATTTAAAATTTTAATATCTTTACTTAGAATGACATTAAATAGCAAATTAAAAGCACCATGGCAAGCTGAGAGAGGGACCTTGGAATAAAAAGCATTACACGTTTAGTACCTTTAACAGCTCATTATTCTTACTTTTTGAACAAGGGGCCTTGCATTTTTATTTTGCACCAGCCCTGCAAATTACCTAGCTGGCCCTGTTCACAGCCCTGACTCAGGAGTGCTAAAATGTAGCTCTGATTTCTACAACTCAGTGTGATTTCTGACTCTGAACCCCTATTCTGCCTGATGCAAAAACTTGATTGCTCCCATTCAGAGAAATTTAGTTTGATTCACTAATTTCTTTGTCACCCTAGGTTCAGAATTCAGTTTTGGGTTCCATCCAACCCAGAACAGCATCCCTTGTCCCCCTAGGTTGGCACATAAGCATAGAGGGAAGGGGGTTTCTGGCTTGTTGCCGTCCTTGGCCAGCACCTGCTGCTGCTGTCAGTCCTTAGTCTCCCCTTTCTTGATCGGCCTCTGCACTCACTGCATTTGAGAACCACATGCATGAGATGATGACAACTTAATTGGGGCTCTTTTCTAAGTTCTTGATTTATTTCACTCATTTAGTATGCACAATAATCCTATTAGGTCGGAACTATTATATCCATTTTACAGGTGAGAAACCAAGGCAAAGAGAGCTTAGGCAAATTGTCCAAGGTCACACAGCTAGGGAGTAGCAAACACACGGGCTCCAGAACCTATTGTCTTAGTTACACACTGGACTCCCTCTTTCAACCTCGTGCTCCCCAGAGGCCCTACTTGGTCATGCTAAATGTTTTTTGTTTTTGTTTTTCACTAATATAGTGTTAAATGGGATTTAAAATTTTTTTAATTTAATTTTTGACATTTATAAGAGATCAGCCTATCATTTTATTTTCTGATTTGTTTGAGTATCAAAGTTATCCTAGTCTTATAAAACGAGTTGGGTAGCTTTCCCTCTTCTTCTAGTCTGTGAAAAAATTTATAAGGGCTTTTTTTTTTCCCCCTACCAAGTTTTAGAAGAGCTTGTCAGTTAAGCTGTCTGAGCTGCTGGCTTTTTGAGTGTGGAGAGACTTATTTAACCAGCAACCAGCAGCAGACATCGTGCGCTAGATTTGAGGCTCATGCAGGGAGCGCTGACTGGCATCTGGCCCCTCCTGTCAAAGGTGCAGAGTACAGGTGACAGAGGTGATGGCGGTGAAGTTTCTTCAAGAACCATCCCCTGGTGTGGTTAGGCATGTGTCCTGGTTGTATGGGCCCTGAACACTTCTTTGCTGGCAATGTGGTCTACAAGCCTGGCTCCCGGCCCTCCTGCAGAATCAAAGCGCTACCTAATATCTTATTAGTTCTTTTCTGCTCAAATTAATGTGGGTAGATTCTGTTGTCTGTAACTAAGAATAAACTTTAAGACATAATACGTGGTCGCTTTTTGTGTATTTATACTCTATTTAGTACTAGTTTTTACTCCACTTGAGCACTCGTGTCTGATAGGAGTACAGTAAAATATAACATGCACAATATTGAAGGAGAAGAAATCTGCAGGATTGACAAGACCCAACCTTAAGACATACTCTAAAGCTACAGTAATGTCAATGCAGTATTGAACAAAAAACAAAAACCAACCAAAACCAGATCAATGGAACAGAATTGAGAGCACAGAAATAGACCCAAATAAATAGTCAACTAATATTTGACAAAAGAGCAAAGGCAAAAAGTGGAGCAAAGATAGACTTTCTTTTTTTAAAGATTTTATTTATTTGACAGAGAGAGAGAACAAGCAGGGAGAGCGGCAGGCAGAGGGAGAAGCAGGTTCCCTACTGAGCAGAGAGCCAGACATGGGGCTCGATCCCAGCACCCTGGGATCATGACCTGAGCTGAAGGCAGACGCTTAACCGACCAAGCCACCCAGGTGCTCCAAGGTAGGCTTTTTAAAAAATATGTATTTATTTAAGTAATTTCTACACTCAATGTGGGGCTCGAACTCACAACCCCAAGATCAAGAGTCTCATGCTCCTCTGAGCGAGCCAGGCACCCCGCAAATATAGACTTTTCAACAAACGGTAAACAACTGGACATCCACATGCAAAAAAAAAAAAAAAAAAAAGGAATCTAGACTCAGAACTTCCTTACACTCAAGTCACAAGACTTAAAATGGACCAGAGACCTAAATGTAAAACATAAAATTATAAAACTCCCAGAAGATAACATAGGAGAAAATTTAGATGACCTCAGGTTTGGTGATGACTTTTTCAGTGGAATGTCAAAGACACAATCCATGAAAGAAACAACTGATAATCCGGACTTCATTAAAATTAGAATTTTTTTCTCTGCAAAAGAATGAAAAGATAGCCATAGGTGAGGAGAAAATCTTTGCAAAAAACATATCTGATAAAGGACTGTTACCCAAAATATACAAAGAACTTTTAAAACTCAACAATAAAAACACAAACAACTTGATTAAAAAAAAATGAGCCAAAGACCTCAACAGACACCTCACCAAAGAAGATATACAAATGACATCAACATAAGAAAAGACGCTCCACATCATATGTCATTAAAGAAATGCAAATTAAAACAACAGTGGGATATCTCTGCATACCTGTTACAACAGCCCAAGTCCAGAACAGTGGGAACACCAAAATGCTGGTGAGGATGTGGAGTAAGAGGAACTCACATTCATTGCTGGTAGGAATGCACAATGGTATATTCCCTTTAGAAGACAGTTTGGTGGTTTTTTACAAACATACTCCTACCATACAACCCAGTGGCCATGCTCCTTAGTATTTACCCAAAGGAGCTGAAAATTTATGTCCACCCCAAAACCTGCACACAATTGCCAAAACTTGGAAGCAACCAAAGATGTCCTTCAGTAGGTGAATGAACAAACTGTGGCACATCCAGTCAGTGGAAAATTATTCATCATTAAAGAGAAAGGAGCTACCGTGCCATGAAAAGACATCAAGCAAACTTGAGGGTGTGTTACAAAGTCAAAGAAACCAATCTGAAAATCCTACATACTGCACGATTCTAACTATATTCCGGAAAAAACAAAACTATGGAAACAGTAAAAAGATCACTGGTTGCCAGAGGTTAGAGAGGAACGAAAGACGAACAGGTGGAGCACAGAGGATTTTTAGGGCAGTGAAACTACCCTGCATGATACCATAACGGTGGATACATGTCATTATACATTAGTCCAAACCCACAGAATGTACAACACCAAAAATGAACCCTAACGTACACGATGGACTCCGGGTGATAATGATCTGTCAGTGTAGGTTCACTGGTTGGAGAAAATGCAAAAAATGCACCAGTTTGGCAGGGGATGTTGACAATGGGGCAGGCTGTGCCTGTGTAGGGCAGAGGGTATATGGGGAAACTGTAGAGCTGCCATTCAGTTTTTCTGTGAACTTAAAACTGCCCTGAAAAATGAAGTCTATTTCAATATATATACGTATTTATATAACACTATGTTATAAAGTGCATTTAAGGCCACAATTTGGGGAGAGGAGGATTGTTCCTTTTATTATTTAGGAACTGCCCTTCTTTCTCACTACTTATTACTTTCAGCCTCAAATTCTATTTTATTTAATGACATTTTGCTACACTGGCTTATTTTTTATTACTGTTTATATTGGAATTAGCTTCACCTGCAAAGAACTGAGACCCAAAATAGCAGTCACCTAAGTGAGGGAGGCGATTTTCCTCTCCTCAGTGGAAGTCCTGAGATAGGACAGCCCGGAGCTGACACGGTGGCCCTGGTGCACGCGTCCTTGGGGACCTGGGTGTTCGAGCCTCGCTACTCCGCGGTCCACAGGGCGCGGCTCTCAGGCTCACGGTCCCCCCAACCCCGCACGAGAAGCCTGCTCAGCATAATTTAAGCAGAAGCACTCATGCTGGTCGTGAGATCATCCCACTGAGAGGTCTGACCTCGCTGTGTTCAAGATCGCGTCTGGACCCTTCATCACCTCAGTTGTGCAGGGCAGCTCTCTAATATTTCCCCCCACAACCGCTCAACTGCACTCCTTCCGTCCATCCCTGACGTGGTCAGTCAGTTCTGCCCCCTGTGCTCTCCCCAAACTCACAACTGTGCCATCTTCTCTTGAGCCCAACCCTCCCTTCCCCCACCCCCGCCCCAACTGCCGTCCCATTTCTTTACTCATTCTTTCATCCAAATCCTTCAAAAAGTAGTCATTTTGCACTGTCCCCAATTCCCTCACCTCCCATTCTCCTCCAAACCCACTCCATTCAGGCTTTGTCCCACGTCACCCCTGAAACCTCTGAAATCCACTTTGTTAAATCCGGGGTGGATTCCCGGTCTCATCTGCTGGTAGATCCGCCTCTGGGGCCAAAAGCAGAGGAGCGTCCCCCATGGAGCCAGCACGGGAAAGCCCGCCTGACCTTCCCACACACATCAGTGCTCAGCCGCCAGGCCCATTTAGTTCTACTGACATCAGGTCTTACCAGTTAATTCTTGAAGGCTGCACGGTGGGGCCTGTGTTTCTGACTGCCCACAGGGCTGCATGTACGGACACCGTCACTGGTGAACTCACCTGCCGTTCTCTCTGCAGAAAATATGCACACTGACCCGGTGACCTCAGCCGCGAGCACTCCAGGGAAGCCCAGCCTTTCAGAGGCTCCCGCTCCACCCAGGTGATGGAGTCAAGGCTACGCTGGGGGCAGAGGCGGGG
>NW_022589705.1:51223185-51232613 GCF_004348235.1 Phoca vitulina
ATTCTCACCAGTCTGGCTCACAGCACAAAATTTAAGAGGGCTTGACACTTACAGATCCTGTGCATTTGGAATTTGCAATAATCTGAGCATGAGAGCTGTGAGCTTCTCTTTTCAGGCTCTGCTAAAAAGCATTAATCAAGTAAAATGAGAATTGCCCAGCTGGGACCACTTAAAACCCATTCTTTATCTCAGTCCCCACCCAGACTCTGGGTCACCCCTGGCTTCAGGTCTGAGGACTATAAGGAGCTTTTACCAAAACTCTAGTTGCTTAAGAATACAGTTCTGAGGGGCGCCTGCGTGGCTCAGTAGGTTAAGTGTCTGCCTTCGGCTCAGGTCATGATCCCAGGGTCCTGGGATCGAGCCCCATGTCGGGCTTCCTGCTCCGCGGGAAGCCTGCTTCTCCCTCTGCCTGCCGCTCACCCTGCTTGTTCTCGCTCTCTCTCTCTTTCTCTGTCAAATAAATAAATAAAATCTTGAAAAAAAAAATACAGTTCTGAGTCCTGAGCCTGACTTTCATGACCCTTCGTTGGTTGAGAGCCAGCTCTGTGCTAGGCTGTTTCAGGGGCTGGGATACAAATGTAAATGAGACATGCTTTCCTGTCCTCTCCTCCCCAAAACACAGCCTCAAGGATATTCAAATAAGCTGACACATGCAGTGATAGATACAGGCCTGGAATATGTTATTTGCCAGAGAGAAGGGCCTATGTGTGGACCTTGAAGCCTCCTCTCCTCCCACAAAAAGGCATACCTCTGACGTGGCCGGTTTGGTTTCTCCGGAGGTCATTCTCCTTGGCTTGCGGATGGTGGCCTGCTTGCGGATGGTGGCCTTCTTGTGTGGCCTCACATGGTCTTTCTTGTATGCATGCATTTGGCATCTTACCTCTTTGTCTGTGTTCTACTAATCTCTTCTTATAAGGACACCAGTCAGCTTGGGTTAGAGCCTCCCCTAATGACCTCATTTTACCTTAATTACCCTATAGTCACATTCTGAGGTACTGAGGCTTAGGACTTTGACATATGCATTTTGGGTGGAGGGAGACATAATTCAGCCATAACGGTGCTCAAAAGAGATTTTTAAAATTGTGTATTTATTCTTTTAAAGAGATTTTTTAAATGAATGAATAAAGCATTAGATATTAACAGAGGAACTAGACATACCCTAAATAAATTTATACTAATAGACTTTTAAAAAATTCTCCCGGGCGCTTGGGTGGCTCAGTTGGTTAACCATCTGCCCTCGGCTCAGGTCATGATCCCAAGGTCCTGGGATGAGTCCCACATCAGACTCCCTGCTCCCTGGAGAATCTGCTTCTCCCTATTCCCCCCCACCTCCCACCCCAGGTCACAAAAATAAATTTAAAAAATCTTTAAAAAACATTAAAAAATAAAAAATAAAAAAATTCTCCCAATATTATCTGCCAGGAGGCACAAGGGTATAGCAATGAGGAGAAAAACACACAAACCCACATGATGTAAGGTTAATGACATAATCACTTACCATCTGTATTTGTGGAAATCTTTAGGACTTACAATGACATTGTTTGGATTCATCTTCACTGAAGCACAATCCACCTTACATTAATTCTCTCTATGGGTTTGATAATAAACCATGGGGAGCCCCCATATCAGTCACTGGACATATTTCAGAGGCTTTATGTTTTCCTATGGGATATAAATGTTGCCTTGTAAGTATAGGATCCCATGGTTCCCTGTGTACTCATTTAATTTTTGGAATTGGTCAATCAACTTAGACTCATCTAAATTCAAAATCAGATTTCATACTGTCATCTAGGGTGGACCCAAAGGTGGTGGGAGGGTCATTTTTTTTAAACAATATCTTCCTCAGGGGCTGGTCTTCATGTATCAGCTCTTAGCATTCCAGTTTTACAAAATAAATTTCTACTGTCCTTTCAAAGTTCACTTTATAGTTACATAGCTTCCCTATAAAACATTCTGACTCTATGTTCTATCACAGTTCATATAGGTAGACTTATACACACTACTCATTGACTCAATACAAGTCTTTCTTAGGACTCTTCTGTAGCATGTGGAATGGACTGAGGTGACCTGTGAGCCGACCCTTTGTTCATTCCAAAAGCAACACTCTCCAGAAGGCTATGGGGTTCCAGTCATTACATTCTTGTTCTACTTTAGACCCTGCTGAAAAGTAGTGTAATTGTGAGGGTTGGGGAGAGGGGTAGTGAATACAGCAATCACATAGGCACATGATTTCATAAGGATTCTATCATAAAACAAGGTATATAGTTTCCCACCAAAACCTTTTCAAACTCCTGAGATTAATCCCATCTGGCACTGTGAACAGTTTTCCACAGTCCATAGGTGAGCTTGGGCAGGAACAACTGGAGTAGCCATCCTTCATCCATGAGTCGGCTATTAAGACCCATGAGGTTACAGTGCTCTAAGAATAAACTTACCACCCACCCTATGTGTGCCACCAGAATGGTACTCCAAAGTGGGCTTTTGGCTAAGAAATCTTAGCATCATAAGGGGCCTTCAGCTGGAGCTTCCAGTTTCCAGTTCTGTTCAATTTTCACCAGGAAAAATACCAGGACATCCATAAATGAGATATATACCCTTTTAAAGAAAGCAAATTCCATGGTTGTAAGTGGTAAATAATATGGTTGAACAAGGGTTGACAAACCATGACCTGCGGGCCAAATTTGCCGGCTGCCTGTTTTTATAAAGTTTTTTTGGAACACAACTATATTCATTTATCCATGAATTGTCTATTGCTTCTTTTGCACTACAAACGCTAAACTGAGCAGTTATGACAGAGACCAACTGTCCCACAAAGCTTAAAATACTTACTATCTGGACCTTGACAGACAAAGTTTGCTGATCTCGTGGTTTGATCACACCTTGATCTCTTTCTTCTAACAAGTAATGGATTCAAGCTACCCAATGTTTTACCCCAGGGCTCCCAACTTTGCCTTTGACAGCTGATTATGTGCAATTATTCTCAGTCAATTTTTACTATAATATTTTTTAAAGTGGCGGTATAGTTGATTATTAGGGTCCTCAGGGCACACTCACAGAATACACAACTTATAATGGAAGGAATCCATTCATTAGCACGAAGAGGTTGTTCCAGGCAACTGCTAAGAATACAATGAGTCTCAGAAAAATAAAATAGGATGAAAATAGAAAGGGAGGCAAACCATAAGAGATGCTGAACTCTAGGAAACAAACTGAGGGTTGCTGGAGGGGAGGGGGTTGGGAGGAAGGGGATAATCGGGTGATGGGCATTAAGGAGGGCACCTTGATGTAATGAGCGCCGGCTGTTATAGGCAACTGATGAATCACTAAATTCTACCCCTGAAACTAATAATACAGTATATGTTAACTAAATTGAATTTAAATAAGGAATTTTTAAAAAGATAAAAAAAAAAAATACAGTGAGTCTCACCAAGTTGGTCCTAGAAGCAAGTACAGCTCATCCCTCATCTTATGGCCAGATGAAATTCATATACAAATTTTTCCCTTTGTCTCTGGTTTTTATAGATCTAGACAATTACTAATAGGTAACCCTAGGGTACCTGGTTTTTACCTCCACTTCCCAGGCCATGACTATTGAAGGGTCCTGAAAGGAGACTGGTTTTGTAGGAATTATTTTTCTAATCATGAACACAATAGAAAACAATCCACTTTTCCATCTGACTCAAATATTAATTATCAAATAAAATATATTAAAAAGTATATTATGAGGACACCAGTAATCAAAACCAACTTTCTCTAGAACAGTATTTCCTCAATCTTTTTTTTTTTTGCTATTGCCCTTCTAAAGAATCTTTTTTGGTAAATTTTTCAAATCGCTCTTCTCTCCATAAAATTTTATCATAAATGTACTATGTATCGGTTTATGTACTGTGCCTTTTGGAGAACCATGAACCATTATAACATCTAAGATTTTGTCACCCCCATTTGAGAACACACGTTCTATCACAATTATCCAACATGACATCATCATTTTTAATCCATAGTCCCATTTTTTTTTTAAAGATTTTATTTATTTGACAGAGAGACAGAGAGAGAGCACAAGTAGGCAAAGCGGCAGGCAGAGAGAGAGGGAGAAGCAGGCTCTTGCTGAGCAGGGAGCCTGATGCGGGGCTCGATCCCAGGACCCTGGGATCATGACCTGAGCCAAAGGCAGCCACTTAACCGACTGAGCCACCCAGGCATCCCCATAGTCCCATTTTTTAATCTGGCCTCAGGAATGCAGTTGATACTGTGGCTCCCTTCTTGGGCCAAAGTGCTCACTATACTTGCCCCTTTTGGGTGATTGGCCAGGGACTGGTGTGGGCTGGAACCCCCTTGTATATAATAGGGGCCAGGGCTACTGTCAGGGCACCATTAACAGCTTCTTATCAGGTCTTTGTTCACTTAACTCCACCTTGAGATCTTGCCAATCATCTTTGTTTACCAGATCTACTTGACTCACTATCAGTTAAAAAATACTGGGGGTTGATCAGGGGTTGGCATTAAATACAATATGATTGAGAATGTTTCCTGTATGAAATTGAGGCTATAAATTCTTGTCAGGAAAAAATCAGAACCAGCACATACCCCAAGGCAATTTCCTTGAGGGCACCTCTTGGTCAGTCTAGGATTCCTAACCCCAAAGTAGAGCTAATCCAGCATAAGAGCTCTTGTGGTAAGCCTAGAAAGGAATCAGTCCACAGGTGACTCGGGGGACAGAGAGATTCAGGAGCGATGTTACGAAGAAAACATAAAGCACATAAATTGCCTCATTTGTTTAACCATCTTGAGAAGAGATTTATACTTCAGTCCCAAAGTTTGTATATGACATATTGATGGTTATCTAAAAAACTCAGAAAACAAAACCAAGGCAATTACTGGGGTGCCTGTGTGGCTCACTCGGTTAAGCATCTACTTTCGGTTCAGGTCATGATCCCAGAGTCCTGGGACCGAGCCCCATGTTGGCCTCCCTGCTCAGCAGGGAGCCTGCTTCTCCCTCTGCTCCCCACTCGTGCTCTCTCTCGCTTTCTCTGTCACTATCTCTGTCTCTCAAATAAATAAATAGTAAAAAATAAAAAAATCTTTAAAAAAACAAGGCAATTACTAACTTGACAGAAAACAAAAAGCTGTACAAAAAAGTAATCATAACACACTGCATTGTTCAACTTGGAACAATATATAGTTCTAATAATGTTAACATTGAGTATTAATGTTAGGCTGGAATATATTTTTATTTTTAGTATTTCCATATTCTAATCTCTTCCTCCAGGAATACTTGAATATATAATTTAGCACTTGTTGATGTTTCTTATATAGAAATTATGTAGACTGGCCATTTATTCCTACCACCACTCTATGAGTCACCATGATCATTTAACTAATGCCACAACTGGTGAGGGAGAAGCCTGGGCATTTCTCTCCAAAAGGGGACCCTTCCTCATACCAGAAACACATCTACTCCAGAGCTGGGTATCAGCCCATAAAGAGAGATATGCCTATCACTGAGACACACTATGGTGTCCCTGATAGTAACAAAAGTCCAGATGTGAATGAACAGACCTGGAACTTCCAGATTTGAGAGTGAGATCTCCCATAGTAAAATGGTTATCACTGAACAGGGGTTGGGGTGCTGCTGTCTCATCAGGATTTTTTTTTACTTGGGCTTTAGGAGCTTGAAAGAATAATTTTTCTTTTTTTTTTTTTAAAGATTTTATTTATTAATTTGACAAAGAGAGACATGGGATCATGACCTGAGCCGAAGGCGACGCTTAACCGACTGAGCCACCCAGGCGCCCCTTGAAATAATCATTTCAATATTCTCTTACCACAATGTAGTAGTTTCTGACGTTGCTGCTATAACAATTTACTAAAAAAGTAGTGGCTTAAAACAATTCAAATTGATTATCTTACAGTTCTGGAGGTCAAAAGTCTGATATCACTTTCACAAGGCTAAAGTCAAGGTGTCATCAGGGCTTCATTCCTTCTGGAGGCTGCAGGTGAGAATCCTTGTCTTTTCCAGCTTCTAGAGGCTACCCAGGTTTCTTGGTTTATGGCCCCCATTCATCTTCAAAGCCAGCAATTGTATCACTTTGATCCCTGCTTCCATTGTCACATTTCCTTCTCTGATTCTGACATTCCTGCCTTCCTCTTATAAGGACCCATGTGATCACAGTGGATCCACCCACCTGGATAATCCAGGATAATCTCCCCAACTCGAGATCCTTAATTTAATCACATCTGCAAACTGCCTTTTGTTATGTGAGGTAACACATTCACAGGTCTAGTGGATTAAAACATGGATATCTGCCTGCCACACTAGAGGCTCCAGGTAGATCTGGTGGTGGGAGTTGAAGAGGGTGAATGGAGGAGCTGCGACCACTACTCTCTGACCCCAGGTCTAGAAAAAATACTCAGGTCACCTTGGCCCAGGGTTGCCTTCATAGTCTGTCCTCCCAAATAGCTCCAACCCAGGTATTTGGATGCCATTATGACCTACCTGTGTCCTCACTTGACCCAAGGAGATTTGCTTAGACTAGCAATTTCACCATCTCTGCAGATCTGCAGTTCTCCAAATAAACTTTTGGAGCTTTGCCTCAGTCTGTTCAGCATACCATAGAGAGTCCTGAAGAGTGGCCTGGAGGACAGAGGCATTTAATTTGGCAGCTACCTTGTGACACCCTCACCTTTTTATACTTCACCCCCTAAGTTTGTATTTACTATGGGTTGTCCAGAGTTAAAAACCTCATTCTCCTACTGGTGGACTGCTTGAAATCAGGGCATCCTGTGCTATCCAAGCTAGATCATTCTCATCCCCTGGAGAGCCTTAGGGTCCCCAGGGCCCATGGTTCCACCTTGGGAAGGCACAGAGAGCCCCAGGGGAAGAGGGCCAGGCGACCTTCCTTGCTCACCCTTCATGCAGAATCCTATCTCCTGCCCTTGCTCGGCTTTTGTTTTGTGTCCTCACTCTGGCATTAGAGCCATTCCTCCTAGTAATACGGTCTTGTGGTAGACCAATGTGGGTGCTCTCAGAGCTAGGGGAAATTTTATATTTCAAATTTCTATGGCCCCAAGTTGTTGGGAGGGCTCTTGTAGCTGGCACCTCTGTATTAGAGTCTTGGTAGGGAATTTCTTTGCTAGAGAGCTCCTGGGGTGGAGGGAACACTTGCCGTTGAGTAAAGTTAGAAGTGTTGCATAATGAACCAGGTAGCTTTATTTCTGAATTAGACTGTGTCTGACTGGCTTTAAGAGTGATCAAAAAACTCCCTGAGTTTTCAAGAGATATGAGAAGAATTTCTGCAACTGAATCCATTTAAAGGGATGATAGAAAACCAAATGAACTTACATTCTGATTATATGCCACAAGTTAGGTTTGTATTGTTCAGCATACCTAATACACGAATTTCCTTTATGAGGTCTCAGTGTGAATAAATTTCAAATGATTACCAACAAACAGTTCACCCACCTGCAGACTCACTAAATATTCTCCATTATTTCTATCAGCATTCTTTTAAAATTTCTCCAGTTGGGTGCCTGGGTGGCTCAGTTGGTTAAGCGACTGCCTTCGGCTCAGGTCATGATCCTGGAGTACCGGGATCGAGTCCCGCATCGGGCTTCCTGCATGGCAGGGAGTCTGCTTCTTCCTCTGACCCTACCCCCTCTTGTGCTCTCTCTCTCACTCTCTCTCTCTCTCAAATAAATAAAATTTAAAAAAAATTAATTAATTAAATAAAATAAAATTTCTCCAATTTATGCCTGTTGGGAAATGTCCTGGAAACCTAGTTCAAGTGACTTCCCCTTCCAAACAGCACTCCCTCCCTCCCCAGTTCAGGCCACTTGATCACTTTATTGGGTACAAGGAATAGATTTGGAACTGGAAAGATTTCCTCTTTGGGGAACAATTAGCCAGTGTGGGGGCACAGACCATCTGGGCCCAGTACAGAGATAGCTTTCTTCCAAGAGGAATGCTAAGCACATAGACACCCTGACCCTTACTGTTCCAGTCCCTGTTGGGATTCTCTGTTCCAGGGTCCTGTAATGGAACCTGCAGGTCAACCCCATTCTATGACCACTGACTGGAGTCTGACTCCTTGTAGCAGCTTTGTATCTTCAGACTGGAGCCCAGCATTATTTCCTGCTACCCACACCTCAGCCTGGGTCACTGGCAAGGGAGCAGGAAGATCCCTGTATTAGGAGGACAGGCAGAAAGGAACAGAACCAGGGAAGTCATCTCTTGTTTAGTGAGCACTGCTGTGCCAGGTATTGTGCTGTGTGCTTTGCATACTCAGTGTAATTTCACTGAATTTTCTTAATAGCCCCATGATGTGGGTGTTACTATCCCCATTTTGTAAGGAGACCAAAGTTCTATATTGTCAGGGATCCAGCAAGAAACAGATGGCATACTCAGGGGGTTGACTGAAGAGAGTTTAAGGAATGGACTATTTACAGAGGTATGAACAGAGGTAAGGGAAGTAATAAGAGATAATGAAGTCTTGAGGGATTAGCAACAGCTAGGAGCCATTATCACCCCTAGGTCTAAAGGGAAAGAGGGAGAGAGTTATTTGGAACATGAGAGCTGAAGCTGAAAGAGGGTCGAAACAGTGCAGTATGACAGGGCAGGGAGGTGGGGGATGAGGGGAATTATCACCCTGCCCTCTCTTCTCCCACTGCTCCTACACAGTGGTTTCTCCACCACCACTTTCCATTGGCCAAACCCAACTGGATGCCAGGGAGCAGGGATGTCTGGATGATGCAGTCTATAGAGCTCAGCCTCCTGAGGGGCAAATGGAGACCAGCCAGCACATGTTCTGAGAAATTAAGTAATTTAACCAAGTCTTGTGCTGAAATGTAAACCTTGGTCTTTCTGAATTTAGAGTACCATCCTGCTGTCCTCCCATTATCTACAAGAATAGCAGCTAGAAATTTGAAGGAAAGATAGACAAAGAAATTAAATTTCAGCTCAGAGACTAGCCATATCCAAAGTACATTCCAAAGAACACTAGGCTTTTATTGCCAAAATGTTTGACAAATGCTTTATTTCATACCTCCAGTTTGAACTCCAAAATGTGTTTTAGCATATTAAAGACTCTGAGAAGTAATTAAACCTAACTAATTTTTGCTCTTTTCCCCAACTCCATTGACCATAAAAACCTTTTTTGTTCATGTAATACCAATTATATCACACAGACTTGTATTCCTAAAAACACACTTGGGGAAGTACTGCCTTAAGCAATGTAAGGTGTTGGTAAAGGTAAATGAAGCTGCAGTGGAGAGAATGAATTTGAAAAGGTCAATGTAGGAGACAGGCAGACCAAATAGAAGACTACAGAAGACCCGGAACTTGTGAAGCTGCCATAGGAGGGAGAGGAAGAGCAGGTTTCCCTTCCCCATCCCTTCCCTTCCCTTCCCTTTCCCTTCCCCTTCCCTTCCCCCTT
>NW_022589705.1:51232623-51333780 GCF_004348235.1 Phoca vitulina
CCCTTTCCCCTGTCCCCTTTCCTTTCCTTCCCTTCCCCCTTTCCCCTGTCCCCTTCCCCTTCCTTCCCTTTTCCCTTCTCCTCCCCTCTCCTCCCCTCCCCTCCCCTTCCCTTCCCTCTCCTCTCCTTTCCACTCCTAGAGTGACACTTAAAGCCTGGGGAGCGGTTGTCATCCCCCACATTGAGAAAGTAGAGCAGAGGGTCCAATTCAGCTTCAGGGTATGAGAGAAGCTCTTGAAATTACTTAAAATATTGTGTGTGCATGAATATAGGCATTTTTCTTTCAGGGAATAGTGTCTCATAGCTTTTAGCGTCTTTCCAAAGGTATCCTTGAAAAAAAGAAGCTTAAGAACCATTGTAGAATGAGGAGGAGGATTAAGGGTGGAGTCTGCAAGGAGAGACACCAAACAAGTCTGACACCCATTGGCCCAGCGATGGAAGAAATGCAGGGTGAAATGGGTCACGGAATCCAGAGTGGAAGGAAAGATGAGCAATTAACAATGGGCAGTCCAGCACAGTTAGGTCTAGAAATAATCCTTTTTTTTTTTTAAGATTTTATTTATTTATTTGACAGAGAGAGACACAGCGAGAGAGGGAACACAAGCAGAGGGAGTGGGAGAGGGAGAAGCAGGCTTCCCACTGAGCAGGGAGCCCGATGCAGGGCTCGATCCCAGGACTCTGGGATCATGACCTGAGCTGAAGGCAGGCACTCAATGACTGAGCCACCCAGGCGCCCCTAGAGATAATCCTTTTGATTCAACAATTAGGAGGTTATTGGTGGCCTTATCAAGAGCAGTGTCAATAAGGTGTTGTGTGGGTGAGAATACAGAGGGTGGAATAGTGAGTGGCTCGGGAGGAAGTAGAAGGCATGAGAAAAGACAAACTCCTTTAAGATGCCTGGGGCCAAGATAAGACTAAGATTTAAGTGTTTCTATTAATTTGAGAATGAGAGCAATAAAAGCAGTTTGGTATTCAGGGCCCACCCCTGAAGATGCTGTTATAAAAGGAAAAATGGATCTCACATATTAAAAACAATTTCTCTGGGTGAATAACAAATATAACTCATGAAACCCATCAACACACACACCCATGCAAAAGCAGCAAGTGAAAGTAGGGAGAATAGGTCACAGTAAGGATAAATATTGAAGATCAGAATCAAAAGGATTTGCTTTTGATCTGAGCAGCTGGGCGAATGATGATGTCTTTTACAGAGTTGGGGAAGACTGGGATAAGAGAATTAGGGGTGGAAAGCAAGAGTTCCGTTCTGGAGATACATATATTATGGTAATCACTTTGCAATCTATATGTATATCAGATCATCACATTGTATACCTTAAACTTATACAATATTATATGTCAATTATATCTTAATAAAGCTGGAATAAAGTCTAATTTATATATATATACATACATATATATATTTGCATATACAGACGTACATATACATATAAACATTTACATATATACATATACTTATAAACATTTGTAGATATATATGCATATACATATATTCATTTACATATACATAAATATGTAATTTAGTAATTCAATTTAATGACACATTAAAATGCCTGGCTTTACCAGCAACCGAGCCACTGCACTAAGACATTAATCATTCATGTCTCTGATTAGTAAATCAAAAAAAAACACTGAGGTTGTCTTGGAAAATTTTCAGGTGGCCTATACTTCAGAGAAAGTATGGCCTGTGGATAATACTAGCAAAATAGTTTGTCCTGGGCACTTAGGTTTAGCTGGATTCATGTCACGGCATCCTAAACCTGAAAAGTGATCCCAGAGCAGAAAGAACGTTTCCTGTTTCTTTCCCTTGGAAGTATTTTCACTTTCAGGAGACATCAATGTTGCCAAGTGCTTCACTCATCAGCTCATGGACGTGGACCCCACAGCTCCCATTGATGTAGCAATCCCTTTACGGAGACCAGTTTGCCCTTAAGAGAAATTCTAGGCCTCTCACATATATTTATATATTTTTCCACATTGCCAAAAATTCCACACTGAATGAACCTGAAGGGCAAATCATTCCAAGTCTTGTTGCAGCTGCCATGGTTTTCCTACCACTGGGTTGTGAGACATACAGGCATCTGGGTTGTTAGTAACCAAGAATGAGAAATGCAATGGCTAGTCCATTGAGTGTAATGTCTTTACTGGTTTAATTTTAGCAAAGATGAATATGTATAAGGCCTTTTGTAACTTTGTTCATTATTTTGGTCCCTTTTCACACAAGATCTTCTATTCCTCAACCATGAATTCCATTAATAAATAATCTCCATGGTCAGAGAGGAAATAATGTATAAATCTTGCCTATACTTTTCATTTGCAGATGGTTTCATATTTGATCTTTACATTAGAGCCAATGTTTCTGGTTTTGGTTTTTCAAATGGCATCTTTCAACACCACCTGATTGTTGGAAGGACCTCATGAGATGCTACAGGTAATGCCCTCGTCACAGAGCCTGGCACATAGTCAGTGCTCAGTAAGTACTGGCTGGAGGCAGAATGCACCATGGTTAAACCATTCTGGAGTTGGAGTGCTATCTTTATGAACTTGAGCATGTAAGTTAACCTCTGTCCCTCAACTGTTTGTCTCATCTGTAAAATAGAGAAAACGACAGTCCTGCCTCACAGGGTTGGTGCACGGATCACATTTCCATCAATGAACATCAGAAATGTGTTTGTATAAGTTAACATGTAAAACATTCCCCAAAAGTACCTAGCACACTGTAAGCATTATTTAAATATCAGGAACAATTCTGGGATAATAGACTGAAATGATAAAATGGTTTTATCACAATATGCATACAAAGTATTTATTCAAGGTACTCATAATTTGTATCATACTGCCTAATTTTTGTTGGTGTGTACAATTAACACCCATGCTTACTATGTCCTAGGCACTCTGCAAAGCACTTTTTAAAAAAGATTTATTTATTCATTTGAGAGAGTGGGAGGAAGGGGGAGAAGGAGAAAGAAACCTAAGCAGACTCTGCTCTGAGCATGGAACCCAACATGGAGCCTGATCTCATGACCCCGAGGCCATGATCCAAGATGAAATGAAGAGTCCAACACCCAAACCACTGTGCCACCCACGCACCCCTGCTAAGTACTTTCTAAGCATTGCTTTACTTAATACTCTCAACATTCCCTAAACAGATGAGGAAACTAAAGACACAGAGCAAATGAGTGATTGCCCCAAAATCAGCGACTTACCCACAGTGTGTCCAACTCCAGAACTCATACACCAATCTGTTATACCTCCTACAATAGTTTGAAGCTATTGCCAGTGAAAACACATGTATGATAGGATGCCAAAAATAAATAAGGTCTCTAAGAAGGGAGCCAATAATTGAGACTAGAACCTGGGATAAAATAGTAATTCCATCAAGCATTAATTTAGAGCTAAGTTTTCTAGCAACCCAGACAAAACAGAAATTATAACGTGTCATGTGGTATCTGATTTAAAAAAAAATAAGCCATGCTCTCCCTTACTTCACTCTGAACCTGGTGCACTCCTACTCATTTTTTCATCAATATGTGCCATGGTTTGTATTCTATTTCTTACTCTGCCATTAGGACCAATGGCAGCAGGCTAATGTGCTTTCTATATTTCAAAGACACGGTAGCTTAATGCAGCATTTCCCAAACTTTGATCAGAAAAAAAAAATCTTTGTTGGCAGCACATCTATTAATATCTTCAGAACAATGTTCCTCACGACACACTGATCTAATGTAAGAGTATACGAAGGTGAATAAACTCTGGCCAATGTCCAAGGTAAAGGGAAATAATCCTTGTATCATGCTTTCATCTTGCTTTCAATTGTAAATGTTAGTTTTTCTGTAAACAGGCCTTCTGACTCATTAGGGCTCTTTGTACAAGAAGGTATGTTTGCATTTTAAAGTCTTATGTCTCTCAATAAAGCCAAGTTCTGAAAACACATTTTGCTATAATAAAGACCTTTCTGAGATCATAAAGCTAAACAGAAGTATGATGTATTAAAAAGTTCTTCCTTACCATGGAACTAGCCACAAGAGACCCATAAATATTTATGTATATAATCTTTGTCTATGAACCCATTGGGCCAGTACAAAACCATGTTAAAGAAATACATGTGGTTATCCATATGTGGGTGGGTTCATGGGTAGTAATGGTAGGGTATGTGTCCTTCAGGAATATTAACTGCTCTCCTCCAGCTGGGTGACTTTGACAAATCACTTCCCCTGCAAGCATCTCAATCTGCCCTCTGAAAAATGAGGGTATTGAATTACAATGTTTCCAAAACTTCCCTAAAGATAAGAATGGGGGAGGGGGGAGCAGTTAAATACTGAGATTACTAAACCCTCTGCTGAGAGTATGATTAAAGGGATCTAAGTTGCTTATTTTTTTGTTTGTTTGCTTGCTTGTATGCTTTTCTATTCATTTGTTTAGTATTCCCTCTCTTGAAAGGATTGGCCTTACACATTCTTGAAGGTGACCAAGGAAGTCCCCCTTTACTCCTGTTCCTGTAGAATGAAGTAGGCATGGAGGTGGCAGGAGTGGGATGATCCTGCTGTATCCCTCACACCATATTAAGGTCTTTAAAAATAAGTGAACCAAATAAACATTTGCAAGTAAATTTTCCAACATTAAATTATTGCATAGTTGTGGAGCACCTGGCTGGCTGGGTCCATAGAGCGTGCGACTCTTGATCTTGGGGTTGTGGGTTCAAGCCCCACGTTGGGTGTAGAAATTACTTAAAAATAAAATCCTTAAAAAATTTTTGCATAGTTGTTTGAGGTTGGGGTGGAGGCCACAGAGGATGATGTCAGACTCCAGAACACAAAATTTTTTTCCCCTGTCTTCATTTTTAAAACTCAGCCCATCTTAACATTTCCTTCTGAGACCAGAAGTATGATCCTGGGCTCTTGGCCAGAACCTCTCCCCCTTTTAAAGACTGGCCTCTTTTCTCTCATTTCTTTAAAGAATGGAGAAGAGCAGAAAAACCTGGAAAACATTATGCACCTTCAACAAAAATAAAATCCAAACATGCTATGTCAATTTCTTACGCCAGGATCTCATTTTATTTTCAGATATGTGGGAGAATCTTTTATGAGACACTCAGCCCAGCGCAGCAAGGGGAAAATAGGATATGCTGTAACTAGGTTGTAAATAGATTTCAATCCCTTGCGCCACTCTGCCTTTAATTCCTAATGCCCTGCCCCATACTGGAATGACAGGGTCAATAGCCTAAATCTCAGAGGTTTTCAAAATTCCCTTCACACAGCCCTAGACTTCCTTATGTGCACAAACTAAATAGAAACAAAACCGAAATTGTGACAAATGCATTGAAATAAAACAAGCATTTTTTTTTTTTTCTGTACAGGAAGAGTAATAGATCCAAACAAAGTCACCCAAATTGATTTTCTCACTTGCTGAGCTGCGTATCTTTATTCTGCACACTGGTTCCTCTTCCCTGGTGCCCTTTTCATTAATTTGCTGGTGGATTTGAACCCAATCTGATTCCTGTCCTTTCCATAAAACCTTCATTCTCTCCTGAGAACCAACGTGTAGGTTGAGGAAATAGCAGTTAAAAGCAAAAATAAGTTAATACCAGACAAAAAGTATTGAGTAAGGCAGGCTAAACTTTCTTCATGCTTTCTTTCTTTTAATGCCTACATATCCCTTGGAGGCGTCTGCTCTTATTTTCTTCATTTCATAGATGAAGAAACTGAAGCTTCAAGGGGTTACAGCTAGTAAGAGGCTGAGCTAGGACTTGAACAAATTTCTGTTTTGCTCCAGTACTCAAGCTTCTAATCACTGTGATAAACCTCTTTTATCAGGAAGCTTTGGAAGGACTTAGATATTTATGTTAAAAGTAGCAGAACTTTGTAGGGAAGATGCCAAGGCAGCAAGACAGAGTAAGAAAGGGCAAAGGCAGCCACATATACTTGGGCATATTGGGCTCTACACACCTCCAGGGGGCACCATTCCTGTTGTAGTCTATGGAAATGGCACCCTTGAAGTTGTGCTGGGCACTACCTCCATGGCCACATGCCATAAATGGGAATGGGCTTTGATGTCTAAATAAGCTCCCATGATCTTTGAGCTTGGGTCAATAAGTGGCTTCACTTCTCTAGGCTTCAACTTCATCACAAGCAAACTGGGGTTGCCAATAAACACAGAACAGGCAATCCTGCTAAGATGACTGCTACCCCAGTGGCTATTATAGTGGTTATGAATGCATAGTTTATGAGTACCATACTCAGAAAGCAGTTTCTCTTAGAGTGCTCTTCCTGGGGATAGAAGATCATTTTGAATTGGATTTGGCCAAGTGCTAGCTCCTTCTTCTTCTGAACCTCTAAATACCGGAGTGCGGAGAGCTCGGTATTCCAGCATCCCTTTTACTTATCCTCATTCTCAAGGTTATCTCCCATTGGCCCATAACTCAAATGCCATCCAGATACAACTCCAAAGTTCTATCTCCATCCCTATCCTCTCCTGGAACTCCAGATTCTGTATCTATCTAGATATCCCCACTTGGGTATTTAATAGGCACCTGAAATTCAATACAATTTAAAATATACACACAAGCAACAATAAACAAGTTGGACTACATCAAAGAGCCCTGCAGAGCACAAGAAACGATCAACAAAATGTAAGGCAACCTACGAAATGGGAGAAAATATTTGTAAATCATGTATTTGAAAATGGGTTAATATCTAGATATACAAGGAACTCATACAACTCAATAGCAAACTCCCCCCGAATAATAATAATAATTATTCTTATTATTATTACTTTATCCAATTAAAAATGAGCAAAGGATCTGAACAGACATTTTTCTAAAAAAGACATGCCAATAGGCAGGTATATGAAAACGCACTCAACATCACTAATCAAAAGCACAAGATATCACCTCGCAGATGTTAGAATAGCTATTATCAAAAAGACAAGAGATAACAAGTGGTAGCAAGGATTTGGAGAAAAGAGAACCCTTGTACACTACTGGTGGGAATGTAAATTGGTATAGCCCCTGTGGAAAATAGTATGGAGGTTCCTGAAAAAATTAAAAATAGATACATACCATATGATTGAGCAATCTCATTTCTGGGTATATATCTGAAGGAAATGAAATCAGTATCATGTACACCCCTATGTTCAAGCATGTTGACAACAGCCAAGACATGGAAACAACCTAAGTGTCCATCAATGAATGGATAAGAAAAACAAATATTATTCAGTCATAAAAAAGGAAATCCTGCCATTTGCAATGATGTAGATGAAACTCCACTGAATTTTTTTTGGAGTGCATTCCAGACAGGATGTTTCATCTGTAAACATTTCAGAATGTATGTCTAAAACATAAAGAATCAAAAACCCCACTATATCATTAGCACATCTAAAAAATGAGCAATAGCTTCTTAATTTTATCAGATATCCATCAGGAATCGCTACGTGTTCCCCTACAGTCCTAAAAATATTTTTTGACAACTTGTTTGCTGACTGCATCCCCATCGTGTCCTTTCACAGGGCCCTTTTGTTTCTGTAACAGATACAGAGGCTTGATCAGAATCAAGTTTGAATTCTCTCTCTCTCTTTTTTTTGGCAAAACTACTTTATAGGTGGTAGTGTGTACTTCCATTGTGAGCTTTGTTATATCTAATGGTCTCCTTTTGTGATGTTAGTGGGTGTTGATGATCATTGCCTACATAGAGAATTCATTAGGGATTATAAAGTGGTGATCCTCTGACTATCATTCTTTTTAATAGTAGCTGAAATACTTGTGTGAAGAGAAATAGTTTGTACAATTAATACATATATTTGAATATTTGAGGCAAATTTCTTTTAGAAATGTCAGGATACATTTTTGATTCTTTACCAGTTTTCAAAATACTCAGATGGCTCCCTGGTGTATTTTCAAGTAATCAAAGCAGTCATCAAGTAACTATGTTTTAAAGTCACTTTGGAAATTTTCATATGATTATGCCTTCAACTCTACCCTATTAGGTTCAAGTGCATCATTTGGTTTTATTTTCTTCAAATTTAGCAAAGTAGAGAAAAGTATGTAGGGAATGCTACCATTTACCCAAGAATGATTTGTGTGTGTGTGTGTGTGTGTGTGTGTGTACACACATATATATAAATTCTTGGAAGAATAAACCACAAAAAAAGGGGAAGGACAAAATAGCATGGAAGAGAAAAGGATAAAGGCTATGTTTTTATAGATTTGACTTTAGAACCATGCATACATATTACATAATTAATAAACAAAATTAAATTACATAAAAAGCAATCCTTAAAACTCAAAAGAATATAACTTAAAAAAATTTTTTTTAAGATTTTATTTATTTATTTATTTGAGAGAGAGAGAGAGCAAGAAAGCATACACAGGCTCCCATCAGGGAGCTTGAGGTAGGGCTCGATCCCAGGACTCTGGGATCACGATCTGAGCCGAAGGCAGACACTTAACCGACTGAGCCAACCAGGTGCCTCAAGGATGTAATTTTTGAAAGTTGCTTCTACCACTTCACGGCTGGGAAGCCCTCAGTAAGTTACTAAGCCTCAACTGATTCATCTCTAAAACTGGAGTAATTACAGCAACTCCCTCGTTGAGTTAATATGAAAATTAAATCATGCACATTAAATATATTTAGCACAGTGCCTGGCACAGGACAAGTATCCAAAATATATTAGCTATTTTTTTTTTTTTTTACAGAGACAGAGATAGCGAGAGCAGGAACACAAGCAGCGGGAGTGGGAGAGGGAGAAGCAGGCTTCCCGCCGAGGAGGGAGCCGGATGTGGGACTCGATCCCAGGACCCTGGGATCATGACCTGAGCCGAAGGCAGACGCTTAATGACTGAGCCACCCAGGAGCCCAATATATTAGCTATTATTTGTAACCCTAAACCTTGGAGCAGAATAATTTGGAATCAAGTATCCATTTTACATAAAGATTCTCCCTGAGATCCTTCTCAATATGGAGATCCTCCTAGATATTTAAATATTTCATTTATAAAAATGTAGTTTTTCAGAAATGGGGCTATTACAATCTTGAGAGGGCTAGTGGTAGTCTATACCAGCCAAGCACAGAGAATCTGCTGAGAGCTGGACCTTGGAAGTGGCATTGACTTCACCGCACTCCAGTGAAGGAGAGGCAGTGTTCACTGCACACTAAGGAACTTCCTGCCTCTTTGAGCAGTGGGAAGCTTCTAGAACTCCACACACAAAAGAGCAGGGCTTTTGGGGAAGAGACTGGACTAGGCCAAGGCGCTTGGTGAGAGGAAAGCCTTTTGAACAAGTCTTTCTTCTGATGTGTTTCTGCTCCATTACTCATGTACTCATGAACATTGCCTCTTCCCATCATGAGTCTGAGGGGGTCAGCATCTGGTTGGCAGGGATGTTTCTGAGAGCCATTCCTAACCTAGCATATGTCTTGAAATAACTACACACCAAAGTGAATTTGAGCCACATGAAATGTCCCATTAAACCCAGACTAAATGGGTTAGACCCAACTCATTCTTTTTGTTGAAAGATTTATTTATTTGTCAGAGAGAGAGAAAGCACAAGCAGGGGGAGCGGCAGGCAGAGGGAGAAGCAGGCTCCCCGCTGAGCAAGGAGCCCGATGTGGGGCTCGATCCCAGGACCCTGGAATCATGACCTGAGCCGAAGGCAGACGCTTAACCAACTGAGCCATCCAGGTGTCCCAACTCATTCTTTCTTTACCTGGATCCTAAAATTGCTTTTGACACAGGGGAAAGTAGTATGGGGGGAGCAGGTGGTAGGAATTGCAGTGGAAAGAGACAATAGCCTTAACCAATTTCAGTTAAAATACTGTGTTTTTGTGAATTTATAAAAACATATGACTATATAAACACATTGTTGGGGATCCTCCCAGGGCCTTGGAAGCGTGTCTGCAAATGAGGGACCTTGTGGCTTAAGCTTTGTCAGCTTCATAGTAAATCTGTCTCTGCTTATCAAGAAGCTCAGTTTTCAGAAGGATTTTCTGGGAAATCCTTTTTATAGAACTGCACCTCATTTCTCAATCTATTAGTCTGTGGGATGAGGTATTTCCGTGTCCAGTTTTCTAAAAATGGAGTGATGCCTGCATGTAAGAGCTAAAAGCTATGTGAGGTGGCTGATGGGGGCGAAGGGGTGCTAGCACCAGCTGCTTCCAGAATAGTTTTGAGGGTGCAACAGCCATGGCAGGGGCCAGATCTGAGCAAGGAGGCAGCACTCTAGGGAGTAGATGCACCCCAGACACAGGCTGGTAGAATCACTCGGCACCACGGCAGTTAACAAAGACAATGATGGCAGAGGGGAAGTTTCCAGAACAACCTCTGCCTTTCAACACCCCCACCACACATCCCCATCCCCCCACCCCCACCCCACTCCCTTGCCAGATAGCTATAATTACACTGGCCGGGTTTAGCTGGAGAATTTTGGATGCATTCCCATTATGGCCTTATTGATATCCCCTGTTATCATGCCTTGGGCCCCTAGCCAGGAGAAGCACCTGGTCTAATTTTATTTATCACTAGATCCTTAATATCCTCTGGGAGCGTCAGGACGCTTCATTCCAAAGACTGCACGAATGAAGAGTATTATTGCAAATTACTCATCTCAGACCTCAGCCCAGACTTCTGTTTTGCATTTTTATAAATGGCTAAAAGGTTAGCTTTGGTTGGATCAGTTAGAATCATAACATTTTAAGTTTCACCTAAGGTTAAAGTAGCAGCTTTCAAAACTCATGATTTCAGAATATCAGGAAGTGACGAATGAATTAATTGGAAATTATTATTAGAATTAATGAAGCTTTCAGAATTGCCCTTGTGAGCCCTGTAACAAACTCCTTTTTGTTCAAATTTCAAGAAAGTCACCCAGAACATGGCTCAAAGTTCCTTAGATGCCTATCTCTGTAATGAACAGGAGGTTTGAAAATGTGCCCTGCTTCCACAGCAGACTTTATTGCTTTTCAAGATGGAAAGACTTTTAGCTTACAGAAAAACAAGCACCCTCATTTCCCTCTTTAATTCCTATCCCTCCGACAGAAACACACAGTGAAAGAACAAGTCAGCTGGGTGGACTCTCAATGGCTTCCTGTGGTTGTAGCTCTATTGTGGGACAGAAAGGATATTCAGAAAGAAAAAGTGAGATTTCATCTGTACTTTCATAAGGAAGGAATGTGATGCGGTCTGCACATAACTTTGTAAGGTATATCTGCTGTTGCAGGAATGGGTCACAAAGTAACTCCACTTATGCAATTATTTGTACAATAGCTGTTTTCTCTATTAGACTGAAAACTTACATGGGCAAGGCTCAATTTCACGTGGGGAAGTTTACCTTTATGTCCTTAGACTCTAGCACAAGATGGATGCCAAAAATATATATTGAACAAGCACTATCAAAGTCCCAAAGAGTGATTAAAAAAAAAAACAACATAACTAAGGCTCACATTAAAAAAAAAAGTCCAGTGATTTTTAGGGAAGAAAATGTACTAGTTTTTGATAACTTTTCATTTTGCAATAATACCAAACTTACAGAAAAGTTTTAAAAGTTATACAAAGAACTCCTGGGTGCTCTTCATCCAAATTCCCCAAATTTTAACATTTGCCACATTTGCTTTAATACATATATTAGAGTATTAATACATATATTAGTTGCAGACATGCTGCCCTTTTATCTCTGAATACTTCAGTGTGTAATTCCTAAGAACAAGGACATTCTCATATATAACTATCACATGATTATCAAAATCAGAAGATTAACAGTGAGACAATATTATCTAATCTACAGACGGTATTAAACATTTGCTCATTGACTTAATATATCCCATATAGTAAAAGAAAAATAATTTTTAAGGATCCAATCCAGGAGTACACATTGCATTATAATATCGCTTTAATTTCCTTCAGTCTAAGACAGTTCCTCAGTCTTTCTTAGTCTTTCATGACCTTGACATTTTTGAAGAGCATAGGCCAATTATTTTGTAGGAGGTCCTTCAACTCAGGTTTATCTGATGTTCCTTCATGATTAAATTCAGATTTTGTAGCTCTGGCAGGATCAGCAGGTAAGTGATGTGTCCTTCACAGTGCATCATATCAAGAGGCACAGAAGACAGTTTGTTCCATTCCTAATGATGATAACCTTGATCCCTTGAATAAGGTGGTGTTTGCCAGTCTTCTCTACTATAAAGTTACTATCTTCCCCTTTGCAATTTCCCTTTGTAGTTAATAAGTATTTTGTGGGGAGACTCTTTGAGGCATGTAAATATCCTATTCCTCATCAAAGTTTCAACTGCTTGCTTTAGCATCCATTAATAATTTTTGCTTGAATTAATTATTACTGATACTTGCTAAATAGTGATTGTCTAACTCTATCATTCACTCTACATTTGTTGGTTGGCATTCTACTATTAGAAAACTGTTCTGATACTCCTCTGTTTAATTGATGTATTTATTTATATTAACATGGGCTTTAATTATTGTTTTCAGCATTGGGGTTTTATCTGTTAATATCATTATTTATTTGATGTGCCTATTCTCCCAGTTTAAGTTGGCTCCCATGTTCTTTTGACATGGCCCATTATTTCTGAGCATTACCCTTTTCTGTAAGATAACAATATGTTCCAGGCTCAACCTGAACCTTTTCTGCCCAGCCCTAAAATCAGTCATTTTCTCAGGAGCTCAGGTTCCTTTAAGTGGAGAATGGTCTCAGATTCACTTTTAAAATAAAACAAAAGCAAAACAGAGAAAACACAACTACTCAATAAATGTAATAAATATTTTAAACATATTCTGATCTATGCCATTGCCAGTTAAACAAAAGAGACACAAAGTTAGATTCATTAAGGCAGTGTAGTCCATTACAGTGTGTAATGACAAAGGATCATTACATTGGACTATTCAATTGATGATGTTAATGGTTTTTTAAATATTTAATCAACTTAGTTCCTTCGCAAAATTAAAAAAATAAGTTCTCCATATATTAACGTCTTACTTATAAAAACAAAACAGAATTATTAGAAGAAAATTCAGAAAAATAGCTTTAGAATAGAGCTACTGCAAGATTTCCTAAACAGGCACAATGGACATACAAGTTCATAATTGTCACATCTTTTTGGTAGACTCTTCATTACTGTGCATCAATCCACTTGTCATTATCAAATTCTTCATCTCAAAGTCCACCTTGTCTGATATTTATATTTGTACAACAGCTTGCTTCTGATTGGTATCTTTGCAGTATGTCTTCTTCTGTCCCTTTATGTTCATTTTCTATCAGTTTGTTGAGGCCTGACTCCTGTAAACAACATACACCTGCATCTTTACCTTGTCACAATCTATTTTATGTTAATACCAACTTACTTCTGGCAAAAAATAGCAACTTTGCTCCAGTAAAGCTCTATTTCCTCCCTCCTTCCTTTGCGCTTCTGTTATCACATCTATATTATATCTATATAAACTCAGTAATACCCAGTTATAAATATTGCCTTAAACACACATACAGTTGGATTTGAGTTACTGTTTGATGTCATTCTCTTTTGGCATGGAGGATTTTGTTTGGTATTTCTTTAGGCAGATCTTCTAGCAATGAATCATCTCAACGTTTGCTTATGTGGAAATGTTTTGATTTCACCTTCATTTCAGAAGGATAGTTTTGCTGGATGTAGAAGTGTTAAGGATGGTTTTCCTGGAAATTGCATTCTTCACTGACAATGTTTTGTTTGCATCTTGAATATGTCATCCCACTGCTTTCTGGCCTCTGTTGTTTCTCATGAGAAGTCAGCCATTGGCGTACTTTTGTTTCCACTGGTACATAATGAGTTGTTTTGCTGCTGTCAAAAACCTGTCTCTTGGGGCACCTGACTGGCTCAGTCGATAGAGCATGCAACTCTTGATCTCGAAGTCGTGAGTTCAAGCCCCATGTTGGGTGTAGAGATTACTTTTTAAAAAAAAGTAAAAAAAAAAAAATTGTCTCTGCCCTTTTCTTTCCTCAATTTGACCATTAAATATCTAGATGTGCTCCTTTTTGTAGTTATTCTGCTTAGAGTTGATTGAGATTCTTGTATCTTTAGGTGAATACTTTTTGACAGATTTGGGAAGTTTCTGGTTATTATTTCTTCAGATGATTTGCTACTCTTTCTTTTCTCCTTCTTGGACTCTTATTATACATTTATACCTATGTTGGAACAATTAACATTGTCCCACAAACATCTGAGGCTCTATTTATTTCTCTTCGATCTTTCTTCTCTCTCTTCTTTAGAATGGATAATTTTATTTGATCTATCTTCATGTTTACTGATTCTTTTTTCTTTCCTCTTAAATCTGGCATCGAACCCATCTAGTGAATTTTTTTATTTTAATTTTTGTATTTTTCAATTCTAGAGTTTCCATTTGCTTTTTTTTTTTTTTACAGTTTTTACAGTTTTAATTCCTCTTTTGAGACTCCCTCTTCATTGACTCAGTGTCAGTATATTTTCTCTTAATTCTTTGCATATACTTATCACTGCTGCTTTGAAGTCTCTCTGCTAAATTCAACATCTTGGCCCATTGAGAGACAGTTTGCATTGGTTGCTTTATTCCCTGAGCATGGATCACACTGTCCTGTATTTTATAGGTCTAGTAATTTTGGTTAAAAATTGGACCTTTTAGATAATATTTTGCAGTGACTCAATTCTGTTTTTCTGAGTTTTTCTTTTCTTTTCTTTTTTGTTACTAGCCTATACTTGTACTATGGAATCTCTCCACAGTGTGCAGTCACTGATGTTTCTGCTAGCTTCTTACTCTGATTTTAATTTTTTAAGCTGGCCTCCTAGGGGTCATCCCATGCCTGTGTAACTCGGTGGTTAGCCGATGATTTGCACAGAAGTTATTCTCTAACACCTCCAACCTGTAAAGCTTCCATTTTCTGTCTATCTGTGTGTAGGCTGGAGAATGTATTCAACTTTGCAACCAGTTCCAAGTCTCCCCTGGCTTTCACTTTTTACCAGGCTCTCTTAAGTCTCTTCCAGTCAGCTAGGTGTGTGTGGAGTTGAGCTCAGTGTCTTATGGCTCTCCCATTTTCAGAATCTCCTCGCTAAATATATGTCTCGTCCACTACTCACATCAGCTGGAACAACAACCTCAAACTAGCAAAGCTGTGGGCTTTCTCCTTCTGTTCCCACAGAGCCTGCCACCATTAGCTACTCCAAAGACATTGGCAAACTGTAAATAAGAAGTAAAAATATGGCAAAAGCTATCTTTTCCTGTGCTTTATAAATGTTAATAATTACCTTAGTGTTTTTATGCAACAGAGCATTTTCAGATAGTATATGGTGCCCCCTACGTTGCAGCATCATATTGGGGCCAGTCATAAAGTACAAAGAAAAATGAATTGAGTATTTTTTTAAAAATAGGCTCCATGTGGAGCCCAATGTGGGTTTTGAACTCATGACCCTGAGATCAAGACCTGAGCTGAGATCAAGAGTCAGACGCTTGGGACACCTGAGTGGCTCAGTCCATTAAGTGGCTGCCTTTGGCTCAGGTAATGATCCCAGGGTATTGGGGTCAAGTCCCGCATTGGGCTCCTTGCTATGCGGGGAGCCTGCTTCTCCCTCTGCCTGCCGCTCCCCCTGCTTGTGCTTGCTCTGTTTCTCTCTCCCTCTCTCTCTCTGACAAATAAATAAATAAAATTTAAAAGAAAGAGTCAGACACTTGACCGACTGAGCCACCCAGACACCCCAAATTGAATATTTTAACTGTAGATATGACGAACTCTTTAAAATTCAATAATTGTTTGTTATGGCTTTTCAAACTAGAAATGAAAAAGCCACGGAAGCGCCTTACAAGGGAACTTACTGTATTTTCATTGGCTGGAAAAGTACACATAATAGCAGAGGGACTAATAAAACCTTATATAGTTCACATTGCTGAATGACCACTGGATGGAAAGTCAGTGACAGAAATCACAAAACTGCCATCTTCCAATGATTCAGTAACTCAAAGTAAAGATTTAGCGACAAACAAAAAGACTGAGTTTGTATCTCCTCCATAGAGCTGAACATTTGCCTGAAAATAAACAAACCTACATATCTGCCTAGACTTGCAGTTTTGCATTTATTCAGGTTCAGCACCAACTAACCATCAGAGATCTTCCTTTACATGAATACGATAAACACAAGTGGTATTGAAGTTTTCAAAGTGTTAAGTAACATTTTTTGAATGGCTTGGGTTATCTAGTAAAAACTGTTGACATTAGTCCGGATGGTGTAAAAGTGATGGTGGGTATAACTGCTGGTGCTTTAGCATCAATCAAAGTGATGGGGCGCCTCCCTATACTAGTAGTCATTAGGTTCTTCACCACCACACACTTTCAGGAAAAAAATTTTTTTACTGAAGAACATCCTTGATGAAGCAGGAGAAATTATTAATTTTGTAAACTCTCATTCCTTGAGTACACACACACATTTTTTTTTGAGTACACATATTTTTAATATCCTGTATTGAATGGGAAGTACACATAAAACACTTCTTTCTTTTTTAAAGATTTTATTTATTTATTTGACAGATAGAGACATAGCGAGAGAGGGAACACAAGCAGGGTTAGTGGGAGACAGAAAAGCAGGCTTCCCGCTGAGCAGGGAGCCTGATGCGGGGCTCGATCCCAGGACCCTGGAACCACGACCTGAGCCGAAGGCAGACACTTAACGACTGAGCCACCCAGGCGCCCCCACATAAAACACTTCTGCGGCATACCAAGTATGATAGCTGTCTCGAGGAAAAGCACCGTTGCAACTGTTTGAAATAAGAGCTGACCTAGCTTCTTCACTATGGAACACCATTTGAAAGAAGGACTGACAGAACAACTTTGGTTATTCAGACTTGAGTATTTGGCAGACATTTTATAAAGAATGGACAAAGTGAGCCTATTTGACAGGAGATATTTGTGAGCTATTTTGAGAAAATAAAATTCAAGCTTTGCTGCAGAACTTAAAATTGGGGGAAATTTGTATCTGTTCCCATGAGCTTGACAGCCTCCTAATACTCAAAGACTTCTGATGAGATCAATGGTGATAATAACATATGTGATATTTAAAAATTTTGTATACAGATCTTCGACTTTCAATGGGGTTATGTCCTGATAAAGTCATTGTAAGTTGAAAATATCATAGATCAAAATGCATTTAATAGGGGTGCCTGGGTGGCTCAGTTGGTTAAGCATTTGCCTTTGGCTCAGGTCATGATCTCAGGGTCCTGGGATCGAGCCCCGAGTAGGGCTCCCTGCTCAGCGGGAAGTCCGCTTCTCCCTCTCCCTCTGCCCTCCTCCCCCACTCATTCTCTCTCTCTCATTCTCCCTCAAATAAATAAATAAAATCTTTTTTTTTAAAGAATTTATTTATTTGACAGAGCGAGACACAGCGAGAGAGGGAACACAAGCAGGGGGAGTGGGAGAGGAAGAAGCAGACTTTCCGCTGAGCAGACAGCCCGATGCGGGGCTCGATCCCAGGACCCCAGGATCATGACCTAAGTCGAAGGCAGATGCTCAACGACTGAGCCACCCAGGCGCTCCAATAAATAAAATCTTTAAAAAAATACATTTAATAGTTCTAACCTCCTAAACATCACAGCTTAGCCTAGCCTACCTTAAATATGCTCAGAACACTCATGATAGCCTACACTTGGACAAAATCATCTAACACAAAGTCTGTCCTATAAAAAGGTATTGAATATCTCATGTAATTTATTGACTACTGTACTGAAAGCGAAAAACAGGATGGTCGTAGGGGCACAGAATGGCTGTAAGAGCATTGACTGTTTACCTTCATGACTGCCTGGCTGAGGGAGATGCATTCACTGCCCCTGCTTAACATCACCAGAGAGTGTGTACTACGTAGCTAGCCTGGAAAAAGATCAAAACTCAAAATTCAAAGTATGGTTTCTGTTGAATGTGTATCCTTTCATAACTGCTCCGTGGAGATTTCTAGCGAGTGTTCTAGCATCTTGTCAAAAGTTAGGGGTTTGTTCCTCTCAATCCCACTCAGCATTTCCCTTCTGGCTAGTTCCATCCAAAGTTTGGCCTGACCCTCACCAACAAGCATGTGGACTAACTAATGTAAATCTAAGAAACCAGGTTGCCAAGTTTGAATAAGTACGTTAAATTCTTCAGCAAACTTGTGAGGGTCCTTAGTCACTTTAGAAAACTCTTTAACTATGGCTTGTAATTCAGCCTTAGTCCAGAGAACACAAGAAACCTGAGGTTTATTTAGATCCTCAGAAGACTTATTTAAAGAGGCAAGTTTTAATAGGTTCAGGAGAGGAAGGGGTGGGATTGATTCAGAAGAAAAGGGAAGTTCAGCAGAAAGAGAAAAATGGTGCTGGAGGCAGGGCCTGAGCACAGGGCAGCCACTGTGTGTGTGTGGATGAACATGAGGGAGGGGAAAAGAGGCCTCAGAAGCCATTTTGACTCCTTTCAACTACTTGTTTGCCTCAGTTAATTTAGAAATAGTATTTTACAGGGGCGCCTGGGCGTCTCAGTTGGTTAGGTGTCGGCCTTCAGCTCAGGTCATGATCTCAGGGTCCTGGTCTCAGCCCCGCATCGTGCTCCCTGCTCAGTGGGGAGTCTGCTTCTCCCTCTCCCTCTCCCCCTTGCTCGTGCTCTCTCTCCCAAGTGAATAAATAAAAAATCTTTAAAAAAATAGAAATAGTATTTTGCAAAGAGGCAAACTTAGAATCCTGTAAACATCTGAAAGCCTCGAGGTACCATTTAAAATAGGCATCCCATTAAGCTTCCACCCTGCGTGCGTGCCCCCCTCTCCGCTTTTCTTCTAAGAACCCTCGGCTTTCTAATTTAATTTTGAGTAAAACAAGTTTGGGGAGATGGAAAATTCCCCATAATAGATGCTGATGTCCTAAATTACTTTTCGTTAAGTTAGTCCATTTAGTTTTACATGTGCATGAGGGGGCACCATAGTTTTTAGACATAAAACTGGCCAGAGTCCCAGTAAGGGGAAGTGGGGCACCCTCAAAGCATTTTGATGACTGGGATTCCATTTCTTTAAGGATTTTCTCTAAAGCAAAGGGAAAAATTACTCAACAGCAGTTCTAACAGGAACAGCCTAGCTCCATAAGGAATCAGACCAAAGGCCAGCACAGTTCCAGTAGGAACAGTCCAATCCCAAAAAGGAGTCAGACTGAAGGCCAGCCCACGTCCAACTGGCACAGTTCCAACAGGAGCAGTTCTATTCTGAAAATGAACCAGACTGCAGGCCAAACAAGTACTCTCAGAGAAAAAAACAACGCCTTAAAACAGATCCTGAATAGGGGGTGCCTGGGTGGCTCAGTGGGTTAAGCACCTGACTTCTGCTCAGTTCATTATCTCAGGGTCCTGGGATGGAATCCCAGGTGGAGCCCTGTGGAGCCCGCGTGGGGCTCCCTGCTCAATGGGGAGTCTGCCTGTCCCTCTGTCCCTCCCCCGCCATGCTCCTGCGAGTGCACACGTGCTCTCTAATAAATAAATAAAATCTTAAAAAACAAACAAAAAACCCAGATTCTGAATACAGCCTGGAGAACTCAGACACACATGTGGAGCCTGAAATCCAAGAGAAAACTTACCCTTAAATTCCAGGGTCAGTGAGAAAGCAGTGAGTCCAGTTGGCCCTTGGCTACTGGCACCTGTTTACTCACCAGGCTTGGAGCTGTTGGGGGTCCTCTCTGGATTGCACATCTCATCATCAAGTAATGTTAACCTGAAAAAACAAAACTGCCAGTTATTTTACCAGCAAGATGGGTTTATTTATTTTTAAATATTTTATTTATTTACTTGACAGACATAGCAAGAGAAAGAACACAAGCAGGGGGAGTGGGAGAAGGAGAAGCAGGCTTCCCTTGGAGCAGGGAGCCCAATGCGGGGCTCAATCCCAGGATCCTGGGATCAGGACCTGAGCCAAACGCAGATGCTTAACGACTGAGCCACCCAGGCGCCAGCAAAATAGGTTTATTTGGAATAGCAGAGAATTGCAACCTAGGACAAGCAAGCTACAGGAGAACCAGAAGCAAAACCATAGGAGGGATCACTCTTTTATAGAGGAAAGGGGGACAGTTGGGAAGGCTGTTATAAACAAAACTCCACTGGACGGGCACCTCGCTCGCTCAGTTGGTAGAGCATGCGACTGCTGATCTCGGGGTCGTGAGTCCAAGCCCCCCATTGGGCACAGAGTTTACTTTAAAAAATAAAAAATAAAAAAGTCCATTGGAGGAAACTGGGAGCTCAAAGTATAGTGGCTTTTCATTGGCTGAGCTGTGATAGGCTCTCATTGGCTAGTTTGTTGCCGGGGGAGAGGAAAACCTGTCTGTCTCCTGCCGGGCTGATAAGGTAGCATCCAGAGGCAAGGTCCTCCCTTCCTGTTGGGTTTGCAACTGACATCAAGTAGTCCCGAATTGCCCTCCCCGCCACCTGCCTCTGATTCCATCCTAAAGGAGGTTTCCTTTTATTAATATTTGTAATATGGTTTCAAATCCACACTGCAACTAACCTTCAAGAAATTATCACTTACCAAGTTTTTGTGTGTTCTCAAAGAAAAATATCCTCAATGATCTGAAAAAGCTATTAAAATACTTCTCCCTTTTCCAACTACGTATCTGTATCTGCATGAGGCCAGAGTTCATTGGTTAAGTAATTCATTTAAATAATATATTAATAAAATAATAATATTATTATTTAAATAATTAATACATTGTAAATATGTTTAAAATTCCCCAGTTAATTTTAATATAATAAATACAAAGAGATATGACCTATGTATAAACAATAGCTCTTTAGGGTCTTTAATTTTCAAGAGTTTAAAGGAGTCTTTTTTTTTTTTTTTTAAAGGAGTCTTAAGACCAAAAACTTTTGAGAACAACTAGATTTGAGTAATAAGGGCAGAGGAGTTTTGGAGGTTTGAAAAGACAGGAAGAGATGTGAGATAATACTGGGAAAGTAACTGGCCTGGATAATGTGGCAAGAGCATCCACTAGCGGCCTACTCGCACATACTGATCACAATTTTAAAGTGAGACCAGTCAGCCTGGTGGTGTAGTTTTTCTCCAGCTGCATTTGAGTGCATAGTGCAGGCTTGGAGCAGGTGAAGACTTGGATTTACTGTAGTTTGGCTTTGCCAGGCTGGTGAAAAAGAGGAAGACTAGGGTAAGGGAGTTTTGTGCACAAAGGAATGATTATGGTGATATACTGTGCAATCTAATCTGGGCAAAAGAATGGAAGGCATGAGAAAGATGAGACATAGTGGAAAATGGGAAGAATAATGATTAGTAGGCTTTGATAAGGTGGCTGAATTGTTGGAAATAGAGCTCTACATGGAGTAAGCTTGAGGAGGGGGGAGGGGGTGGTCCAAGAGTGGGATGTTTATAATTTAGATCGTAGAGGGGGTACAGTTACCATTTATGGGTCTAGCATATGACAGTGGGGGTGGGTGGCTGAGGTAGAGTAGAGGACAAGGTCACATGGGAAGAAGAGGGTGAGGAATCAGCTGGTAGGATCTATACATCCATTCCGGTTGTTAAAATGTTGCCATTGTTTTGTACCAGTTGGTTAATGAGTCCATCCTGATGCTCCTCCATTGCCTTGGCCACCTGGCCCCCTGCCCCAGGACCCCAGGACCTCCCTATAGCAATTAAAGTGTAATACCTGGCGCAGGCTGAGGCCCTGCAAGGGGAACAACTTTGCTTCTGATTGGTCTCTGCCTGTGCTTTACCTGAAAGTCACCACTCTTTCTATGAATATTGAAATCACCAAGATTTGAGATAGGCATACTCTTGGAGAAAGTGGCAATAAACATGAACTAAAATCATCAAGGAGAAAAGACCAAAGACCCAGGGGTCTAAAGACTCCTGCCTGCAGTAAGAAGTGAGTGCTATTGTCTGATGCTATGAGCTTTAATGCTGGAGATTTTCATAGAGGAGGGAGGAGCAAAGATCTGACCTGGAAACAAGGAAGAAGCAGACACATAGCTTCTGGGCCCAATGGGAGGAAGAGGAGGGGGAGGAAGCAACTGCCACTTGCAAGGGTTACGGAAGAAGCAGGGTCCTCAGGAGAGAGCCAGGTTTCAAGAACGTGAAAGGAACTTTCAGAGAAGAGGTTGAGGGTGTGAACGGTGGCTGGCAATCCTATCAGACCCAACAAATGTTATGCAATGCTCCTTTACTATTCCGGAATGGAGTTCAGAGACAATATAACCTGTGCATAAACATGATTTTTAAAAGTGAATCTAATGCCTGAGTGACATATAACAGAGAAATAAAAGTAGTATTATTTAATTAAATAACGTCTCTTTCAATATGTAAGAGCTTGGGAATGCCCTCAATCAGGTTAGGATAAATTGATATGCTTGCAATTGTGTACCAAATCACCATGGATGACAGACACTTACAGATGCAAATCGTTAGTGTTGTATTGACTCACAATTCAAACACCTTGAGCTGCTTTGCTATTGGTAATGTGATTTTTTTCCCCAAAATGATAAAGAACTCCTGGTAAAGTTTCAAATATAATAAAGTACAATCTTCTCTTAATTTACATCATCCTTGCGATCTTGAAAAATTCAGCATCCTTGGTTCTTACCCATCCAGTGCCAGTGTGGCTTTGCAACAACCCTAACAATTTAAAATATTCCCACAGATTTCCAGAACTGTCCCTAAGAATCAGCACCCTTCATGCTGACTTTCCCCAAACGGGATTTTTTGAATGACCATTATGTGGGGCAAGGGGCACAATGTTTGACCTTGAGAAGGGGTGGATGTTGCGGTTAGCTGGGGAGGAACACTACAGAGCTGCATGTCTGTGATGCATGGTCTCTGTCCTGGAGGAGCTGGTAATCTGGTGAGCAGGTGAGATTTAGAGGAGACTAAGAGCATTGAAAATAATAGTTATATGAAGGTTACATACTCTTTACTTTTAATAATACAAGAAAAGACAGGAAGACTCATAACAGCAACACTTTTCACAGGAAAAAAATCAATCTCGTGGATTTTAGAAGCATTCTCTTGTCAATTCAGTTTTTTAAATATGTGACAGAGGTTTTCTATATGGAAAGAGTTACTTGCAATTGCTTGGTTTTCATGGATAGTTCATTTAATAAAGTTGTAAATTTAAAACACAGCTTTTCTTAAGCCTTTAAGCTCAATTTCATTTGTCCCTTAACATTCAGTTAAGTTTAACAGATGATATTTCTTGAAACAATTAACCCATTTCACTATCATGGTAATTAAATCCTCTTAAACGTTTCAAATTATAATCCCAAATTTAATATACTTGATTCTCTCAAGCAAGACGCTCAACAAGGCTGATTCACTGATAAGACAAAGAAAACCTTCTGTAGCATGAAAACTCTAGTTACAAACCTAAGGTGTCTAAAAAGTCCTCAAAACATTTCAATCTTGGGGCACCTGGGTGGTTCAGTCGGTTAAGCATCTGCCTTCAGCTCAGGTCATGATCCCGGAGTTCTGGGATCGAGCCCCGCGTCAGCCTCTCTGCTCCGTGGGAGCCTGCTTCTCCCTCTCCCTGCTGTTCCCCCTGCTTGTACTCTCTCTCTCAAATAAATAAATAAAATAAAATAAAAAAAGAAAACCTCCCTTTAAAAAAAAATTTCAATCTTTTAGACAAATACTGTTTATAAAATTAGACAAATCTTCATGCATTTTAAAAGTAACCTTTCCAGGGGCACCTGCGTGGCTTAGTTGGTTAAGCATCTGCTTTCAGCTCAGGTCATGATCCCAGGGTCCTGGGATGGAGCCCCATGTCTGTCTCCCTGCTCAGCAGGGAGCCTACTTCTCCCTCTCCCTCTGCTACTCCCACTGCTTGTGCTCTCTCTTTCCATCTCTCACTCTGTCTCTCTCTCAAATGAATAAATAGAATCTTTAAAAATATAAATAAAAAATAAAAGTAACATTTCCAATTAAAATAACACAATGTGTTGGGGCGCCTGGGTGGCTCAGTTGGTTAAGCGACTGCCTTCGGCTCAGGTCATGATCCTGGAGTCCCTGGATCGAGTCCCACGTCGGGCTCCCTGCTCGGAAGGGAGTCTGCTTCTCCCTCTGACCCTCCCCCCTCTCATGTGCTTGCTCTCTCATTCTCTCTCAAATAAATAAATAAATAAATCTTTGGAAAAAAAAAAAATAAATAAATAAAATAAAATAACACAATGTGTCAAATTTTCTTAAATGGTTCAAACACCATAAATAACTATTATATACAATTTTTCATGACAGTGATAAAACTTATTCCTAAACCTCACAAGAAATTATTAATCACATGGGCTTAATTTACTTTATTATCTCTGTACTTGGTTGTAAAATTCCCTGAGTAGCAGTCACTTCCCCAGCTGCAGGGAGCAGATGTACCATCTCAGGCCAACGGAGGGCCTTGGCCAAAGACTCCCGTTAAGGATTTAGGTTTCAAAGTCAGAGGTTCTGGCCTGCAAGTTGGATGGTACTTCTGGGCTGATGCTACTCAAGACTCAGGTTCACTTCCCCAACCTTGTCTTTAGGTCACGGAAATTTAAATCCCCAAATTTTCTTATGATTTGGATCATGAGTCACAAGAAGTTATTCCACGTAGTCAAATCTTAAAATCTTTATTGTAACTTTGTTCATGCCTCTTTACTGGCTGGTAGGACTATATGCTCTTCACCTATTTTATTTCTTACTTGTCTCGCTGATCTGATTTTTATAATCATTTTATGGACATCCCTCCTTTGCTCCCCACCTGAATCCTGTATAATTTAGCGCAGCTCCTGAATTGTTTAAATTAATTCACCTAAAATCTATTGAGCTCCTCCTATGGTCCAGACACTATTCAAGGCCCTGGAAATAAAGTATGAAACAAAACAGAAAAACAACCCTACCCTCATCGAACTGCCTTTCTAGTGAGACCATGACCTTCTCACCATCTTGAGCTACCACTCTGAGCCGGAACTATGTCCTTGAAAACCCTGGCTGGCTCAGGGCCCAGAATATAACAATAAAACAGAAATAGTTAATATTTCTGAGAGCTTACTGTGAGCCCTGCATAATTCTAAAGGCTTTGTTTGTGTCTTTCATGTAATCCTTGCAACAGCCCAATGTTGGGAGGTGGTTATTTTACAGATAAGGAAGCAGGCACACCGATGTTCAGTCATTTGCCTATGTTCCATAAATTTGTAAGTAACAGGGCCTGAGTTCTAAACCAGTCCATTTTCTGGCTTATATTTAATGGCTATACCACACTACCTCCTAGAGTAGTGTGAAGTAAATGTTTGAAGAAAAAAAAATCCATAGGAAATTCTTGTGGTCCTAGTCGGCTGGTTATCTTGGTGTGTGTTGACAAACTAAAGGTTTATTTCTCCTTCCTCCCCACCCCCCCAACCTCATGTCTTTATTTCTTCTGTTCTGCCTAACTGGCATGTCTGTTGATGTTTTATTTATATATTCTTAATTTAAACCATGTACACCAGGGTGTCCAGAGCCAGATTCTATCAGGAAACTTGCCCTACCTTTGCAAGCAGGAAAATGGGATTAGATTAAACCAAACAGGAAAAACTGTGTGGTGTCTTTGGTTCATCTCCACCTACTCCTGCCATGGCTGATCATGGCAGACCAGAGGCAACAGATGTCCTACTGGGAAAGCCACAGAGCCTGAATGCTTGCATGTCAGCCACCATTTACAAAAGTAGACAGATTCAGCCTTACTTGGATTGGTGGCAATTTCACGAGGAGCCTTCAGCAGTGACCAAGGAACTTCTCCCTCGTCAGACAGCTTTCTCAGGACTGGGCATCAGGCAGGATGAGAAAGAATAGATGTCCCCAGTGCAGACACCTTTTTAGGAGTCTCTAGTATTGCTTAAATGGGAGTGTGAATGTTCATGAGGCTCTTTAAAAAAAAAAAAAAAAACCCTAGTTTTTGATCATTAAACAAAATCCACTGCAAGAGTCAGTGACCTTTTCATGGTTTTGTAGTATTGCCTTAAAGCGAAACTATAAATCTGTGTTTCCCATCCAATAGTTAAGTCTCAATAACACTAAAATGATTTCGATAAGGAGATAAAGACAAGTAAGATGATAGAGGTTCAAGCCATTGTGATTTGAACATTGAAAAATACCACGAAGGCTTTTTAGACTCATGTGCTGGCAAATGTGAACAGAGCAGTCCTTGACTGCTTGTCACCTACCGCCTATACGAGGTAGGGCTGGATTCGGTATGTGACAGAAAATCCCAAAATACCAGTGGCTCAGACAATGGAGATTTTCGGAATAATGGCCTTTAACAAACACTCCTCGGTAATTATGCCTTTGGGTGACTTGCCAATGGGACATTAGCATATGTGACACCAATGGAGGTGTGAAAAGCACTTGCATATCAGCATTTGCCTCTCTTTTTTTGGACCCTGAGACTGCCATGTGAAGAAGCTTAGGCTAACCTACCATAGGATAAGACCAGATGGAACACAGATGAGCCATCCCCACTGGGTCCCCTGGATCAATCAGACATATAAAGACAACGTGGGCCATCCAGCTCCGGCCAATCCTCCAGCCACACAGCTGACCTGTAGAATCAGGAGCTAAATAAGACAATTGTTGTTTTAAGCTACTAAGTTTAAAGTAGTTTGTGATGCAGCCAAAGCTAACAAATGCATATAATGTAGAAACTTCTTTTTTCCTCTCTTATAAATGAGAAATATGAAGTCCAGGGATGGTATAGTATTCCACTTTGTCATGGACTTCTTCCGTCTTGTCATTCCCCTATCCGCAGTCAATGGCTTATACTTCATGACCCAGAATGGTTGCCAGAGCTCCAGCTGGTGCAGTTCAATTTCTAGCCAGCAGGAAGCAGGGTAGGGGGAGTGATGGAAGAAAAATAGGTTCCTTCTCTTTATAAACACTCCCCAGAAGTTTCACATACCACCTGTGCTTACATCTCATTGACCAGAATTTAGTCATGTGGCTATATAGTCCCGGCATCACTTCCTAACAAGAGAGGTTAGGAAATGTCATCTTATTTCTAGGAGCCATTAGCCCAGCTAAAAATCTGTATTGTTTGTTTTGGTTTTGTTTTGTACTAAAGAAGAAGGGAAACAGATCTGGGGGAAAACAAGCAGCTTCTGCCTAACTTTTCTCTGTTGTGAACTCCTGCAGCCCAGGCTTTTACTCGCCTTTGAATCCACAGCACCCCACGACTATTCAATAATGTCAGTGGAATGTTCCTGAGGGAATGGACGGTTTCTTCCTCAGACCCCTGAAGGGGCACCCACCAGTTTAGGAAATGTACCCCACCTTCAGCAGATGGTTGGCACCATCCTACTATGAGTGACTATCCTAGATCTTATTAGAGAGGTTTCAGAAGGTAGTAAGAAAACCCTGAGCCTTAAAGTCAGAAATCCTGTCTCTGTCAGTTTCTTCCTGGGAGACTCTGGGCAAAGAGCCTACCCTTATATATCCTTGTCTTTAAAGTGAGAAGAAAAGATTCAGCCTTCATGGGGAGTTCATTCTTAACAGGTACAGAATATTTGTTTGGGGTGATAAAAAGTTTTGGAAATAGGTAGTGGTGATGATTGCACAACATGGTGAATGGAATTATTACCATTGAAATGCACCCTTGAAAATGGTTTCGAGAATTCCTACCTCACAAGCTTGCCATATTTCTTTCGGGTGTGCCTCATGTAAGTTTATGGAAGAACGTGACAGGGGAAAATTTAGAAAGGCAAAAGGAAAAAACAATCACAAAAGGGTGGTCTGGGATGGGGTGAGGGGATGAATGGCAGTGGTTGGAAGTCAGTAATTACATTTTCCAGGAATGTTCAAGTCTCATAACCAGAACCCTCTGTGGTCTCTTGGCAACACGTAGACCGTACAGAGAAATGCCTGACATGCAGAATTTGTGATGCAGTGGTTCTCTGGCGGCCTTCTGTGCAGAACTGATAGTGCTTATGTTTGCAAACTCCCAAAAACTTTATCATCGAGCTAGGTGAGACAGAGTTCACTCCATCTGGTCCAGACTGGTCATTCAACTTCAATTCAATCAACATTTAACGAATGCCTGTGTGCACTCATTAGGCTATTAATAAATATTCTGGTTCTTGCCTCAGGACATAAGGTCAAATTTCATTTCCCTCCTGCCTTAGCTTTGACAAATGAAAGAGCAGAAGTAATGTGTGTGGTGCTGAGTGAAAGCATCCTCTTTCCCTTTTCCTGCCTCAGTGAGCGCAGAAGCACATGGTAAGATGAAGCCTCTGTCACCTGTGTCTAGGAGTGGCTACAAAGGGCCATACTTGGGGCGCCTGGGTGGCTCAGATGATTAAGCATCTGCCTTCGGCTCAGGTCATGATCCCAGGGTCCTGGGATCGAGCCCCGCATCAGGCTCCCTGCTTGGCGGGGAGCCTGCTTCTCCCTCACCCTCTACTGTTCCCCCAGCTTGTGCTCTCTTGCTCTCTCTGTCAAATAAATAAATAAAAATTTTAAAAAAATAATAAAAAACAGGGGCGCCTGGGTGGCTCAGTTGTTAAGCGTCTGCCTTCGGCTCAGGTCATGATCCCGGGTTCCTGGGATCGAGCCCCGCATTGGGCTCCCTGCTTGGCGGGAAGCCTGCTTCTCCCTCTCCCACTCTCCCTGCTTGTGTTCCCTCTCTCGCTGTCTCTCTCTGTGTCAAATAAATAAATAAAATCTTTAAATAATAATAATAATACTAAAAAACAAAAAAAACAAAGGGCCACACTTGCCACTCTGCACGAAACCTGGAGTATGACGGAGGAAAAGAGTTTTGTGTGTTATGTCTCGGAGACTTTGGCATTGTTTCTTACTGCAGCATTACTTAGCCTAACCTCACTATGTGTCTTGCCCTGGGCTAAGTGAGTATTTTAACGTAGAGACTAAATTCTAGAGCGAGGGAGCCTGAGTGTCCATTAGAGCGAGGGAGCCTGAGTGTCCATCTGGGTTAGTTACTTTCTCATTGTGTGATCTTGGGCCAGTGAACTTCTCTGTGCCTATTTTCTGCATTTAGAAGAGGGGGGAAAATAATGGAAACCACCTTATAGGGTTTTTATGAGGATTAAACTAGGTGTGCAACATAGCTCAGCACATAGTAAGTTTTCAAAAACGTTGGATGGTGATGATCTTATTTAATTTTCACAACAACTCTACGTAAGATTTGTTGATTGTCAAGCCATTGGGATTGCAGCATAACCGGGTCCTAGGCACACAAGTAACAAGACAAAGTTTTGAGATTAGAATTCAGCACTGACCCATCGGTCCACCTTTCAGGCGAACTTCTGTGTGCCTGGAAGCTGTCCAGCTCAGTGTGCAGCTACTTCTCATCTGTCTTCAGCTGCTCTCTAGAGAGTTCATTCACTTACTCAGCTTCCCCAGTGACCAAACCCATGCAAAAGATCCCCCTGGGGTGGACACTCAGAGCTACAGCCCTACAGCCACCAATCCTGGTCCCTCAGTCAGAGACAGTCCTGCTCTCCTGCCTAAAAGGCTGCCCAGGAATCAGACCCTTAGATATGGAATCCATTTGATTCCCTTCTGCACCAGACTTGCCTCTTGGTCTGCCAAAGCCAAATGATTTATTTAAACAGTTTTTAAAAAGAAATAATCGGTGCACAAGGTAAAAATACTCCAAAGATGCAAAAGGTTATAGAGAGGTGTCTCTTCCACCCTGCTCCCCAAAGGCAACCGAGGTGGGTTTTTTAATCAGTTCCTTGTTTCTCTCGCTGGCTGTCCCATCGCCCCGGAATGCACTTCTGGGGCTAATCTCCTTCCGGCTTGGTAGCCACACCCACTGCTCTCTCCCGCCTGCAACACCCTCCTCCTGGCCTCCTAATCCTGCACATCCTGCCAGGTCTATTCAAGCCATCTTCTCTAGGAAGAGGTTTTTAGCAATTCCAGCTCTTACTCATCTCTCTTCTTCCTGACAGCATCCCATATCCGGACATTTTGTCATATCCAACTGACCAGGTGGTAGTTTCTAATGCTTGGTGTAGGCCACCCTCACTTCCCCAACCAGCCTGAAGGCCAATTATCCATCCCCGTGGCTTCCAATACCGCCCACACCCCGATGACTCCCAAATCCACTCTCCTGAGCTTCAGACATATTTTGGTTGAAACTGGCATCTTCCTAGTTGTCCTATGGGAATGTGCTAAACTGAATTCTTGCTTCTTGCCCTTAACTTACCCTACTTCTTGAATCTCCTCTCTCAGTGAATGGCATCAACATCTGTTTAGTCATCTGAACCCGAAACTTCCCACCACCCCCACAGCCACTATTCCCCTATGTCCCTAAATTTCCGGCAAGGTGACCACCTGCCATTCTCCAGACAGAGGCTTCACTTTCGTGCCTTTGTTCCTTCTATTCCCTTGACTTTCCTCTTTCCCGCTCCCCTCTGCCCAGCCCTAGCCAGACTCCATGGTCCAGCACAACTATCGTCTTCTTCGTGAGACCTTTCCCTCCCCTCTAGCTCTGATCTCCGCTCTCGGGCAGAATAAACTACTCTTTCCTCTGTGCCCTCATATTTGTGTTCTTGCTGCATATACAACATGTTGATGGTTGTATCTGCCTGAGAGTGAGCAGACATCATCCATTCATTTAGCATTCCCAGTGCCAAACTTGGTGCCTGGTTGTTGAGGAGACAGATACTCAATCTATGTCTCTTAGACACATACATGAATGAATGAGAGAATGCATGAATTAGATATTATATAACTTTTAAATCTGTAAACAAGGGATTGTAATGTATAATTTTTAAGGGACCTTGAAGCTGTAAAATTCTATTATTTGGAGCTCCTCAGTGTCTCTAGCAGCCCCTTTCCTTCCTTCCTCCCTTCCATCTTTCTTTTCTTCCTCCATCTTTCATTCAAATAGCTATTGAGTTCCCTGTGTGCCAGGTCCTGGACAGGACACTGGGGAGACTAAGGATAATAAGGAATTTTGTCTGCTTTCAAGAAGCTCACACCTTGGTATCACAATTCCAGATTTCAAGATAATTTACAAAGCTGTAGTAACCAAAACAGTATGGCACTAGCATAAAAATAGACACACAGACCAAGAGAACAGTATGGAGAGCCCAGAAATCCAAGCTTGTATGGTTAATTAATCTATGACAAAGGAGGCAAGAATATACAATAAGGAAAAGACAGTCTCTTCAACAAATCGTGCTAGGAAAACTGGACAGCTGCAGGCAAAAGAATGAAAGTGGACCACTTTCTTACACCATACACAAAAATAAACTCAAAATAGATTAAAGACCTAACCATGAGACTTGAAGCCATAAAACTCCTAGAAGAAAATATAGGCAGTAATTTCTTTGACATTGGCTTTAGTAACATTTTTCTACATATGTCTCCTCAGGCAATGGAAACAAAAGCAAAAATAAACCGTTGGGACTACATCAAAATAAAAAGCTTTTGCACCATGAGGGAAACCATCAACAAAACAAAAAGACAACCTATTGAATGGGAGAAGATATTTGCAAATGATATAGCTGATAAGGGACGAATATCCAAAATATATAAAAGAGGTATACAACTCAACACCAAAAAAACAAATAATCCAATTTAAAAAAGAGAAGAGATCCTGAATATACATATGCTAAAGAAGACAAACAGATGGCCAACACATGAAAAGATGTTCAACATCACTCATAATCAGGAAGTGCAAATCAAACCACAATGAGATGTCGCCTTACGTCTGTCAGAATGGCTAGAATCAAAAAGACAACAAATAACAAGTGTTGGTGAGGATATGGACAAAAAGGAACACTTGTACCTGTTGGTGGGAAAATTGGTGGAGCCACTGTGGAAACAGTATGGAGACTCCTCAAAAACATAAAAATAGAGTTAGCATATGATCCACTAACTCCACTACTGGTATTTATCTAAAGAAAATGAAACACCAATTCGAAAAGGTATGTGTTCCCCTATGTTTATTGCAGCATTATTTACAATAGCCAAGATATGGAAGCAACCCAAGTGTCCATTGACAGATGAGCGGATAAAGACGATGTGGTATGTATACAATGGAATATTTCTCAGACATAAAAAAGATTTGCAACAACATGGATGGACCTAGAGGATATTATGCTAAATGAAATAAGTCAGAGAAAGACAAATAGCATATGATTTTACTCATCTGTAGGATTTAAAAAACAAAACAAATGAACGAGCAAGCAAACAACAAAAAAGCACAAACAGACTCTTAGATACAGAGAACAAAATGATGGTTGCCAGAGGGGAGGAGGTTGGAGGGCAGGCAAAATGGGTGAAGGGGAGTGGGAGATACAGGCTCCCAGTTATGGAATGAATAAGTCACAGGTTGAAAGGTACAGCATAGGGAATATTGTCAATGGTATGATAATAGACTTGTATGGTGACAGATGGTAGCTACACTTGTGGTGAGCACAACATAATGCATAGAGTTGTCAAATCACTATGTTTTACCCTTGAAACTAATTTAACAGTGTGTTTCAATTATACGTCAATAAAAATAATAATTAAAAAAAGAGACTCACAGCTTAATGGTGGAGGGGAGGGGCAGGAATGTGTAATTCAGATGTCAGGCACCCACTTGCCCTTTCAGAGGACAGCTTTCTTTAACTTACAGGCCAACAGGTCTGGTACCACTGTCTCTCTCTGGGTTGTCCACTATCGCTAGTATCATGCATATTTCCCAGGTGCTCCCACTTCCTCTGTGGGCCCCCCTCTTTATTGCTGGTCACTATTTGAAACTCATGGTCACCTGACAGAATGAGACCTTCCCCACTGGTACCAGAAGATTGAGAGGCACAGTCTCCCTTCCCTGACCACCAGGCCTCTTAGGTCTTCCCAAGGCTACCCTTCCACGCTATGCAGGTATACATGACCTCCATCACAGGAAGGTTGGAACAACTTAGACTTGGGCACCCTTAGACTTGGACCCTTCACAGAGTGGATCTCCTGGTGAGCACTTCCTGCTTCTAACCTGGTTCCCTTTGCCTTTGTGTTTGTATCTTCTCTCCCAAGCACTGTCCATCTGAATCAACATCCACTTTTCTAATAAGAGCTATCTTCCCACCTTCAAGGAAGGATATCAATCACTGAACTCATTTATCCCCCATTTTCTCCCCAAGTAATGCCCCAAATCTGAGTTATTTACTTCTAGGTAAGGCCACAGGGCTCCAAACAATGGTCATCAAGACTCAAGAACCATGTGGGGAAGGGGTTTCCAGGTCCCATGGTCAAAGACGAGTAAGGGTCCTACAGGTTAGATTTCCTTTTCCACATTCTACCAGCAAGAGCTTTAGTCCTCCTTAGCCATTTCATTAGTGGTCTGGCTAAATTAAGGAAATACATGTTTCCTGATGACAGACAATATTTTTTGGACACAGTATAATCACTGTAAACCCTTATTACAGGAGAGAGTTCTGCAACTGCCAGAATGCCTCGCCTATCTATGGAGTCGGTACGCCCCATTACTGTGCAGAGCAGGACTCAGTTCCTTTTTTGCACTGGAGGACAATCTGTTTATAAATAAAAGAACAGTGATACCTCCTAGGGGCTGTTCCCAATGTTACTCCGGCGAAACATGCCTCTGTATGTTCATTGTTGCCACTCAAGCATCATGTGCAGTAAAGAACATGTAGTCGGTGCTCAATTATTGACTGTTCTCAATCTCAGTCAATCTCAAATAATATCACCAGTTACCCACTTGCTTAGACAAAAATCTTGGACTCACCCCCCCGCCATACTCCATATCCAATTCATAAATCAATCTTGTCTATCTTCAGAACATACTCTATATTTGATCACTTAAATCTACCACCAGCTTTATCCTGTGATATTTTTCTTTTTTCTTTTTTTAAAGATTTTATTTATTTATTTGACACAGAGAGAGACAGTGAGACAGGGAACACAAGCAGGGGGAGTGGGAGAGGGAGAAGCAGGCTTCCCCCTGAGCAGGGAGCCTGATGCAGGGCTCGATCCCAGGACCCTGGGATCATGACCTGAGCTGAAGGCAGTCGCTCAACCAACTGAGCCACCCAGGCACCCCATATGATATTTTTCTTTATTTCACTTACTACCTACCATGATATTGTAAATCTATAGGTGGTCCTCATTATTTGTGGATTCTGTTTTTGTGAATCCATCTACTTGTTACAATTCATTTATGATCCTAAAATCAATTCTTCTGGTGCTTTCGTGGTCTTTCATGGACACCCATAGAGAGAGGAAAAAATTTGAGTCACGTAATGAGCATGTTCCCAGCTGAGGTGAAACCCTCTGCCTTCTTGTTTCAGCTCTTATACCATAAGTGAATATCTTTTTTATGGTCTATTTAGTGCCATGTTTTCACATGTTTGTGCCTTTTCTTGGTGATTTTACTGTTTAAAATGGCCCCCAAGCATAGTGCTGAAGTGCCATATAGTCTGAAGTGTAAATAGGCTGTGGTGAGCCTTATGGAGAAAATAAAATATGTGCTAGATAAGCTTCATTCAGGCCCGTAGTTATAATTACAGTGCTGTTGGCCATGAGTGCAATGTTAGCAAATTAACAGTATATATTACATAAGGTGTCTTTAAACAGAAACACACATAAAACAAGGTTATGTATTGATCAGTTGATGAAAATGTGACCAGAGACTCAAAAACCTAACCCTGTATTTCCCCTAGGAGCAGTGGTTCACAGTGACTTTATACAGTGTAACTGCTGCAAATAAGGAGAATCAACTACATTACTTTGTTTTTTTTTAAGATTTTATTTCTTTTTTTAGAGAGAGAGAGAGAGTGTGCACAAGTGAATGGGAAGGGGGCTAGGGGCAGAGTGGGAGGGAGATGACAAGCAGACTCAGTGCTGAGCATGGGACTCCATCCCACAACCCCGACACCATGACCTGAGCCAAAATCAAGAGTCAGAAGCTCAACGGACTGCACCACCCAGGCGCCCCATATTAATTTATTTGTTATCTGACTCACAGCAAGAATGAAAACTCAGTGAGGGCAGAAACTTTGCCTTTCCTGGAATGATGCCTGGCACATAGAAAGTATTTAATAAATACTTTTGGATCAATGAATGAGTTAGGAGACATTTTGTCTGGACCTCAGGTGATGGAAAAAATTGCTGAAGTTAAACAGTTCCTGAACATAAGTGACAAATTACAGTATGATCAGCCATATCTATGATCACAATGGAAACCACAGGTATTTTCAAATCACTGTATAGTTGTAGAAAACCTGAAAAATAGTTTTATACTCATCAATACTTTGAATTATAGTAGGTATTTTGCTCACCACCAGATATCATTATTTTAATGTGTTAATAAAGGAACATTTCGGTACCACACATTTGAATAATTGTATTGAGCATAACTGATTTCCTTTGTAATCCTGTGGTTTTTATTTTCTGCATTTAAGACATTAAACATTAAAACATTGAGAGGAGATCCACAGGCCTTGCTAGACCATCAGTGAGATCCATGGCACAAAGGAGTCTAAGAATCTTGGACTCAGTTTGGGTCAAGGCCACATTCAAGTCACACAGCAAGGATCATGAAGCTACTTAGAGAGCTGGGATCTACACTCAAATCTGCCTGCAGGCATCACCATAGGCCGGGCCCCCTCTACAAAGACACTCCTCTGTGCATCCCCTCAGACATCTGGAAGAACCCTGGCAGAAAGTTTCCAAAGGATTCCATAAAGTGTGTCCATGTGCAGAGCTTCTCACCAGGGCTGGAGGGCATCGCTCTTCCAAGGGTGGTCTGAAAACAGTTTTGATCAAAGATGAGAAAAGAGAAATTGAGAGTAAGAGTTTGGGGAAACCTTTTTAGAAATTTGAATCTAACAATAAAATAACTAAGGCTTGTATTTTGTGTCTTTGTGTTTTTAAAAACCTTCCTTTTATTTTACAAAATCATCAGTCTGCAATGGATTGGAAATTTACAAAGACTAAAAACACACAACCAAACAAATCTGGTCTTTTTTCCACACACAGTTTGAGAATCACTATTGCTGGGGGATACAGTGGACGGATATGGGGAAAGAGACATGGATACAAATGGGCAAATGCTCTGAAAAACAAAATGATGGACATAGAAGTACATCAGACTAGCAGAACTGGGGAAGGCAGAGGGAGGAGGAACCATTTGAACTGTGTTCTGACCAACGTCCATAGGTAGAGATGATGCCTTTCTGGATATTCCAGGCGATGGGTTCAGCATGAGTTAAGGCAAGGAGTGTTGAACACGAGGTGCATCAGAGAAGGGTCATCAGGCAAGACGGGGCAAGTGCCTGTGTGTGTCTGTGGTGAGTGGGGACAGAGAAATACAGTGAGAGAGTGGCCTGGAAACATGCTGGGGATTTGGGGCTTTTCAGTAGGCCATAAAAAACCACCGACCTGTTTTGAGCAGGAAATGAAATGGTCATATCTGCGTTTTAAATGATAGTATTTGTTGAGCGAAACTAAATTTAAAAAATTCTCAGGCACTGGCTCTTTCAGAGAAGAGAATGTGCCTCTTTCATCAGAATGTACAAATACACAGAAATTGATTTCCATGCCTGGATTAACACACAAAGATGTGCATGAATGAGGATTGCTCTGGAAAACCAATTTGCCTCTTTTCTCCTGTCCTCTCCTCTCTCTTATTATTTGCTCTCTTTCCTCTCTTATTCTTTGTGTCTCATTTACCACTTTCCAACAGTACTTCCTGTCATGAGGGAAAAGGCCTGTATGTGAGCTCGGAGCTACCAGCCGCATGTGGTCACTGAGCCCTTGCAACGGAACGGGGCGTCTGTGGCTGAGGAACTGAACTGTAAATGTAATTTAAATTTAAATAGCCGCACAGAAAGATTTTAAACAGCCACACGTGGCTGTTGGCTACCATACTGGAGAGTGCAGAGACTTTCACTACAATGAAAACAGGGAAGGAAAAATATAGATGCCGAGAAGTCTTCAGACGGGCTGTCATGGCATATTCAGTTAATGAGAGTAGTCACAGTAGAACGAAGATGGCAATGAATCCTGCTTTTAACCCAAAATGTATGTTCTGGCGTATTTGTGCCCAGTGTGCCTCTTGGAAAGAGGCCTGGGAACCAGGAGCTTGGATCCTGATTTTGATATATTACTTTACACAGGTCACTGCCAGGGGAAGGGCAAGAACTAATGTCCACTGAGCATTAACAAAACACCAGGCATGAGGTGTTAAGTTTACAGATTACTGCACTTGAATGTCACGCAAACCCATGAAATAGCATTTTTATTCCTACATGATAGATGAGGAAAAGGAGGAGCAGAGAGGTAAGCAATTTGTCCAAGCCACCCAGGTCTCGAGGTATAGAGTAGGTATTTAGATATTTAGAGCCAGTTCTAAGGCCAAAACTCTTTCTACTGCACCTCTGGGCTTCCCTAAATTCTTCTGAGCATCTACTCCCTCCCTTCTTGCCCCCCCACACTCCCTACCCAGTGAGACAGGACAGGCAGTCCTCATACTGTCTACCCTCCAGGAGGGTGAAGAGGACCCAATGAAGGTTGGGAAGGCCCTGATATGTTGACAAGGCAAACTGTGCTGAGTGTGCGTAAGGGAGGGAGGTGATATTTTCTGAGAATACAAACAGGGCACAGTGTTCTGAGATGGTTCTGCACTCTCGCTGATATTGAAAATACTTTAAATTTTCCATTTAAGAAAAGCCTGAGGCCAGGCCTGTTTCAATCATGTAAAAACCAATATCAGTTTGGAAAGGTTATCACAGCCTTGCCAATTCCAGTCAACATTAAAAATGCAAATGTTTAGTATTTAAATATAGCCTTTGGCCTCCAGCACTCAGGACATCATCTGAGTGGCAGCCATCTACCCCCGAAGACTTGGCTGGCTCCGTAGGAAGGAAGCAGAGGATGTGCCTAAAAGTCTGCTTTAGACCAGGCTGATGGAAGCACTTCTAGCCCAATGAAGGTCTGGGTCCTCAGAGGTTGTGCAGCTGCAGTTGCTGAACCAGACAGACATCCATTCACTGGGGGCAGAGACCCCATCGATTTTCTTTGTCCTGGTCTTCCCAGTACCTATTCCCGTGCCTGCTTCATAGGAAGAGCTCAAGGGATATTTATCGAATAGATGAATTCATTCATTCATCATCTTTTATGGGTTATCCTATCATATCCCAGGCATTTGGGGAAATCTCAAGTAATTTACCATCTAAGAAGGGTGGTAAGATGTGCAAATAAATAATAACAACATGAAATAGCATCAAGTCAACCTTACCGCAAGTCTTAATTCTGGAGGTCTCTCAACAGGTGTTTGAAAATATATCAGATGACGAATACTTGTGTGGTCAGACATCGTGATTCTGGGTGCTCTGGGACATGGAGTAACTAGGCAGTGAGATCAGCAATGGGAGCTCCGTGGAAGAGGCACCAAGAACCACTGCTGAGGGGGGCTCGTGTCCTTGGTTGTCTCCTCCACTCAGACTGTAGGCTCTCTGAGGGCGGGACTGTGCCTTATTCAGCTCTGCACTCCAGTACCTCACATGTGGCCTGACACATAGTAGGAAGCAACATATGCTGAATGAATGAAGGAATAAATGAATGAACGTTAGGAATCCATAAGGGATCACAGAAAAAGCGGCATTCATTGAGAGTTTAGTATGCACCAAATACTTAATACATAGCTTCTCAGTTAATTATAAGAATCAGGATGCAGCCAGGAGACAGAAACCACATCAGCGACCCGAACAGAGAGAATTAACAGAGGATTGTTAACTGGGTATAAAGTCGTTAACTGGGTAACTGAAAGGGTAAGATGAGCACTATAAAGTATAACCTAGCTAGCAACTGCAGAAAGCAGCTATCACCCTACGGATAAGGGACCACAAGGGGAAAAGTTGTGATTATTAAGTTAGAGGCTCGGTAGAGAGACCTCGTGAGTTGGAACTCAGACACCAGCTCCAGACCGGAACGGGGGGCACAGCCAGACTGGAGCTGGTGTCCCTGATTGGATGCATGAACCTAATGCGTTGTTGAAAACTACAAACCGGCTTCAGCTACTGCAAGGGGAAGGCCTTTGCCGTTGCTACGTGAAAAAGCCTTGCTGGGGTGATGGTCAGAGCCACTCCTCCCTGCTTCGAGACCCAGTTCAGATGCCATCTCCCCTGAGAAGCCTTCTTGATCTCTTCCTTCAGATAGAAAGCCCACAGGAAGCAGACAGGAAGGCAGAAGTCTTATCGTCCCCCTTCAGCTGTGCAGCCCCCCCAGCACCCCCCACTCGCAGAACTTAAGAGGGAGCCAGCTGGACCAGCAGAAACGGGATTCGCGGAGACCCAGCCCGGTCATCACAAAGCAGAGTACAGAAGGGTTTTGGAGCTGAGACGCCATGGTGTCCTAACTATACAGGAATTTTCCCATCAATGTCGCCATGTGGAGACTGCTACTACCCCCATCATATAGATGAGGAAACCGAAGGTCTAAGTAAGTCAGGGTGACTTGTCTAATAAGTTGATGTGGCAGCAGCCTGATTTGAAGCCAGGTCCATCTGCTCTTAATGGCAATACTCTACCAAGTTTCCTTCACGTTTTTATGTTAAGAAGGTGTCAGGGGACAGGACAGATTTGAAGTCCCAGTGCTGCTGCGTCGGCAGCTGGGGATGAGATGGGGGGCGGGTTCAGGTGTCACCTATAAGAGCAAGGAAGCAGGCATGGGGAAGTCATTACAAATATCTCCCAGTGTGCCACTTTAACCTCTCACTTTACTGTCCCTTAAGAAAGTTGAGATCTTCATTACTTGATCAAAAATTAGCCACTCAACAAACTCCTCCCCATCCTTCAAGACCCAGCTCAGATGCCACCTCCCCTGAGAAGCCTTTCCAATGGCTACAGAGCCAGCCATGCACTCACACGGTGTCCCCGTGGGACTTGATGCAGATAGCTGGGCGGGGTTTTCTGGACTACAGGCCACACTAGATTGTGGGCTGCTTGGGGGCGGGCCTGAGTCTATCTGGGCTTTGCCTGACACACGGGGGGCACCCAATGTCTAGTGATAATTATAAAGCCTTGTTTCTTCCAGAAGCATGCTTCTGTAGGAGCACAAGCAACTTGAGGACCATATCTTTTGACTCATTCTCTGCTTTCCAGGAGTTCTTGGTCTAGTGCTGAAGACATGTTGGAAAAACACTGAAAAACAAACCCCCTGGTTGAGCCCTTCGCCTCCCGCCTTTTCCAAAACATTCTTCTCACTCAGTCAGATGGAAATGTCACCATCAGAAGCCCCTGCTAAAACCTTCCAAAGGCTTCCTGCTCTTAGGATAAAGACTAACTCCTCAACTTTTTTGTCTAAGACCTCTGTCATCTGTCCCCCTGCCCCTCTTCAGCCTTGCATCTCATCGCTCCCCAATCCCCTCCGGCCTCCTTCTACTCCACTGGCCAGCTACTGAACCTCTTCAGCTTCCCCAACTCACCAAGCTCTTCGCATCTTGGTTCTTCACTGGTGGGGTTCCCTCTACCCAGAACCCTCTCTTCTTGCTCCCTTTGCCCGAATCACTCTGGCTTATCTTGTAGGTCTTAAGTGCTGAGTCACTTCCTCCAGGAGGCTATTGGCAGGGTAACATGATGCTCCCGGAGCAAACTGCTCCTGATCATGCCTCTTATCCTCTGAATTGTAATGGCCTGCACTTGCTCAGAACACTGAGCTTCCTGGTACAAGGCAGATGCTTTGTAGAACAGATCTGAATGAATTAAAAACTGCAAACAACAAAAAACTAAGAGAGGTCTCTCCAAGGGAGTTTGGAAGTCACAGGCTGCCTAAAACGTGGTGAGAAAACTCCTAGTGTCCAGGCGCCTGGTAAAAAGAGGACCTCTGGAATGGTGCGAAGGGCTCTGGATCTGGAGGCAGATCAGGGCTGGAGCCTCAGTGACTGGGGGGCAACCAGTTGGACGCTATGTTATTTTCTTCATCTCTATGATAGGCAATGTTTTCCTCCACCTTACAGTTCACCCAGGAAATTAAACTGACAAATGACCGATTAGTGAGAGAAAAAACAAACAAGAGTTTATGAGTGTGTGCAGCATGCATACACGTGGGAAAAACTTAGTAATGAGTGACTCAAAAGGGTGGTTAGAGCTTGGGACATATATTGTATAGCATCTTAATGAAGGACAATAAATTTGTAGAGCAGTGACAAGACACAGAAAGAGAGGTCTAAGCTATCAGGGGGTGCATACTGTGGATAGGGAGATAAACAAATGGGGAAACGATTAGAAGATAAGGGCTATTTTAGCAGGTGTGTTGTCATTCCTCTTGGTGCCATGTGTGAGCTGCTAAGAGTCTAGAGTTATCTCTTGCAATGAAGAGTTTAAGAGTTGTCCTCCTGGGTCCTCCTTTTCAGGGTGCAGGAGAGGGAGATACCTTTACAAATGAAAATCCATGTTCTGCTTTTAGGCAATCAGGGGGTAAAGGCAGGGCGCTTTTTTGGTGTTTGCTGTTTTTCAGTTGTCTTCAGCCCAGGATAATCCTTATGACAAAATGGCATACTTTGGGGTGGCATATTCTGATCCCTTACAGTCTAAAAATGCTTGTCCTTCCCGCCACGTAGGCTTGGGATGGGATGGCGCATGTGGGAACTCTGTGCAAACTCTAAAGTGCCAGACGAATGTCAGGCGTAACCATTTCCACAACGATCATTTCCAGGAGACAATATAGGCTGCAGCCTGGCCAGTTTGAGTCACAGCAGTCCAAACACAGGCCTCAAGCCTTCTAGCTCCTTCTCCCCGAGGGCCGGGGTGGCGGTGGCGGGGCGGGGGGGGGGGGTGGCTATTTGCAAAGAAGACACATCAAAGCTCCAGCTGTGGATTTTTATAGTTCAATGTTGCATAAGCTTCCTTCTTGAGAAACAGAGTCTGGAGGAAAGGTGAGGAAGCTAATCTAAACTTCCTGCTCCTCAGCCCCCACCCCCCAGGGCTGGCTCCTTGAAGACCCAGCCTGCAGGCCACTCTTGACTTTTGTTCCCCTTGCTTCTCAGTAGGACTTCCCTACTGTTCTCTGTGGAAGCCAGAGAGACACATCTCCTCAAAAAGGACCCAGTGCACTCCCATGGTCCCAGGCCCCCAGAGCAATAAATCAAAGGACAGAGCTCATTAAGCATGATTCAGCCACAAGAATGGGACATTTTGAAGAATTAAAATCCTCCTTTTGCTCCTTAACAAAGCAAAAGACATCCATAGAGTAAACATTAATGCACCTACTATATGTCAGGTAATAAACATGTTTTGCATTATGTCAACTGTCCCCATTTTAAGGATGAGTAAATTGGGGCTTAGGGTATTATGCCAAGTGAAATAAGTCAATCAGAAAAAGACAATTATTGCATGATCTCACTCATAGGTGGAATTTAAGAAACAAAACAGAGGATCATCAGGGAAGGGAGGGAAAAATAAAACAAGAAGAAATCAAAGAGGGAGACAAACCATAAGAGACTTAATCATAGGAAGCAAACTGAGGGTTGCTGGAGGGGGGTGGGGTAGGGGGATGGGGTAACTGGGTACGGAAATTGAGGAGGGCTCGTGATGTGACGAGCACTGGGTGTTATAGAAGACTGATGAATCACTGACCTCTATCTCTGAAACTAATAATACATTATATGTTAATTAACTGAATTTAAATTAAAAAAATAAAATGGGAAAAGAAAAAAAGAAAAGAAAAGTTTAAGTTGGATGGGGGCGCGGATGGGAGGGCGGATGGGGGAGTGCGTGGGTAGGGAGGTGAATGGGCGGGTGGGAGAGCAGGTGAGAGCGTGATTGGGTAGGTGGATGGGAGAGTGGGAAAAGCTTCTTGTCAGAATCAAGAGGAAGTGCTTGTATCCCCCCAGAAAGGCAGGGCTGTCACTTGTGATCTCATACTGAAGCCCCTCCCAGGAAAGGGCGTCGTGTGTCGTCAGGGCAGTGTAAGCCAGGCTCTGTGGCAAAGCTGTTCCCTGGACCTAAGATTCTAGAGAGGCTCTTTCAACTTTTAGTTGTGGTTTCGGAGTCAGAAGAGTCTGTGCTCCACTATGTACGTACTGTGTGACTATAGACAAGTTACCAAACACCTCTGTGCTCAGTTTCCTTATTTGTAAAATGAAGAACTACCCAACCTCATAGTGCTATGAGGTTTAAGTGATGTCACTCAAATATAAACATTTGTTAAATATTTATAACAAATATTTGTCTTAAATATAAGTTAGTTTTCTTCTCTCTGTCTCCTAGGCAATGTGAAAACCATTGCAGAGATGAGCTAAGACTAGTGAGACTCTCCCCTGAAGGGGAAAAACTCCAGGTGTAAATGAATTGCTCTGGAGCTGGCCTCGCTCTACCTTCTGGGGTTGAGAATAGTTTCAGTCCAGGCAGCCAAAGAGAAATGAGTTTTTCCTTGTAATGAGGAAATTAAAGGTGACTTTGACTCTTGGCGACCTCTGAACTGCGGCTTCGTTTCAGTGTCCTCAGAGAAACTTAGGTCCAGACCTCCAATGGCCTTTTCTTCTGACTGAGAGAGGAACTGGTAGAGAGAAGTGGGGAGAGAGGGGACAGAAAGGGGTAAGGCCGAAGATCCAAAGCAGCCTGCAGGCACATTTACTTTTCCTGACTCACCCAAAGGATGGATGTGGAAGGAAAATATATTCCTTAGATTGCTTCAGGATGAGAGTATGTGTGTGCCTGTGTGAGTGTGAGTGTGTGTGTGTGTGTGTGTACATGCACACATGCTTGTGTGGATGGGGATGTGGGTGTGTGCGCGGGGTGTAGTAGTGGGGTATGGATGTGTGGGAGGGTAGGGGAAGGGGTGTGGGTATGGGGGTGTGCGGGTGTGGGTAGGTAGATGGGGAGGGGGAGGGGATGGAGAGGAGTGTGGGTAGGTAGATGGGGGAGGAGGAGCGGATGGAGAGGGGAGGCAGGTACATGGGGGAGGGGAGAGGAGATGGGGGAGCGTGTGGGGAAGGAAGTGTGCAGAGTTGTGGGTATGTATCTGTCTAGTCACACTGAAGGGTTGGGCCTCAGTAAATGCATAAAATCATGTATGTCTAAGCACTGTTAATAAATTCTTCTTCACTGGCGATTTATAAAGAAGTTTATTTTCCATTCACTCATTCATTTTCTTATCACCAACACTGACCTACAGTGAGAAAAACAAGAAATTAATATCCCTGAGGAACTTAGGATCTTGAGAGAAGATAAGACATGGATGGGTTTCATAACAGTAATGAACACGTTTGCTGCATGCCCGACGCTGTTCTGGCACTTTCTGTGTGTATTATCTAATTAACTGCTCATAATAACCTTATATGATAGGTCCCACTGTGACTCTCATTTAGCAAATGAGGAAACTGAGGCTTGGAGCAACTGGCCCAAGGTCAGACGGCTTGTGGGTGAAGCTCAGATTCCAATGCATGCAGCCTGGCTCCTGAATATGTGCTCTTAAGTATCACCTAAAGTCTACACCATTTGTTCCCCGCTGACCTACAAGGGCTAGGCTTATGTCCCTTACAAAGGACTGGCTGCCAGGGAGCAGCCACCCAGCAAGATGCTTGGTGCTCGAGCACCTGTGAACACCTAACCCATGGCCCTACGTCCACAGCTGTCTGGGCCCAATCTCTTCACCCATTCCTCTCCCTACATCTCCTACCGTTTCTACTTCTCATGTCACCCCAAGACTAGTAGAGAGGGGTACCGAGAGGAGACCAGTGTAAACTCAAGGGCTCATCCCCCTCCCTGCAGGCCAGCTTCCCCACCAGATGTGAGGTGGGGGTACTGGTCCTGTGGTATTCTTTCCCCCAAAGGCCTCCCGCCTCTGACCCTGGAAGGCAATGCCCATGACGGCAGCTGCAATGGGGTCACTGGGCCTTGGACCCATGGAGGGATCTGACTCTAGTCCTTGGGGTCATAATAACATCTCCACCCATGAAGCTCTTGCCAGGGAGTCGAAGAGGCTCTGGGGCTTTAGGTCCATTATCTCTTTCAGTTTAAGTCCCACAACAGCCCCAATTGAGGCAAGGATTATTAGCACCCTCCCCCCTTTACAGATAAGAAAACCAAGGCTCAGAGAGGCCAGTCAGATCAAGCAATGGTGCCAGGAGGACAGACTTGTCTACACCTCAGAGCCCAGGCTCCAGGCCATGCTCTCATGGGCTTTCCCTCCTCACAACGGGCTGCAAGCGGAGTGAAAAGCTGGTCCTGACTCTCCACTGCCAGATCGGAGAGAATGCATGGGTGGTGCTGGATGGTAAGCCACCTCCACCACTGAGGGACAGACGCTGGGGGAGTAGGTCACGTCTGCTAGCCCGAGAGTCCAGGGAGTCCCCTCCACGTAACCAAATGGAGGCAGTGCAGAGGAAGACCTGCCGTCTCTCCTTAACTTTGCCCCCGCCTGTCAGCACCCCCCAACCTGTCTGCCCCTCACACGCTCTTGTGGGGGGTCCTAGGGAAAGCGACCCGTGAGAACAACTGAAAGAGCGGGTTCCTACAAGCCCCACCCCCACCCCAGGCCATCGGAGGCTGGAGCAAAGAGACCCCCTTTGATAGTAGGTAACAAAAAGAGAGAGAAGAACCCTCCCCCTGTGGTTGTTCCTTCAGTCAGGGCTGGGGTGTGCTGACAGGATCTGCAGAGGCGACACTGGGGCCAGGGGACACAGTGACGGCTGCCAAAGGCTAGTGCCAGAGGTGGCGGGGCCGGCGGTGTGTGCGGCGGGAACAGAAAAGGACAGCATGGAGAGGTGGCCTGGCAGCCGGCTGGATTCGTTGCTAACGTGGGAGGCAGTATTTGGGAGCTGCCACAGAGAGACAGACGCTTTGGTGGGGGGCGCAGTTTGAACGAGAGTGGGATTACGCAGCAGTGAGTCCAACAGTGAAGTGACAGCATGCGGGCTGCAAGTCATCATTTCCAGCAGTTAAAACCCTGATTAATAAAGGCTCCCAAAGGCTGTGTTCCTGCCCCAGGGCCAGTGGGGGTTTTAGAAGGACATTACAAATGTTGGCTATTGTCCTTCATAAAGGAACAATTCAACGAACAGCCCTGGCCGAAAGGGGGGGAGGTGCATTCCTCCAAGGGGTTGTCTCCCACCCCGGGCTGTCCAGTACTGCACAGGAAGTCATCTGAGTCAACTGCTGGTGACCTATGACCTACGGCCCAGCACAAGAAGGGAGCACAAAAAGGGAGCTGAGCCAATCAGATTCCCACCTCAGGAATTTGAACCAAGAAATGCTGAGACACGCAGGCAGTTAGCAGCTGGGCTGGAGGCCACAGGAATGCACTGGAAGGTTCTATGCAGTGAAGTCAGAGCCAGAGTCTACTAACCACAGAACCGGTTAGTAGAAGGTGAGCAGAGAGCAGTGAGACTCTGGGAAAGACAGGGAGAAAAGCAGCAGCCGAGAAGGAAACCACGTGGTCCCCAACACACTGAAGCACCCGGCACCTCGACCCTCACTCCAGCCCTGACTCCACCTTCCTCCCTTTCTCCTGAGGGATGGGAGTGGCTCTCTGTTCCTGGAAACCAGTCCACGGTGGTTTTACAGGTTATAACAAAGACACTGAAGAACGGTGCGAGCAAGGTGGAGAGTCCAGGCATGATGATCAGCTGCCTCCCAACCACATCTGAGGCCATGCAAGAAAAATTTGACTTTGAAGGCCTTCGCACATCTAAATCATGCCCCAGGGAGGAAGGCAGTGCTGTGGAGTGGTTACTTAACCTTGGTTGGGAGCTAAAAGCTTCGAATCCCAGCTTCTCTTTCTAACCGTGGGAACTGGGGGCAAATGGCCTCTTCTCAGTTTCCACACCTCTAAAATGGGGATAGAAAAGAGCCTCCTCCCTCAGGTTGTTGGAGGTGTTACGGGCGCATGCCTTGCGTTGGGTAAGTCCTTCCTTTAGCTGCTGTGTATGCTGTGTATCAACTCCTCCATGAAGGGTAAGTGGTGGAATTAGAGGTTGAGGAATCTCCCTGTAGAATTTTCTACCTGCAAGGACCAGCGTGGGGCTGTCCACTGACAGGTGCACACCCCTTCTCTGTCACTCTCAGGGATTCTGTAGGGAAAGAGGCTTTCAGGGTCATCTTAGCTGCAGACAGGCCTGACTTAGCCAGTCTTATTAATAGGAGTGTGTCCATTTCTGTCTTAAAATAGCCACACGATGTTATTTAAAATGAGCTTCCAGGTGGGTGGTCAGATAGCTTTTTCTTTTTTCCCTTTTTATTGTCTTCCTCTTAGGAGAGTTCAAGAACTCTCATATTTTTCTATTTCATTTATAGCAAAACAGTCATAACAGGAAGATCCATTGCTCTGTGTAACTTCCTGAGTCGAGGATGTTCAGACTGTCTGAGGGGGTCCCACAGTCAAGCGCCACTCCCACCCACCCCTCACACCCTTCTTTGTGGCGTCCCTGGCAGACACTCATCTGCCGGGCATGTTGGGCCTCCTGGCTCCAACAGGACGGGCCGCACGGGGGGGGAGGGGCCTCGCAGGGGGCGGTGCCTCCACGGGGGGCGGTGCCTCCACGGGGGGAGGGGCCTCACGGGAGAGGGGCCTCACCGGGCAGTGGGGAGGACCTAACTCAGGCTTTTGCCTCTCTTCTAATCGTTTGGGTTTTTTGTATTTTTTTTTTAAAGATTTTATTTATTTGACACAGAGAGAGAGTGAGAGAGACAGCACAAGTAGGGGGAGTGGCAGGCAGGCAGAGGGAGAGGGAGAAGCAGGCTCCCCACCAAGCAAGGAGCCCCCTGTGGGGCTCCATGCAAGGACCCCGGGATCATGTGACCCCAGCCAAAGGCAGCTGCTCAACCAACTGAGCCACCCAGGCACCCCATCTATTCTAATCCTTTAAGTCATGGATAGTCCCTGCCTGGAAGCAAAAAGGCCCTTTCCTAACCTCAAACCCACACGCTCCCTGCCACCACCATTTCTTTCCCTCTACATGTTTCTTACTCACTCTATTCAGCCATTACACCCTCCTGAACCCTCCATCCATTCTGAAGGCTCACATCACTTTTGTCTTAACAGAAGTCATCACTTCCTCTGTGGTTTTTCAGGGGAAAGTGGCTCATCCTCTCAGACCCATTCCCCGGTTCAGTAGAAATAGTGGCTGGACTGTCCTGGCTCTTCGTTGTCACTCTGCACCAGCGCTTGTCCACCCTCATATCTTTCTTTAAGCCTCATGCCATCCGACCGCTCTCCTAAGCACTGAAAACTGTCCAGAGCTCACTCCCTGAATCATTCATGGCCTGGCACTCAGTCTTCCTCTCCAGCTCAGGTTCTGTATCACCCTAGGAGATTTCAATGCCCAGGCAGACAACTGACTAGACTGTTACTTCTTGGGTCTTCTTAACTCCAAGGGACCTCACCTTCTCTGGACTTCAGCCTTCATGCCCAGACCCAACGCCGGATCTTATTACGGTTCCATTCTCGAATCCTTTTAACTATCTCATGACACTGGCACTTTGATCTCCAAAAGACCCCAGCTCTTCTGTCCTATTTCCTTCAGTCTTTCTACTTCCTTCAGTCTGTCAGTCCTCCTGGTGGGAGTCCAGACCCTGTAGGTGATCCTGAACTGCATTCACAGTAGTACCATCATTTCCCTTGCGTGGCTATCCTGCTATGCCTTCCTCCCCACAACAAATTCCAGTTCTTTTCTTCCAGTGTCAGTGGAGACCATTCAAGTCCAGCTCTTCAACCTGTGCCCTGCCCCTCCCCTGCTGACTCCTCTCTTTTATGCTTCAACTCCCCCACTCCTCTGATATTTTCCTCTTATTCTATAAACCTGTCTAGGTTACTCCCTCTGACAAGAGCCCTCCTAAGACCCTTTCTACCACTCTCCAATTTGACTGTCCCCCACTATAGTCTACTCATGTGTGACCCCCTTCCTCACCTCCTACACATTCCCCAACCTAATGCACTCTGGTATCTGTCCTGACCACTCAATGGAAACTGCTTTCCCTAAAGTCATTATCCTAGGTAATATTACTGTGTAATAAATTACAAAGTACCTCAAACTTAGTAGCATAAAACAACCATCTTATTATGCTCATGCATTCTGAGGGTAAGTCAGATTGGTCACATAATATAGCCTTTTTCTGCACCATGGTGTCTTCTGCCCAGAGACCTAAACATGGCCTCTCTGTGTGGTCTGGCTTCCTTGAAGCACGGCAGCCTCAGGACAGTCTGGTTCCTTACACGACATGCTCTTTGGCTTCTCTCCCAGGGTTTCAGTTACCACCTGTGTGCCATCAGCTCCCAGATCTGTCCTACCACAGTCCTCTCTCTAAGCATCAGACTGGAGACCCATCAGCCTGGTGGATGTGTCCAAAGATACATCAATTTCAGCATGAACTAAGGTGAGCTCACCATCTTCCACTCTAAACCGGCTCCTCTCCTAGTATTCTTTCTCTCTCTTAGTTGTCCAAACTTTGACTCTTCCTTTTCCCTCACTCCTTACATCTGATTATTTACCAAGTCATGTTCATTCTGCCTCTGAAATGTTTCTACAAATTTGATCCCTTTACAAATGAAAAGATTAAGAATCAGAGAGGTTGTTACTTCCCAAGATTAAACAGTTATCATGTATTTATTCTTTCATGTGTCAATCAAACACTTACTGGGTACAACTGAGTTCTAGGAACTGGGATGAAAAAGCTTGTAAAACGTGGTTCCTGGTTCCTTTCATGGCAGAGATAGGCAAGTAGGCAGTAGATTACTATAAGGTATGATAAATGCTGTGATTGTGGGGAGCACTGGGTACAACAGGGGCAGTGAGCATATCCTGCAGTGGGAGGGGTGAAAGTGGGGGCCTTATTAGTTAGCTATTGCTGTGTAACAAATACTCCAAACTTTGGCTGCTTAAAACAGCAAATGTGTATTAGTTCATAGTTCCTGTGGGTCAGAAATCTGGGTACAGTTTAGCTGGCTCCTCTGGATCAAGGCCTCACAAGGCTGCAGTCAAACTATGTGGGACAGCAGTCATCTCAATATTTTACTTGGGGAGGAGGGTTTCACCCTGAAGCACACTCACTTGGCTGTTGTCAGGCTTCACATTTTCACTGGATGTTGGCCAGACACATCAGTTTCTTGCCCCTCCATTGGGCTACTCAGAACAACCCTTGCTTCTTTCAGAGCAAGGGTTCTGAGAGAAAAACAGTGAGAATAAGGGAAGAAGAGAGGGAGCCCAAGATGCAAGCCAGTCTTTCTGCAACCTAATCTTGTAAGTGATAGCCTATCACTTTTGCCATATTCTGTTTGTTAGAAGTGAATCACTAGGTCCAGCCCATACTCAAAGGCACATGAATAAAAGGAGGAGGGGATACCTGGGGGTCATCTCAGAGACACTCTATCTCGGTGGTCAGGTGATATCTGAACTAGATTCAGAAAGAGTTAGCTATACGAAGAGCTATGCAAGACTGTCCTAGGCAGAGAATGCTATATGTGAAACAACCCAGAAGTGAGAGAGAGAGAGCTGAGGTTGGAAGAATTCCATGCTCAGGAACGTTAGAGTATAGGCTGCCATCCACATGCAGATTAGAATGCAAGTGGATGTTGTCAAGATCTGTTTGATAACTAATTCTGTCGTCCAATGGGTCACCTGTGCCCCCCAACTTAATATCAGATTTCTTGCTTAATATGTTACTGTCCACACTGTGATTTAACCAAGTTTTAAATAGTTAATCAACATTGACTATTTCACATACACAACAAAGCTCCATTATATAAAAAGATAAAGAAATTGAACTTACAGTCTCTTTCCTTTTTACAAAACCTCAAAAATGCTCAGAATGCTTTTCCAGGAGAGCACATTTATAAATCATTACCAATGTGAAAGACACGGCTAGTATTTCCAGTTATCAGTGGGTGGAGATGACCTGACATTTTGGAATGTATTTATTTAATTTTTAAATAAAATTTTACATTGAACTATAACACAGAAAAGCACCCAAATAAAGCACAATGCAATGAATTTTGAGAAAGTAACATAGTCTCGTAAATATTACCCAGATTTAAAAAACAGAACATTGTCACCTCCCGAATCTCCATTGTGCCATCTCCAAAGATATCCACAATCCTGATTTCTATCATCATGGAGAAGTTCTTCCTGTGTTTAAACTTTATCAAATGGAGTCATACAGTCTATACTTCTTAAACTTGCTACTCATCATTCATTTTTGTGAAATTCTTCCAAATTTTTTTTTTTTTACAATTTTTTAAAAAGTAGGCTCCGTGCCCAACATTGGGCTCAAACTCACAACCCTGAGATCAAGAGTTGCATGCTCTACCGACTGAGCCAGCCAGACACCCCTTCCATATTGTTTTAAGTAGCAGTAGTTCCATTTTCACTGCTGTGTAGTATTCCATTGAAGGACTTAACCACAGTTTATCCATTCTACACCGGACATAAACTTAAATGGTTTCCAGTTTAGGGAAATTATGAATAGTACTGCTATTACTATTCATGATTATGCTTTATGATATACATATGCACACATCTTTATTGGGTCTATGTCTAAGAGTAGAATTGCTGAATCATGAGTGCACATATATTCAGCTTTAGTAGATATTGACAGTTTCCAAGGCGACTACCAATTTACACTCCAGGAACAATGTTTATGAGTTCCATTTGCTCTACATCTTTGCCAACATTTTGTATTATTAACATTTTTACTATAAGCTATTCTAAAGAATGTGCAGTGATACCTTATTGAGGTTTAATCTGCATTTCTCTAATAACTAACGATGTTGAGCACTTTTTCATATCATTGCCTTTCAAATACCTTCTTTTGTGAAGTGTTTGTTTAAATGTTTGCTCATTTCCCTATTGGATTGTTTTTTTTCTTATTCCTTTGCAGACATTCTTTATATATTGTATTAGTTTCCTAGGAAAGCCATAACAAAGTACCACAAACTGGTACCATAAAGTACCAAAATACCACAGAAATGTATTTTCTCACAGTTCTGGAGGCTAGAAGTCTGAGATCAGAGTGTTGGTAGAGTTGGTTCCTTCTGAGGGCTATGGGAAAACCTCTGTTCCATACTTCTCTCCTAGCTTCTGGGTGGTTTGCTGGCAATCTTTGGTGTTCCCTGGCTTGTAGATCTCTGCCTTCATCTTCACATGGCATTCTCCCTGTGTATGTGTCTCTGTATCCACAACTCCCCTTTCATAAGGATACCAGTCACATTGGCCTAGGGGTCCGTCCTACTTCAGTATTACTTCATGTCAACTAATTATATCTGTGACGACTCTATTTCCAAATAAAGTGACATTCTAAGGTACTAGGGGTTAGGATATCAACATATGAATTTTGAGGAGGGACACAATTCAACCCATAACATATATGTTTTGAAAACATCTTCTCCCAGTTTGTGGCTTGCTATTACACTCTCTTAATTATGTTGTGGTAGGTTAAATATGACCATAAATTCTTTTTCACTCTCTCCATTGAGAGTTGGTATTTATTACTCTCTCCTTCTGATTCTAGGCTTGCCCTGTGACTGCTTAACCAATAAAACCTGTTGAAAGTGATGCCATACCAGTTCTGGGCCTAGCCTTTGAGAGATTGGGCAACTCCTACTTCTTCTCTCTTGGAAGACTTGCTTTTGAGACACCAGTCTGTGAGAAACCTGAGCCAAATGGAGAGGCTTTTTAATGTAAGTTTTAATGAACAGAATAAAATACTTATTTAATGTATCATTGTGGTTTCTGTTGTTGTTGTTTTTAGGGTTAGTGCTTCTGGTGTCTTGTTTAAGAAATATTTGCTTCCTTCTAGGACATGAGTATTTACCTATGTTATATTCTAGAAGCTTATTATCTTTCACATTTTAATCTGTATTACCTAAATGATTACTGATTTTTATGTATGATATAACGTAGTGGGGGCATATTCCTCTTGAATTTAATAATAATGATAACTTTTTGGAATTTAGAATTAAGTGTGCAGTATAGAACACCAACAAAGTAGTAATTTAACATCACAAGTAAGTAAAGTTCCTTAACTATTTTACCTATTTTACCTACCTGCACTCCTATCACTCCCCAATAGGTCTCAAGACAATGAAAATTTAGTTATTTATTCACTCATAAAACATTTACTAAGAGCCAGGATTTACATTTATCTGTGCTGGATTCTAAACTAGGTGCTGAAAATCATCCAATGAGATACAGGCTTCTCTGAGTGTAATTACATCTTGTGGGGAAAATTGGCAATAAATTTTAATTTTTTTAATAACACATAATTTAAATTGTGCTGACTGTATGAAAGAAAAGCAGAGATGCTATAGGAGTGGAGCCCAGGAACTCCTAAGTTAGTCCTGGGGTTGGAGGTACAACAGAGAGGTTACTTGCAGAAGTGATATTTAAGCAGAGATTCACAGGATGAATATTAATTATGTAAAGGAAGAACTGGAGGGAGGGAAATTCTAGGCAGAAGAAAACACAGCATGTGCAGAGAACTCTAGGCAGGAAAGAACTCAGTGTGTTACAGGAACTAAGAGGAGTCTCATGGCTAGAGGAGAGAGGATAAGGGGGACACAAGTTGAGACTGGAGAGATAGGAAGGGGCTAGACCTATAAACCTTCTTAAAAGAATCAGACTTTATCCCAAGAGCAGTGGATGCCTTTGATGGGTTGTAAGCAGGGGAGGGGCATGGCCAGATATGTGTGTTTTTGAAGATCACTAAGGCTGCCTTATAATACAAGGTAGAACATGAGCAATGTCTAACATAGGCTTCAAAATGCCATGGTGGTTCCAAGCATGGAGAAATCCCATTGTCTGAGTTATCAGGAAGTCCTTCATGGAGGAAGTACCACATTATAGCAGAATCATTCAGACACGGGAAGACAGGGTGTGTGTGTGTGTGTGTCTGTGTGTGTGTGTGTGTTTATTGGGAGGCAGAGAAGGAAGTGTCTAGGCGTAGGGAGTAGATTGCACTCAGCCACAAAGCTAGATATGTAGGGACAGGTCTGGGGAATGGTGAACTGTCCTCCAGTCTGGCTGGAGGATAATGGGAAATCAAGCTGGAAGGTTAGGTTGTGGACATGAAGGGCTCAGAAAGTATACATGAATACATACATGTACAGCCCATTCTCATCATGTGCTGATCTGTGTTGGCAAAGTCGCTTACTTGCTAACATTTTCTTGTAACCCCAACATCAATTCCTATAGCACTTTTGTAGTCTTTTGTGGACATGAGCAGAGTGGTGAAAATTTTGAGTCACCTGGTGTGCATGTTTGCAGCTAAGGTTGAGCAAGGACACCCTCCGCCTTCTTGTTTCAGCTCTCATGTTCTAAACAAGCGTCCTTTTTGTGGTCTATTTAGCGGTCCTTTTTTACATTTTTGTGCTTTTTTAGGTGATTTCACTGTTTAAAATAGCCCCAAAGCATAGTGTTGCAGTGCTACCTACCTAGTGTTCTAAGCGCAAGGAGACTGTGATGTGCCTTATATAGAAAATACATGTGTTAAATAACCCTCGTTCAGGTGTGAATTACAGTGATATTGGCCACTAGTTCAATGTTAATGAATCAACAACGTACCTGATGGGGATTCAGGAGTGCACTTGTTGTGATGAGCACTGGGTGATGGATCTTGAAACTAATATTACACTGTATGTTAACTAACTGGAATTTAAGTAAAAGCTTTAAAAATAAATAAATAAAATAAAAATATAATGTATATATAGTTTTTAACCAAAAACATGAAACAAAGTTATATATCGATCAGTTGATGAAAATGGGCCCAGAGGCTTGTAGGAACCCAACCCCGTATTTTCCCCTGGGAGCAATGGTTCAGTATTAGCAATTTCAGTGTTTGTGGTCACTTTATAGGACTCCTGGGAATAATGAGAATTGACTGTATCTACGCACCTATTTTCCCCCCTGAAAGCTGGTTATTAAATATTATCAACACATCACTGACCGAGGCAGATCCTGCAGGAGCTCACCACACTGTGGAGGTGTTAGTGAACCACACTCTCACAGCTGGGCAGTGTTTTCTTGAAGCAGGATCTGAATGACACATCTCCATGTTAGCAGCACTTTCTAAACTCTCAGTTAGAGGCGGTTCAGTCTTTGGAGTCACTAAGACCCAAGTTTGAATCCCACCTCCCCAGTTAACTAGTTGTGTGTCCTCAGGCAAGTAACACTGTTACCTTTGATGGGAGAATAATGGCCATTCGACAGTTTTATCATGAGTCCTGATGAGACGGTGTGTGTAAAGTGCTTGACTCAGCGCCTGGCACATGCATTCATGGCAAATACTTGTTAATCCAGCAAATGTGGGGAGCAAGGAGGCCTTCCATTCTCTTCCTGCTACCCAGTCCTTTGATTACAGAGCTTCAGGATACAGCAGTGTTGTGCCTAGTCATTCTAAATCAGCTTTTCAGACTCACTCTGTCTGAAAGGCCCAGGCTGGGTCTTGCACTGGAGATGCCCAAACCGGAGATTCTAGAAGACCTGCTGCCTACAAGGGGTCCTCTCTTTTCAGGACCACACAAGGGGTCACTTTCCAGTCTAATTCTTGTTGCTCCCCTGTTATGGAAAAATAGGCAGTTTCCTAGCCAGTATCTGTCTGTGGCTCCTGGTTTTTTTGGGGGGGGGTACTAAGGGGTGCATCTATTTGCTTAGCCCACTTTTCATCCTGTTTCTCGATACCCTAATCTGGGATTCAGAAGCCCTGGCTGCCCCAGTTCAGGCCTCGCTTCCTCTGACTCAGCTTTACCCTCAAGATACAGCCTCATATCTGAGTCATCGGGCTGAGCTTTCGAGGACAACAGTCTGGCACTCCCGCTCCATCTTCCCAGGAGAGGTGCTATGTCTCCACACCCCAGTGCCAGTCCTATGCCTAACTTGGCTCACAATGCCCAGAAACCAAGAAACAGATTTTTAATGAGTTTGGAGGATGCAGAGGAAAAAGGCTCCAGGACCAGGAGTCAGAATGCTGGGTTCAGTTCCAGCTCTACCAATTAGCTTGTGCAACTTTGAGCTAGTCGTGGAAGCCTCCTGAACTGGGGCTTCTTCTTCCATAAAACATAAGTAGTAATCCATGCTGGGTCCATCCCACAGGGACATCAGGAGGCCTGAATGAAATCGTGTGAAGTGCCCCCAAACTCGAAGGTACATACCCTTGTTCCATGGGCTAGATCAGGTTCATAAACTCATTTCATTTGGCTTGAACAACACTGACCTTCAAGTAATTAGCATTTTAAATTTTTAAAATGAGTTAACACCAAACTGGGAGACTTCACTTACATATCTGATGGACAGCTTCTCTTTAAAAATGAGATGATCTGGCCATATTAACTCCTTGCCCCTGTGAAAATAAAGAGAAACCTCACTAAAGTGGATTCAGGATGCTAGAAGGGGAGGCTGCTAGGGGGAGCCCTACCACTCAATGTCAATTATAGGAAAAACTGTCAATTACTGACCCCTAACAGAAGACTCTCAACAGGAAAAAAGCATCAATTATAGGCCCCCAAAGGGAAAGATGTACATTGCATCTCCTACAAGAGATAGACCGCCCCTGCAACTCAGCCACTGAAAACCCGTTATCATGCTGAACTCTTCCTTCTCTCTACTGCACTTCTGTTCAAAACAACCCATCACAACTTCCTCCTTCTTCTCCGTACAATAACGTTCCTCTCTTTTGTTTGCCGGATTTGCCTATGGTTTTGCTCTGGCTTGCTTGCCCTGGATTGAAATTCTCTGCTACTCCCAAATAAACCCATTTTTGCTGTTATAGTGACCGGCAGTTTTATTTCTAAGGTTAACACCCTGACCGGCAACAACCCACTAGAGCTGAACAGCAGCAGCCCCTTCACTTGGGCAGAGCCTGGAGCTGCCTTCAAGCTCGCCACAGTCCACACTACTCCCTGTTACCTCCTAGTAGTTAGGCCAAGCCTCTGTTGCCATTTCTTGTTGCTCTAGGGCTGTTAATTTGCTTCTAGTGGAGCCCTGGTAGAAGCAAATCTTTTTAATAATCATGTTTCTATCAAAATGGGAAAATGAAAGTCCCAGAACTGTCCCTTGCCCCAAATTATCTCCTCCTTCAGGGTCTCGATGTCAAAAACCACAAGCCCTGCGCTTAAGTTTTCCCCTGTGCCAACTGGCCCTTTGAAAGGTGTGTAAGGTGAGTGAGAGCTGGGATCTGGAGTCCCACAGGCTCTACATTCAACCCTGCCCACGCCTGTTTGAACTCATCTGTAAAATGGAGTAGGATCAGCCCTTTTCCCCTAGGTTGACTTTGTACAACATATGGCATTTAGTGTGCTGGTCACTCAAGGTTGGCGACTGAAATGGAAACGGTTTGAACTGATAAAAAGAATTGTGGGTGGTGGGAGTGTGAAATGAAAGACCGGATTCCTGAGTGGGGCTAAAGCAATGGCTGGGGAGGAAAAAAGGAAAGGGAAAAAGTACTGACTGAGAGGAGATATGAGTTCCGTTACATCCATCCCCACCCTCACTCTCCCACCTCTGCAATGAGAAAATCCCGCCAGGGATGTACAAGACCTCACTGTACCCACGGTTCTGTTACCAAGACTGGGTTCTGGTGGTGGCTTGAGCAAGCATTACCTTGTGTGACTTTGTCTCCCCCTCTATAAGATGAGGCTAGAAATGGCCCAACAGTTACTGTGGTCGTGAAGATGAAGTGAGAAATGTACGTGAAAGCACTTTGGAAATCTGCAAAGCGCTATATACAGTTAGGAGTTTTCCAGTCTCTTTACAAAAAGTTTTTCTTCCAAACTCTGTCCAAGAGCTTTTAAGCTTATCAAGGCTAAGACCCTCCCCTCGGTTTCGCAATGCTGCCCCTTCCTACACACCAAAGCCCGCGCCGCGTCAGGAGTCTTTTTTTTTTCCTCCCCTAGCGAAGGCGGGGACTCGGGTGGTGTTGGCAGCCGGCGACGCCGGCCGCGCCTGGCCAGTCCCGCATCGGCCGCGGTGGGTGTGCCCCACAGGGTGTGCGCCCCGGGCCCAGGCCCAGCTCGCCGGCGAGAGGGCGCCCGAGGGTGTGCGCGCCCCGGGCGACCGGAGTGCGCCAGCCCGGGGGTGCGCGCCCCGGACGGGGACCGTGCACCAGGAGGCTGCTTGCGCCCCGAAGCCGGGGTGTGCGCCGGCCCCAGGCACGGCCGGCCGCCTCCCTCCCGACTTCTGCGGCGCTCCAAGGTAAGGCGCTCTGCGACCCCAGCCCGCGCGGCGCGGTGAGTGGGGCGTGCCAGCACCCTGCCCCGCGCGACCCGGGTCTTGGCCCCGGCGCCCGGCCACTCTTCTCCGCCTCTGCCGCCCGCCTCGCCCCCTCCCCGCGCCGCGTCCCCGGCTCCCCTTAAGACAGAGGCTGCGGCAGCCTGGGCCGCCCCGGCGCCCCTGCCTGGGGTTGGCGACAGCGCGGGGAGGGGGTTGCCGGGGCTGCGCGGGCTGCGCGGGCTACCCAGGGGCGGGCGCCGCTCCCATTCCGCCCCGACCCGCTCCCTGAGCCCCTGTGCTGGAGAGGGAGGAGACCAGTGGGGAGGGGGAGGCCGCGGTGTCCTTGCGGCTCCGGTGGTGCAGCCCCCGCCCAGCGCTTCCCAGCGGGGCGCTACGCTGCGGTCCGGGATGCAGATTGCGGGACTGGCGCCCTGCGCCGGCTCCCAGGACGACCTGGAATCGAGCTCTTAGTCTCCTGTCTTTCGCAAAAGCCGGCCCCCAGTGCCTACCCTGGTATCCCTCGGCTCCTAGCTGAACTTTCCAGAGCTCGCGTTGGGCCACGACCTTGGATGGAGGCAGCGGGGCCGCCCTGGGGAGCCGCGTGCGCTGGCAGCCTGGGGCACTTCCGTTGAGCCTGCGTGCCACTTGGTGAGATTCCCACCTTCTCATCTCTCCCTTAAGGTCAAACCTTTGACCCCAAGTACTTTGTCCCTGCAGAGTGGCCAGTTACTCAGCCTGGGAGTTCAAAAGTGGAGTCTCGTGGCCCCTACACCAGGTCTAAATAAGCCCTTGCCCTGAGCCTCTGCCAGGGCTGCAAGAACGGGCGGTTTCAGTTTTCAAGAGACCTAGGGTGCAGGCCTGGGGGCCAGGAAGAGGCATTTTCCAGGAGAAGGAGGAGGAGATTCCCCCCTTCCTGAGGATGACCCCCTGAAGCTTGGGCAAAGTCCTATTGAACAAGTAGCATCAGGGGAGGGGCAGATGCAGACAATGACCAGGTTGAGGCCTGGGGACAAAGCATCTTGAATTAAACACACAACCCACCTGGGTAAAACCAACGTGGGTTCTTAGGAACCTTTCAAGACATGACACAGAAGAACACAGAGCTACACTTAGAATAGCAGCAGAGTGCACTCTGATGTGCCTTTTCAATTCCAGTCCTCCTGCCCCATGTCTGAAACTCTGCCTGCTGGACCATAATGTGAGTTCTGGGGAATGTGAAAGGACAGAGAATGAGGGATGGCTCAGGGTGCATTCGGTCAACAAATACTTGCTGTGTGCAGGCACCAGGCAAGGTAGCGGGATAGAGAAATGAAGAAAACACGCACTATCTGGCCTCATGGAGTGTGCAGTCCAGTGGCCAAGACCGACATGGATCAAATCACGCAAATAGAGAATTACAAGCGGTGCTGACTTCTTTTAAAAGGGAGGGATAAGGTACTATGAAATTCTGTGATAGGCACCGTAGTCGCTCCGTTGGAAGGCTGGTAGGAGTTAAGCAGTTGAAGAGGATTGAACGAGCCTTCTAGTCAGAAAGAACAGCACGGGAGAGGACTCTGAGGCGAGCGGCAGAGACCATTAGAGGGACTGAAAGACTGTATAAGTGATGACCAGGGGCCCAAATGGCATCCCATTGCCTGGGCCAATCAGTAGATCCGTAGTTTCCTTTCTCAGCCATGATAATGGGCAGTCGGAGTCCCCCCCCTCGGTGGGGTGGCTTATCTTAAGACTTTTAAAGCTAGAATGAACTCATTGCCTATAGTGTAAAATTCTTTAGGATGGTTTACATGGCATTTGCTAATCTGGGTCCCACTGCCTTTCCAGCCCTGTTTCTGGTTCTCCCACTCCCCCATCTCCCAGCCACCGTACCCCGCTCCGTGAGCACCCTCTATGTTTTACTCACGGCTACACTTCAGGCAGTTCCTGGAACACATGTTGTCTTTGCACATGCTATCCTTTGTCTAAAATATTCTCCCTACTTGTGCACCCAGTGAATGCACACCCAGCTTTCAATGTCAACATGACACTTGAGGTTTCCACCACCACCACCACCACCGCCGCCATCCTGGAAGGCCTTTCCTGACCAGAGTCCAATGCTGCCTTTTCTCTGTTTCCGAAGCTCCCTGGACATGTTTCTGTCCAGGGAGCATCAACTGCACTGAGCATCACAAAAACATATTTCTTTTTCCTCCTGTTCTATTTGTGTCTCAAGTACCCAGCACAGAGAAGGAGACATTGAAGGTGCTCAGTAAATGCTTATTGGATGAAAACGGTCCAGGCTGGTATTTCTTAACTTTTTTGGGGGGAGGGAGGGAGTGTTACATCTATCTTGGAGATTCTGATAAAATTGTGGATACCATATTTTCCTCCAAGTGCATATAATCTCCTGTCACCCACTGACCCCACTTCCAGAACTTTGGACTTTAAGTTTACAGGAAACAGAGGCCCAGTGAGGTGCAGTAACTCCAGCTGGTTAACAGCATGCTGCACCCCCCCCACCCCCCTGCCATCTCCCAACCCCCAGCTCCTGACTCCGGGGATCCTTCCAGCTCTCTCTGCATCTCCAAGCCAAGTAGCCTCCTTTCATCCCTGGCACCTTGTGAAGGCCACTGCTCACGGCTGGAAGATGGATATTTTGGTTTTGCTTCAGTTCAGTATCAGCCTAAGGTGTGACAGGGAGAAAAATCTTACTATGGGTAGAGTTGACAATTAGGAAGACAGATGGGCCATCTCCCTGCCCTGTTTGCGTCAATGTTACTACATCTGTTTTAGTTGGAGGATGGTCACGTGCGCTTCACAGTCATCTTCTGAGCCCTGGGTTGAGTTGTGTCGGCCAGGTTTGGCAACACTCTGGATCCAGGGCCCAGCTCTTGGTCTTGTCAAAGGCTTCTTCCCTATAGGGCAGGCTCTGGGGATGGATGAAGTGAATGGGGTTCTTGCTTCCCGCCCTTGGAACTCTGGCCTGCCTGTCTCCTGCTTTCTGGTTATCAGATAGTCAACCACTTTGTGCTATTCCGTAGTAGTTTGTGGGACGAGGCGTGGGCTTGGAGGCTAGGGCCTATGGGGATTGGAGCCTAGATCTGCTGCCCACCAGCTGTGTGATTTACAGCTAGAGCCCTAACCTCTCTGTGCCTCAGCATGCTAATTCCCCAGACCCAGAGTTTAGATGAAGATAGGCCTTCTGTGAACAGTTTCCAGTCTACATGGATAATATTTCAAAGTAGGATTAAAGGAAAGACAAGGGGCCCTCCTGCTAACAATAGGCCTGTCACAGTTTCCTGGATAAAATAAATGCTGCCCCAAGATTTCAAGGAGATGGTTAATGTGATATGCAGGCAGTTATAGATTGGTGGTGTCTGAGAAGCTGGCTGAATGTTCCTTCTCCAAGGGAAAGAAGCATATTTTCAAAAGGAATGTCTCACTGTCTCATCTGGGCCCTGGGGCCTGGGCCCTGCCCTGCATGCAGCTTTCTGGGGACACAGGCTTTGTGGGAGAACACATGAATTCCCATCTCCCCTTCCCCATTATTTTTCCCCCAAAGTGGGGAAATTGTTGGCTGGATTTATTTATATTTTTAATATCGCTGTGGCTCCCCCCCGCCTTTGTGTGGAAGCATCCTTTGTTGTCTCCTTTGGTATGTATTAATAGTTTGCTGCTCTGACGTCAAGTGACAAGGGGGCACACAAATATGGCGCTGGGGAGAACTGGCTCCACGCAAAGATGCAGCTTTTGGTGCCGATTCCCCTCCACGGCCTGGTTTTTGCCCAGAAGCCAGAGATGCCGGCTCTCGGTGAAATCGATTTTGATTTTCCTAGCGGGATACCAGGCGGCAGGGCTGAGTGTTTCCTCGCCTGTCCTCACCATCCCACTCCCTTCTGCCTAGCCTCCTACTCCTGGGGAAGGGCTTCAAAGACAAGAAATGTCAACTTGGGTAGTGGCCGAATACCTAGTGTGGTCAGGGCCTAGACATTTATTAGGCGTGATACTGAGTGTGTGGGGAGGAGGGACATTTTATCAGGAATGTTTGAGCTTTGTAAGAAATTGTTTTCATGTGTCATTTGTATGATTTAAATAAATAAATAATAAAGGCCATCACCCCTCTGCTCCTCAAAAAAAAAAAAAAAAAAAAAAAAAGGGAGGAGGGCAAGGGAGGGGCCATGGCTTCCCCACGTGCTAGCCCCATGAGCCTGAGCAAATGCCTGGGGTTTACTGAACTTCATTCAGCTTTCTCATCTGTAAAACGCTCCTCTTAGTGCTGACTTAAGGCTCTTCGGATACAGAAAACAGAGACTCCCTAAAGCTGATTCCAGTGAAGAGGGCGAGGAGCAGTGAAATGCAGCCGTGGTATTTACCAACAGGCCTGAAGGGGTGGAGGCAGGCCTCGAGGGAGGGTGGAGAAGGTTCTGAGTTCGAGGCTATTCGACCAGCACAGCCTGTGCCATGGGCTCAACCCCGCACCTGCCCGCGCCAGCCCTCATCCTTCTATCACGGGAACCTCTCCCTTGTCACTCAGTACAAGTGCCGGACAGGATCCTGTTGTGTGAGCTCCGTTCTCTGGATGCTGAGGCTCTCTCTCCAGGCCATGTCGTGGCTGGGCTCTGGCCAGCCTGGGCATGGGTTGCTGCTGGGGCAGGCATCCTCCCTGGGCCAATCAGATGGGAGAGGAGAGCAGAGGAGGGTCATGTGTACAGAACGAGACCTTTTGTGGCAGGAAGGGCTGTGTGTGGAGATTCCTCGAGAAGGACATGAGCTGGAACTCCGGGATATGCCCAGTACAAATACTGCCTGAACTGGAAGGACCTAACAGATTCTTAACTTGGGGTTAACCGCCCCAAGGAGCTCACGTGTAGAATTCAGTTTGTGGACGTGGTTGGGAGAATAAAATAACATCTTTACTTAGCATTTTCTTTGAATTTTCTTTTGAATTTTCTTTAGCATTTACTATGAATGTAGGCAACAAACCATAGTGTATTTGAAGTATCTGGGAGGTTGTCACCAGTAGAAATCACAAATCTTTTCATATCGCATTGTAGCTGCTGCAGATAAACTTGAACTATGATTTATGCCCATTGCAGCTTTGAAATTACAGCCGTTATTACACCGGTGCTAAAGCTTGTTATTTAATGCATTAATAAAGAATGTATATTACACAATCGTTTTTAAAAAATTTAATAATTATATTTCAATTTAATTGGCTTTCTTTGTAGCCAAGCTATACATTTTATTTTATGTATTTGAAAATGTTCCAAGAAAGGGTCCATTGGCTTCATCAGTCCACTAAAGGGGTCCGTGGCACAAAAAGGGTTAAGACCCTCTGACAGGAAGTCAGTAAGCTACAGTTCCCACTTTCCCACCCTCCCTCACCCTAACCTTTTATATACTCATCTATCTCTGTCTAATTAGTGCAAGACATTCTTGAGCACTAGCAAATTTCATTTAATAGTTTGGCAAATTTGCAAGAGCGCGTAATTTGTAGTTTGGGTAGAAGGTTTTGATGTATATCCAGAGGTTAATTTACAAATTGCAGGCACACATGGGCAACTGGTTAGGTGATTCCTATCAGCCCACAAACCCAGCAGCCCATACATTGATTGCTTGGTCCATCCCATGCAAACCAGTCCATTGAAACAACGACAGACTGGACAATTGTGTTCTTGAGAGGTTAAGGAGCTTGTGTAGGTAGCTAAGACTAATCGATGAATCACTTGATGAAATGCAAGCTGGAATCCTAGGAAGGAGGAGGAGCACTGGGAGAAGAGGCTTTGAAGTGGGCTCTGAAATGGAGGGAATGCAAAGGAAGCAGACAGGAGGAAGGAGGGAGTCAGTGAGGATGTGGGGGGACTGGCCAGATGTCGATTTTGAGGAGGAAGCCTGGAGAGAGGAGAGCCTGATGGAGCACGTTAGAATAGTGGTTGGTGTTTTGCAATCGTTTATTGAATGCCTGACAGGTGCCAAGCCCTTTCAATATAGCAGTTCTTCAATCTTTACCAACTGCCCAATAAGGGGTGACTATTATTATTCCATTGTATTGGGTGAGTAAAATGAGGCTCTAAGAGGTTAAATACTTGCTGTCGCTCACAGAGGGATTAAGTGGTGGAGCCAGGAGCTCAGCCCAGATTTGGCTAATTCCAGAACCCAGTGCTCTTAAAAATCACTATACACCACAACCACAGAAGAGTCTGTTTGGAAAAAAACTATGGCTGCCATTTTGTTTCAGTAAGAAAGTGCTTACTGTCCATCCCTGTCTTCCCCATCCTTCTCGCCAGCCTTTTGCCTGTTCTCACCTCTCCTCCCTTCCCCCTCTCTACCCTTACTCCTCTCACAGGCACCTACGCTACATCAGTGAGAGGGGGGTAAGACTCGAGAGCGAAAGCTGTAAGGCCAAGCAGAACCGGGTTCTCACCCCAGCTCTGCCGCCTGGCTAAGACCAGGCCGAGCCTCAGTTTGTATCTGTGAAATGGAGGTAATGATGCCTCCTTCTTAAATTTGCATGCGTTCTCTCTAGTGCTTCAGTGCCATTTTGGATAGTTCTTTCCAGTCGGGTGTCTCCAGCCTCTGTTTACACCGGGTGATGGCCCCTATCTCCTAGGCTTCTCTAGGAGGGCTTCCCTGAACCCCTCAAACCTGGCCTGTGGGCAGCAGGTGTCACTCCTTGTAGGGTCAGCTCTGGCCTCCGGGGAGAATTCATGAGCATTACTTGTGAGGCTGTCCCCTCTGTCTCTAAGCTCTCTCCCCCCCATCCCAGGGCTCAGTGCAGCATCTGGCCTGGAGTCTTGTTCAGGAGAACCTTGATCAAAGCAAATGAAAGTGTCCTTCAATTCCCTTTGCAGGACCATTCTTGGCACCTGTTCTAGGTCCCATCACCTGGAGCTTGTCTCTACGAAACCTCACTGGTTACCTAGACCACCCCTCTCGTCTTATAGATGTGGACCAGCGAGGGCAGGTGTCAAGCTCTGGTGGCACAGGGAGTGAGCTGGGGAGAGAACCCAGGCCTCTTGCACTCGCTCACCTCCTGGCCCTGACACTAACACTGAACGTGTTTCTCTGCCACACTGTTAAGCAGGCTGCTATTCTGGGGTGAGGGGACGTGCGTGGAGCACCTCTGTGGAGCACCTGAAATTACATTCTTGTGCAGTTGCTTACTTGCCCCACTCTTTTTTTTTTTTAAAGATTTTATTTATTATTTATTTGACAGAGAGAGACACAGCGAGAGAGGGAACACAAGCAGGGGGAGTGAGAGAGGGAGAAGCAGGCTTCCCGCTGAGCTGGGAGCCCGATGCGGGGCTCGATCCCAGGACCCTGGGATCATGACCTGAGCCAAAGGCAGTCACTCAACCGACTGAGCCACCCAGGCGACCCTCCTTGCCCCACTCTTGTGCCTGCCTCAGGGCTGGCCTTCTCTGATCTAATCTTCTCTCGCATTTTATGCCCAAGTCCCAAGTCCTCGGCTTTGCCAGCTGCTGAATGGAGCCGTGTCAGCCAGGCCTGTGGGTGGCCGCCTTCGGGGGATGCCTTGTGGTGCCAAAAGACTCCTGTCCTGAGAATTCTGCCCACTGGCAGGACTGAGGCCCGAAATTCCTGGCATTCAGTCATTCCTTTGGACGACTTTGTCTTCTCTAGAGAGCTATTGTTAAAATGCTAACACGTTGCCCTGAAGGGGAGCCTCTTAGCTCAGCATTGTGGCCCAGTGTGGAAGAGGGCAATGCCAGGGGGCTTTGGTGAAGCCACACCACCTCCCTGTCCCTCCGCTTCTTAGCTGTGAAATGGGGATAATGTGAGATTGCATTATAGGGTTACCCCAAGGATGAAAGGAGATAGTGCACATACAGTGTGGAGCACATAATAAATAATAAAATCAGCTTCTTTTTTTTCTTTCTTTCTAAGGCAGTTGATTATTTGGTCAGTTCTCTCGCTGAAGTCCTGGTTCTTATTAGTTTGTGTGTGTGTGTGTGTTTTAAGTATTTTGTTTATTTGAGTAATGTGGTCTCCTTTTAAGATTTTTTTTCTCCTTTCTAATTATAAAATGGTTTTGAACTTACTTTATTTTCTTGTCTTTAAACTAGGGTAAAAGATCCTGTCTTATTGGTTCATTGAGAATTTATTGAGCTAAAGTACCTGGGGATGCCAGGCGTGCCGGGGCTCTCAGTGAGAGCCTGGTGGTATTCTGAGTTATCCTGGAGGTGGGGATTGAAAGCACCTGGGGACTGGGGGGAGGTTCTCGTCGGGTCACTGGGGAGGAGATGGAAGACAAAGAGGGAAGAGAAGGGGGAAGCAGGGGGAACCCTGCTCCTCCACCCCAGCTGTTTGAACCCGTTGTCTGGGTCAGAGGGGACCTGGGAATACTGTCCCGGCTCTGGAGGTGGATCCGTGGATCCTGCGATCTTTCCCCAGATCTTTGGCCTTCTAGGCCTATTCTTGGAGGTTCTGAATCCCCTGGAGGAATGGCATTCTTGGCCTCCCCCCCCCCCCCGCCCCCGCCAGCTTGACTTTGATGGAGTGGTGGTGAGCAGACGAGTTTTCCTTACCCCACTGGTCAGTCTCCCAGTGGGTGTCAGTGGGTATTGTAAATTGCTCCTTTGAGAGCAGTTAGGCTTTTGAGAATATCAGCCCTGGCCAGATTCTCTGCAGTTTCTCCTGAGACAAAGATGGTTCTCTTCAGCCTGGGTCTGGGAGAGGGTCTAGGAGCAGGAGCATCCTGGCCCAGCCTCCTGGCCTGTGAATGAGGGGCAGCGTCACAGGAGTTTTCTAGCAGTCCCCAGAGCAGAGAGCCTCACTTCCAGGGTCCTCTGCGAGAGGATCCTCCCCTCTTCCTTGTCTTCCCTGGGCAGTGAGAATTGTGGTCGGCCCTTCTCCTCACACCGGCCTGCTGTGAGCTTCTCCAGTGTGCCTTCCCGCCAGCCTCGGGGGAAGGCTCATCCCCACCGTCGTCCATCATAACCGAAGTTACCCTTCCAAAGCAGGGTCTAACTGATGCAGAAAATCACTCTCCCTTAGTCCAGAGACCGGGAGCAAAGAGCAGAGGTGAATACTGGTTTCTGGGACCTTGAAACCAAGCAGCAACCTGCCACTCCAGTGGGGAGGGAGGGTGAAGGGGATAGCTGGAGCCTTCCCGTGTATCTGCTTTGGGGCTACAAAGGAGCCAGCACCCATTTCAGCCCACAAGTGGGGCTTGGAACCCTGCACTTCATTATACCTCACATTTGTTGATTGCCTGTGGGCTGTTACTATCCCTTCTTTCCTCCTTCCCTCTCTCCTCCCTCCCTCCCTCCTTCTGTCCTGCCTTCCAGTAAATACCAACTAATCACTTACCCTGGGCCAGGGAGTGTGCTAGACAGGGAGCTTACAGCACGATAGAGGAAACAAAGAATCAGATAGCTAATTCCACACAGTTTGATGAGTGCATCTGACAGATGTTCTTACAGGGTGCGATGGGGGTGCAGAAGTGGGGGGAGAGGGACCCGTTCTGACTGGTGTGTGGAGAAGAGACGATGCTGGTCGCTAAAACTGTCTTGCGGGTTGAGTAGGAGCTACCAGATGGAGAAGGAAGGAGGAGGATGCCGGAGAGCAGGAGCAGATGGAGGTGTAGAAGGTGGTGTAGGAGATGGGCAGAGCCACAGTGTATTCGGAAAGCTCAGGGTGATCACTTACTCAACGAGTTTTGGTTTTTCCTCCTGTAAAATGAGGATAATGGTACCAAAGTCATAGCTGGTACACACACACACACAAACATCCGTCCTTTTTACCAATTTATGACCTACCAGCCAGACTTAAACATGCAGAAATAAAGACAACGAGAGGCAGAAGGCGAGGAGTGCCAAAATCAGTGGAAATACGACGGAGGGGAAGTAGCGTTTGGAAAACAGCCTTGGAGGATGGGCAATATTAACTGAGGTTAATACTTAGGATTAGGAAGAGTTGGTACAATTTAAGCGGATCCTTGAAGGATGGGACAGACCGTGGTAGAGAAGACAGAAAAGGGTGTCTGAGAGCTTGATACAATGTGAGCCCAGGCACAGAGGTGCTCAGGCACAGGGTGAGGTTGTGAGGGGCAGAGGAGCTGAGGACCAGCCTGGAAGGGTGGCCTGAGATCACTTCAGTGCCTAACTGGTGGGCTGGTGGGCAGCACTGGGTTTGCATGTGGGTTTTATTTATCCCCAGTATTTCAAAAAAGAAAGAAGATTTAAGTCAACATGTAAAAATCAGATTTTACATAAATCCACATGCTTGCTTCTTTTGGAAAAAGTCGGTCTGGCCACACCAGCCCTGAATTAAGTGAGTCGGTGACATTCAGGTGATCGTGGCTGTCCAGAGCTGCGGGCTGATATCGCACTGGCCAGCTAGCTTGCCCGGTCTCTCCACCGTGCAGCTCACTCTCAGGTTCATACAGTGTGTTCAGAAAGCTCCTACTGAAGTGCTAATTCATTACAAGGGAAGGGAAAGAAAATTCTAAACCGTTAACTTTGTAATTCCTTCGTCAGATGAGGGAATGAATTTTACTGCCTGGGAAAATTTTAATTATGGCGTAGCGGTTAGGTGGGGGCAACGGAATGCTTGACGCACGATGGCCTGGTAGGGGAAGCTCTCAGAAGTGAAGCATGGGAGGAGACACCTGAAAAGAGACGTTGGGGCCCTGCGGTGAGTCATTTTGACCACTTCACTCAGCCATGGCATCTGGTGTCTTTGCTGGAAGGACCAAAACCCCCGTCCTTGGCAAATATTTATCACATTGTAGATGCTACTAGCTTACTTTATTAACCTTTTAAGCTTAAAAAATTGGACTCTTGAAGGACAAGGTGAAATTTGTGTGTTTTTTTAATTAATAAAGAAACTAATGGAAAAGAGAACTTTTTTCCATTTTTAAAATAATCTTTACAGTGTGTGTGTGTGAGAGAGAGAGAGTGGGTGGTCTATGCAATTTGAAAGGTTCAATAAACCCTACTGGGAAATTTTTTATTAAAAATTATTTTAAAAAATCATGCCAGTGAGTGGCAAACATTTACAATAATACAGAAACATATGAAAGAGAAAACTATGAACTGTTAAGAATTGGTGATTAAGAGGGTGCCTGGCTGGGTCAGTCAGTAGAGTATCTGACTCTTGATCTCAGGGTTGTAAGTTCAAGCCCAGTGTTGGGCGTGGAGCCTACTTAAAAAAAAAAAAAAAAAAAAAAGGATGGGGCACCTAAGTGGCTCAGTCGGTTAAGCGGCTGCCTTCCGCTCAAGTCATGATTGCAGGGTCCTGAGATCAAGCCCCACATCAGGCTCCCTGCTCAGCGGGGAGCCTGCTTCTCCCTCTGCCTCTGCCTGCCGCTCCCCCTGTTTATGCTCTCTCTCTCTCAAATAAATAAATAAAATCTTAAAAAAAAAAATTGGTTAGGGTATATGGGATAGGTTAGAGTGTATTGTTCTAGACATAGCACTACACATCTATGAGATGTAATTATATCCTTATATAGATCTAGGTATCTATCTATCTATCTATCTGGATAGAAATTTTTTTTTAGTAAAAATGAGGGTTTACATACTATTCTGCTGTTTTTCTCCTAATGATCTGTCTTGAATATTGAAGGTCATTACATCACCTCTATGCCGATGTAAAGAGAGTCTGTGATGGAAAATACTACCAGATAGAAAGTGCCTGTTTTGAATCTCCACTGTGCCCCTCTCAGCCTCAGTTTACTCCTCTATAAAATGGGGACAACGATTCCTTCCTTCAAAGGTTAAGATGAGGGTTAAATACAATGCCAAGTGTGCTCAGCATAGCTTCTTGGATACTGGGTGACAGAGCCCCCTGCACCGCTGAGAAAAAGTAAACCTTGCTTCCATCTTTCTTTCTTAGGCTAGAATTCGGGGGGGAAGGTGTCAATTACAATTTTTCACAGTGGAATTTAAAATTCTTTTTTCAGAGCTGAGTAACATTAAAATCTCAAGCAGTTCATTAACAGATGCATTCAGGTTTTGTGTAGGACATTTTCTCTGGACTCACTTTTATTTATTCAGCTGCAGGAAAATTCCTGAAGCCAGGTATGTGGATTGGAAGGTATGTCTGATAGGGAAGCCGTGACCTGTGCCTGCCCTTTGTGGGGGCGCCCTCTTGCCAGGGGGGAAAGTCAGCCCTTCTCAGTACAAGGTGGGGTGGGGGAGGGTGGGGGGGTGGGATTCAGGTCTTGTCTCTGGAGGCATCCCCTTCCTGCTACCTACTTTTCCTTTTTCACTTCTCTCCTTCCCCTTCTGGTTCTAAACTACACCCACACTATGTCCCCCCTTCCTCCCTATAGTCTCCCCCAACACCTTTTACTTGTGGAAACCCCAACCCTAGATTAAACTTTACTGTCCCATTCCTTTGATGCTGCCCTGGGGCTGAGGGATTCCTTTGTAAACCCATGCCCTTTGACCTCTGCTGCTGCTTGGCCTCCCTCATGTTTATCTGCGTTGTCTCTCGTGGGGCCTCCCTCTTAGTACGTGGTCTGTCTCCTGCCTTACTGGGAAGGTGGAGGGCATGTGGTTTGAACTCTCACCCCCGCCTCATCATTTCTCCCCATCTTTGCTCTCCTCTCCCTTGCCAGAGCCCAGCCTTACTTAGCCTCTCTGGGCCTCCTCACTTCCTTGTACAGTGAGACTAATAGAATCGCCTTGCAGCTCTGGTTATGAGGCAGATGGAATTCAACTCTGCCGCCTGTGTTAGCAGCGCCTGGAGTACGCGTCGGCGCTTACGCACCTTCTCTTTCTTGCATCTCAGTCCGTTCCTCCTCCTGGCTTCTCCCCCTTGCCTGCAGACATGCCCACCTTCCTCGGAGCCTACCTTGCCCCTTCTTTGAGCTGCTGCCCATTTCTCTCCTGAATTCCACTGAAGCAGCAAAGAGTAGCCCCACCTCCTGCTTCTACCATCTTGTCAACCCCTGGCATCTTCCCTTGTCCTCTGAAACTGAGCCCAGGCTCCCTGGTTTCCTCAAGATGTACCCATTTTGGGCTTCTGGGCTGCGAGCCACCCTGGTTTTTCTTCCCCATTGGCTTCCCACATGTGACTTACTTCAGGGGTTTTCCTTACACTCCTTCTCTGCTCACTCTTGCTCCCCACCCCCCAGTACCCACATGAGTCTGCCCCTCTAATCTTCAGGTCTCCCCCCATCCCCGTCTTGGGCCCACTTGTTCCACTGTCTGCTGGGCCACACTCTCCGGGTGAACCTCTCTCTGTGGGTGAACCCCTAGTCAGGCACTCAGCAGGCCCAAGGATGAACACCCATCCCCCTACTCCCAAATCTCTTTTCCCTCCTGATCTTCCTAACTCACTGCTTGTCCCCAGCGCTCTAGTTACCCAGAGTTGAAACGCCGGGGCTGCCAACACCTCCCTGTCCTCCCTGATCCCGTGCCTGAACAGAGTGAGTGTTCAGCAAACAAAAGGTGGAAACCAATGAATCCCACAGGTTGCCAAGTCCTGCCATTTTCTTTCTTTCTTGCTCATCCCCTTTCAATTCCTACTGCAGCCGTGGTGATAAACATTTTATATACTTCATCCCAATGAATCTGTACAACCCGGTAAGGAGAAAATTGTGTTTTCCTGTTTTACACATGTGTAGACACCATGGCTGGGTGGGGGGGCGGTTTAGGGAACTTGCTAAACACACAACTGGTAAGTGGCAGAGCTGGGATTCGAACTTGCACCCACCTTCCTCCAAATCCACATTCTTCTTTTTTTTTAAAGATTTATTTATTTATTTATTTATTTGAGAGAGAGCACAAGTTGGGGGGGAGGGCCAGAGGGAGAAGGAGAAGCAGACTCCCCACTGAGCAGGGAGCCCAACAGGGGGCTCGATCCCAGGACCCTGGGATCATGACCTGAGCCGAAAGCAGACACCTAACCGACTGAGCCACCCAGGCGCCCCCCAAGTCCACATTCTTAATCTTTATGCTCTCCTACCTCTAGCAGTTCCAGTAGTAAGCTACGCTGTAAGCGCTGAGTAAGCCCTGCAAGCTGAATACCATGTATGTAAATGGACACATTCTTCTGTGGCTAGATTGTTCCTGTGTTGCTGTTCTGTTTACCCTGCTGTTACCCCAGCTCATCGCTGGTTTATTTCAGGGTCTGTGCCTTGACCCTTGATGTTAGCACTTGGAAGGCTTGACCGAGCCCAAGTCCCTGCTGTGAAATGCAAGGGCCTAGAAGTAGGAATGTGAACATCTCTTCAGATAGGGCATGTGTTTCCCTTTCTCTGGGTCTTAGTCTCCCTGTGTGTACAACCAGAGAGTTGGGCCAGTTAATTACGAGAGCCCGTCTAGCTCCTATGCTCCGTGAATCTGTTTCATGGTTCTGCCTGCTCACAGCAGGTGCTGCTGGGCAATGCCCGGAGAGCAGAGGACGCATCGCCCCGGCTGGCATGAGGTGGCAGAGTTATTGTGGAGACAAAGCAAACATTCAGGAAACTGCCAACAATGTAAGGCATTATGTAATTATGCCTGCGATCTCAGATTATATACATTTGTGATGGTTCAATAAAGGAGAAGAAAGGCTGCTGCTCTCTTAAAAGAAAAAAAATACATAAAAGGAGCAGTTGGTGAAAAGCATTCAGTCTGGCCAGACTTCTTGTCAGACCCACCACGCTCTTCCCTCTCAAAATCATTTGTTCATTCCGTAAATCCTTACTGTCCACTAATGGGCCGGGCTCTGGGGACACTGCCCCCGAACACTACACCTGCCCCACTCGCGCACTGCCGCCGGAGTTGTATCCGACACCCAGCTTTCATCTGGTTCCTGCCCTGCTGAAGAACCTTCCATGCTTTCCTGCTCTCTGCAGAATCAATGAGCTGACCTCCAGCCCTGCCTTCCCCATCCTCTGCCCCCGCCCTGCACTCTGGGCCTGGTTTGCTGGCCATTCCCCAAGCCCCTCATACATATTTTCATGTCTGAGCTAGAGGGCTGCTTCCTCGGTGGGCCCGGCAGGCTTGTATTCATCCTTCAAAGCCCAGCTCGAATACCACGACTGCAACGGGCTTGTGGTCCCCCGTAATGCCTTCGCCCACCTCTGGGACACCGCCTGGACTTCTTTAGGTCTCTGCCTCCCATTTTGGATTGTGAGTTCCTTAAGGGATCTTTATTCCCCGTCTTATTCATCCGTGGATCCCCAGAACCTAGCCCTGTGCCTGAACAATGATTTCTGATGAATGGCTGACCCAACACCATCTGTAGAGGCCCATCCCTGAACAGCAAGGCTCCCCTTGCTTCCCTCAAGCTGCTGGGCTCTTTCACTTCATGTCTTGGGTCCCCCCCACCCCCCAAAAAGGTGACAGGATGATTGAGGAGGCATCACTGTCTCGTCTCCAAACAATAGTGGGGAGACTCAGCCAAAAGGGCCTGACTTTGGCCCTGGAGGGGGCTTTTAGCAGTGGCGTAGGTGGAAACCACCGTGGCCAGCGGGCTGTGGTGAAGGAGGCATTGTGTTGGGCTTGGCTGGCGGGGTTCTGTGCTCCAGAGCACAAGTGGGTAAGGATGCCGGGCAGGCCGGCTCCGTGCTGTACACACCCGCCACGGGGCTGGGCCCCAAACGCCTTCTGCCCCGGGAAGAAAAGGAGGCTTTGTGTGGTCTGGCTGTACTCCAAGGGAAATACTCCTGTTGTTCTTCTATTTTAAACTGCTCCCTTTTTAAAGAAAGAAAGTCCAGAAGTGAAAATCTCTCTCCCACTCCAGCACATCCTGCCCACCAATTTCAAATCAGTCGCTGCCTTGAAAGTATTAATGAATCTATTAATCCATCAATTCATTCATTCGATTACTAGAGCTTTAAGGAGCACTGCTATGGGTCGGCCCTGTACGAGGCACCAGGGAGATCATCCTTATCCCTTTTAGACCCTGTTCCTGATCGCTGCATGTCCACATCCTTGTGGAACACGGCCCCACTCCTTCTCTCAGGCCTGACGTCCCTCTGCGGGTCAGTATTCCCACTTCAAGGGCTCCATTCGCCCCTGCCTGTTCTCTGCTTCTGCAGCCCAGTCCTGCAGCTCCTTGCAGAGCCCTGAGTTACAGCCCACCATCCTTCCCTTGACTCAGCCCTTGCAGACAAGCATGGACAGACGCATGCCACAGCCTGGGAGGTTAGAAACTTAGGCAGGAAGACCTAAATTCAACCGGAGCTCTACCATTCACTTTCTTTGTGACTTGGACCCAGTGATGAAAGCTCTCTGGGCTTTGGCTTCCAGAGCTGCAAACCAGAGCAAATAACACTGGACCTTGCACACGGAGTCTTTGGGAGAAGGAAAAGATAGTGGTGCACTACCTGACCCAGTGCGTACCATACCACAAGCCCCTCTCAATAAATAATAACAGAACAACGAACAATTATTGAGCACTAACTAGTTGCTTCCTTCCCTCAGAAACAACAGCAACCACAGCTTCTGTCTGAGTGTTTTCTACATGCCAAGTGCTCCGTTAGGTATAAGCATGTTGCCACCTGGACAGCCTTATAGAAGGGACAGTACTATTTTATACCCTTTCAGAGCTGAAGGAAACTGGCTCAAAGAGGTAGAGTGACATGGCCAAGGTCACCAGGCTTACAAGCATAGGCGCTGGGAATCGTGCCAAGGTTGTTGGGCTCCCCCGCCATCCCTTCCCAAACACACTCCCGGCTCCTCGGTGCTGGAACCAGCAGCACCAGCGTCTCCCGAGAGGGTGTTGGAAATGCAAATCCTCAGGACCCCTGAATCAGCAGCTGCATTTAACAGGATCTTCAGGAGACGTACATGCACAATACAGCTTGAGCTGCATTGAACTACAGTTCACAAAATGTTTTTTAGACTAGGTTAGAGCAGGACTTCTCAACTCTAGTGTACATCAAAATCACCTGGAGGGCTTGTTAAAACGCAGAGTCCTGCCCCCCTCCGCCACCCACCCCGAGATTCTGACTTTGTATCTATTGTTTGTTCCCTTCACATTTATGATTTCCACTTCGGGGGTTCCTCAGTGTAGGGATAGTGGATTTGAGTGGGATGCAGGCAAACTCCTGGCTCAGGTCTTAGCCCAAGATGGCTCTTGGCTTATAGCTGTTGGAGCCATGAGGGGAGATCTGGGCTGGATTGGGTCCTCACAGAGTCACTGGTAGCAGCATGTCCCTGCTTTGGGGGGAAGCGGGCCCAGTAGCAGGGAGGTACATCTCTCTCCCAAGTTGTATGAGGCAGGACCCATGGATTCCTGCATCAGCCACTGCAGCGCCTGCCCCGCCCCCCTCCACCATGCCCAGGTGAACAACAGAGAAACAAATTTAATTGGTCACCAAAAACCCTTGTATCTGGCCTGAAAATATGTCTTTCTAATGTAGATTTTGACAGAGTGCTAGATCTGCAAAGAGCATTTTCTCTAAAATTGGTATCTGTGTAACTTGACCGCTGCTATCGAGTTAAATAGCAATTAAACTCTCAAAGATTATTTGAAAAGTAATTGTGTTGTATTGATTAAATCATTTTAAGTTAATTAGAAAGTCACAGCATTTCTTAGCTTATTCCTTTGCAAATAAATTTATTTTATTTATAGATCTACTGCATGACCAAACAATGTTGTTTATATTTTCAATAATCATCTGATATTTAAGGAGCATGGCTGGTGATGCAATCTAATGCAAAGACTCCTTCATTTGCTACATTCTTCTTTTTTTTTTTTAAAGATTTTTTATTTATTTATTTGAGAGAGACAGAATGAGAGAGAGCAAGCACATGAGAGGGGGGAGGGTCAGAGGGAGAAGCAGACTCCCTGCTGAGCAGGGAGCCCGATGCGGGACTTGATCCAGGGACTCCAGGATCATGACCTGAGCCGAAGGCAGTGGCTTAACCAACTGAGCCACCCAGGCGCCCCTTGCTACATCCTTCTATTTGGTTCCTTCCTTTACTATTTAAGCTCCACTGGCAACTTGCTTCATAGACAGTTACAGAACTAGAATCTTAAAGGCAGAGAACACCATGGTCAAGAGCTTGCTCTCTAGAATCAGACACACCTCAATTTGAATTCCAGTGCTGCTGCTTCCTAGCTTTGTGCCCCGAACCTGTCATCTGTGAAAAGGATGTAGGAGCACCTACCTACTATGCTCAATTTGAAATTTAATAAGTTATCATTTGTACAATACCAGATAATGTCTGGCTAATAATAATTATTATTTATAATAATAACAATATAATTATTCTGATGATGATGATGCCTCAGTTTGGTCATCTGTAAAATGGGTGTGTCAGGGAATTAAAAATGTAAACACATGAATATTCAAAACTTCTCTGCCTGTGGAGACTTCAAGTAATTCCCTTCTAAGAAAATTTCAAGCAGAGTTTTCTTGGCTCTTGCCCCAGTAATGCAGATTGGGGTCACCCAGTGATGAGAAAGCGCTGGACAAATGGAGCCAATATTGGGATTCCTGGTGATGAGGGGAGAGAGAGACTGGCAGAGGATGGGTGAGTAGATGCCAGAGGTGAGGGAGGTGAATGAGTGAAGAGCCAGGTGGAAGGGTTTAAGTAAGAGATGATGGAGAACAGAGCTCACTACTTCTGGAACAGTTGCTTTGCTGGAAATAGATGCTGAGAAGAGCAGAGATAGGAAAAGAAAATGTTAAGACTGCCTTGTGCTAAGAATGCACTTCCCCTTTGGTGTTTTCTCTAGAGACTGCAGTGAAGGTTTGGATTGCCTCCAATTCATTTTTTCCTACTTAACTGCCGTTTCTTTGAACACAACCATTGAGCTGAGGCCGAGCCACGAGGGGCCATTTTTACCTCGTTTATGGGGGAGTCATGACAGTGCTCTTCCGGGGCTGAATGGGGATGAGTAAAGGACTCATACGGAGTAGGTGCTCCACGGGTGTTGGTGACTACGCATCATACTTTCCTTGTGACCAGAGCCGGCCAGCGAAGGTCACCAACAGGAGTATGCACAGTTCTCTGGCTCTCTTCACCGCAATATGCCATTATCCCACATTTAACCTGGGACGCCGGCCACATTGTTTTTGAAAGAAACCAATCGAATCAATTTGATATCCTCCACTACCACACTGCAGACCACTGCCATCTGCAGGAGGCTTATGAAGGAAAGCACTCGATCAGGAGTCTAGCAAATAGAATCTGACCTTTCCCCTGCTGTATGGTATGGACAAGTCATTGAGCCTTAGTTTCCCCATTAGTAAATGAAGATGATGTCCCAGGACCTGTTTTGTTTCTCTGCTCCCAGCAGTTGACAATCCGCAGGGGTGACTGAGCGCTTGCTACGTGCAGACCCCGAAGCATGAAGGAGGGGCCTTGCTTTACAAAAGCCCCATAATCGGGCTAGAAGAAAAGATGTGAGCATCTTTATTATATTTGTTGTTAGAGTTAATTAACAAAAGTCTGCCTGTGCTATGCTCCAAAGGCCCAATCATTTTGTGACATCTCTGAGCTGCTGTGAGTGATATAGACATGGGATGTGAATTTTGGAGACACTTTTTCTTAGTGACTTTACCCACATTAAAACAAAACAAAACCCAAACCAGAACAGTATATGACCTTTCTATATACTGCCGATGCTTCACTGCAGTAAACTGCATCTTCTTCAAGGAAAAACTGAAGTTGATGGGAGTTTCTAGAGCCCTTCCTCTCTCACTGTCTCTCTCTGGTTCATTTCTGATGATGCCCAACGCTTATCCAGCTGCATGCTGCTGAGGCTAGGTGCTCTTTATCCTTGTCTGACCCATATCACATAGGCCTGCTCTTCCTTAGACAGTGCCTGCTGGAGGGGCAGGCGGGGCCTTGGGAAAGAATAAACAGCCTTTCAACTTGCCTGAAAAATCTGGAAACATCTCTGGTTCCACCCAGGTGTCTGGAGATTACTTATCAGGCTCAGTTTGGTTGAACTGACTTTCTTGAATGTGCAGGCTGTGCCAAGATAAATCTTCCTCCCAACCCGGGAGGCAGATGCCACAGCCCACGCAAGCCCTAAAGTGTCTGCACCTGCAGCCCATGTTCCGAAGCCAGGCAGATGTCTGTGAAGGCTCCCGCTGGATTCTGACCAGGGACAATGATGCTGAGAGCAGGGGCTGCCCAGAGAGGCTGGGTGCACCGTGGAGGGTGTGTCTGTGCCGACCCTGGAGATGCTTTCACTGAAGCGACCCAGGAGGAAGGAGGAGAGGCTGAATTCCATGGTTTACTCTAAGTTGTGGTTCTCAAGCTCTTTTGACTGTGGCCCCATTTGGCTAAGCACAAGACCCTGTCGCCCACAGAGCCCAGTGGCTCCTACTTTGAAGTGGGAAAGAATTTGCAGTAACAGTGGATAAAAGGGGAAGCGAAAACTAAGCAACGTGGTCATGCAGCAAATACTCAGAACAAAACAATCCACAGAAACTCTGGAAAGTAATCTACAAGCAACATAAATTAACAGAATAGAAGCAATGAAAAACCAAGCCAATGCTGAGGCTGTTTGCAGCAGTCAAGGGTCATAGGTGCAAACAGCTAAACCAACTCTAGCGAGCTTAGGTCGAAGAGGAGTTCATTAAAGGATGTCGAGTCACTCTACCACCCTCTCCTCAATCACGTGCCTGCAGCCCTTCCTCTCCCAGGCACTTTGTTCCAGCTTGAGGTCTGGCCTGTGTGCCTCTACCTGGTGGGCACGGGTCCCATGCCTGAGTCCTAACTGAAATGGAGGCTGGCACCGCAAATTCTGGTTTCAGCTTTGGGGAGGTGCGACTCCTAAGGAAGGAAATAACCCAGGCATAGGAAGGGTGTTCACAAAGTGCTGGCTAGCCCAAAAACAAGCAGCAAATATCTTCTGTATTAATAACAAAGCATTCTCCAGAGACTTTTGGGAATTCCAGTTCTTGGCCTGTGCGCATACACAGGAGTTTTGCAGCGCTATTTAGTGAGGGATGGAGGTCACACTTCTTTGTAGAACAGAGAATTAATGTTCTCAGTAAACTCTTGTAATGAACTAATTTTTGTTTGTGAATGCCAAGGTTTATTAACTCTCAATAACTCACTTATGTTTCTAGTTCCTTAGAAAAATGAAATCCCATGTATGGATTTATTTTGGGGGGAGTGATGAAAATGTTCTAAAATTAGATTGTGGCCTTTTCAACAACTGGTGCTAGGAAAACTGAATATTCATATGCAAAAGAATAAAGCCGGACCTTAACTTTAAACCACGTATACAAATGACCTCAACCTTATATCAAAGTCCTCCACCTTAAAGCTAAAACTATAAAACTTGTAGAAGAAAACGCTGAGGAAAATCTTCATGACAGTGAATTTGGCAGCGATTTCATGGATTGGATACCAAAGCACAGGCAACAAAAGAAAATTCAGATAAACTGACTTCATCAAAATGAATAAGCTTTGTACATCAAAGGATACTATCAAGAAAGCAAAAAGGCGTCCTACAGAATGGGAGAAAATACTTGCCAATCACATATTTAATAAGGGGTTAATATCCAGAAACTGAACTACAACAAAAACAATTTTGCCAATTCAAAAATGGGCAAAGGACTTGAATAGACATTTCTCCAAAAAAGGTATACGAATGGCCAATAAACACATAAAAAAGATGCTCAACAATCATCGGTCATTAGGTCAGTAAAAATCAAAACCACCAGGAGATGACACTTCACACCTACTACATTTGCTAGGATGACTATAATAACTTTTTTTAAATGGGGGAAAAAAAAAACCCAGATGCTGGTGAAGATATGGAGAAATTGGAACCATTATACATTGCTGGTGGGAACATAAAACGGTGCAGCTGCTTTGGAAAACAGTTTGGTGGTTCTTCAAAAAGTTAAAAATAGAATTACCATATGACCCAGCAATTTCACTTCTACGGGGAAGCAGGGATTTGAATAAATACTTGTATACCAGTGTTCATAGAAGCATTATTCACAATAGCTCAAAGATGGAAGTAACCCAAGTGTCCATTGATGGATGAATGGATAAACAAAATGTGCTACATGCACACAATGGAATAATATTCAGCCATAAAAAGAAATGAAATTTTGCTATATGTTAAACCTTGGATGGACCTTGAAGACATGCTAAATGAAACAAGCCAGACACAGAAGGACAAATATTGTATGATCCCATTTATATGAGGTATCTAGAAAAGGCCAATTCATAGAGACAGAGAGTGGACTAGATGTTACCAGGGCGAGAGGAAATGGGGACTGTTTCATGGGTTACAGAGTTTATGTTGGAGATGAAAACGTATGGGGTGTATAAAGTCGTGATGGTGACACATTATGAATGTTTTTAAACGTCATTGAATTCTACACTTACAAATGGTTAAAACAATAAATTTTATCTTATGTATATGTATTTTTATTTTAGTTTTTTTTTTTTTTAAAGATTTTATTTATTTATTTGACACAGAGAGAGAGACAGCGAGAGAGGGAACACAAGCAGGGGGAGTGGGAGAGGGAGAAGCAGGCTTCCCGCGGTGCAGGGAACCCAATGTGGGGCTCGATCCCAGGACCCCGGGATCATGACCTGAGCCAAAGGCAGACGCTTAACGACTGAGCCACCCAGGCGCCCCCTTTTTATTTTAGTTTTTAAAGATTTTATTTATTTATGTGTCAGAGAGAGAGAGAGAGCACAAACAGGGGGAACGGCAGGCAGAGGGAGAAGCAGGTTCCCCACTGAGCAGGGAGCCCGATGTGGGGCTCGATCCCAGGACTCTGGGATTCTGACCTGAGCCGAAGGCAGACGCTTAACCGACTGAGCCTGTATATGTATTTTACCACAATTTTAAAAATTAGGTGATGGCAATGTTTGCACAAATCTGAGTATACTACAACTATTGAATCGTCCAATTTATAGGAGTAAACTGTATGGTATGTAGATTACATCCAAATAAAGCTGTTTTAAAAAAAATCCTTTCCAGCTCTGACAGTTTCTATGATCCATCCATTCTTTCACGTATTTATTCACTGATTCAAACATTTTTGTTGAGTTCCTATCATATCAACTGTTCGGAATAGCGTGATAAATAAAGCAAACACAATCTCTGCCCTCCCCTCACTTAAAATACTATGGGTTTACAAAGGAATCATAGCTAACATTTACTGACTGTTTATTTTATACAGAGCATTGGCACAAACACTTTGCACACTCATTTCATGCGGTCCTCACAACCATGTACTTAGCTGAATAAGGAAATTTGCTCAAGGTCACAGAGCCAGGATTTGAACCTGGTCTGCCCTACCTCAAAGCCTGTGCTCTTAACTATCATATGTGGCCGCTGGGTTCCAGCCACCTGGAATTGGGGTCTCCCTGAAGACCTGCCCTGAGGCCCATGTGTCAGGCTGCCTGATCTGGTAGCAAGGGAGAGTGAAAGATGAGGTGGAATGCCCTCCAGGAGGGAGTGAGTTTGGAGAAAAAGGCCTAAGTCAGGGGTATCTTGCATAGCCATTTACAGTAATCATTATAGAGCAGGTATAACTATCTTTTAAAAATGGTTAGGTGATGGAATTTTATTTCATTTTATTTTTTTTTAATTTTATTTATTTGACAGAGAGAGACACAGCGAGAGAGGGAACACAAGCAGGGGGAGTGGGAGAGGGAGAAGCAGGCTTCCCACCGAGCAGGGAGCCCGATGCGGGGCTGGATCCCAGGACCCTGAGATCATGACCTGAGCCGAAGGCAGACGCTTAATGACTGAGCCACTCAGGCACCCCTAGGTGATGGAATTTTAAATATAAAATCAAATTCACAACTGAATTTATATTATTATATTAACAGCTAATATATTTATTATTTGTTGAACACAGCCTATATAGCAGCCTTGGTTCTAAGTGGTTGACATACCTCATCATATTTAATGCTCCAGGACATGTAGGGTGTATTACTCTTCCTACTTTATAAGTGAGGCAGCTGAGGCACAGAGAGGTTAAGCAATCTGTTCAAGGTTGCACAGCCAGTGGCAGAGCTGGGATTCCAGCCATGGCTTCTCGACGTGGAGCCCAGACTCTTAACCACCACAGAACTTGCCCTTTGGTTATGTTAAGATATACAAAGTAGTTGGACATGAGGTGGTAGGATTATGGTGACTTCCCACCTTTTTCCCCCCACAAATAGTTAATACTTTTATTTTCCAAGAATATATCATGATAGTGATTTTTTAGACCAAGAAAAGAAATCACACGTCTCTGTGACCTTTTCATCTTCCTACTTCACTGTTTTATTTGGTTGTGTTTGATTTGGCAGCTGCCTGTGCACAGGCACAAACGAAGCCCGGGCGGGGGAGGAGAGGCGGGCAGCGTGGCGGGAGATGCGGTGAGGTGTGATGCCACAGCAGCCCTGTTGGGGGCCGCTGCCCCGATTCGGCTTATATTATACCTCATATAATCTTCCCGGGAGGGCGCGTCCCCTTCTCATCACACCCTCATCCACACGGAGGATCTTTCTTTGAAGACATTTTCCCCCCGGAACTTGTCTGTGTTGTTCGACGGTTAAGCGCGGTGCATACACTGAATTCGAATCTGGGTGAGGATCGTGTTGATACCTGGGCAACTAACTGCACTGAGCCTCAGCTAATGGGAATCACCGTACCACCCCAAAGGGTTACTGTGTGAATTAAGTTGGATGGTGTTTGGAATGGACCTAGGGTGCCTGGCACAGTGTAGGGTCAACAAAGAGTACGGCATTTGGATGTTATCTAGGTCCTTTTTGATTTAGAAATCTTTCAAATATTGACCATCAGTGTTTCTTCTTTTCTGAGTTGCCTGCTCGGGCCCCTTCCTCATTTGTCCCTTGGTGCGTGGATTTACAGTGCGTTTGCATCAAGGACTGAGAGCGTTCTGGGAGGGTCTTTTTCCCTGGGGCCCTGATGCCTTCCATTTTCTGTGGGAAACACATTGCACTGGTTAGTGCAGGCTCCTCTCTCCCTGAAATTGGCCCTATTTCCTCCCTGAGAAATTTTCACCCGTTTTAGAAAGGTCAGTCTTCAGAACAGCTGATCCCCCCTCGGACTGCTACACCCCCAGGTCTCACACACGCATGATTTCTTTCTCCATCCATTTGAGTTGTGGTCCGTCACAGTGGCCGTGGCCAGAACCAGTCTGCTCAGAGAGGCTCTGTTTCAGTGGCATGCGTACCTAATGAGCATGCTCCCCCTCGACCCTGGGTAATCACATCAGCTGCAATAGCTGACCTTCCAGAGCAAAGTGCAAAAGCCTAAGGGACTGCTTAGATAAAAGGCACATTCTTAAGATAGTTTCATCTCCTTTTCCCTCTTGCCTAAATGTCCATCGTGCCTGACTTGGAGAGTCCACTCTTTTCCCATCGTGGGGCAAACGGGACCTGGGCCAGAAGTTGGAAATTTCTAAACTGCAAAAGGAATCAGTGTCCCCTTGGCCAAGTGATGCTTGCCAGAAAAGTTCTTGTGGATAAATGTGTGTGGTCCTGGGGATTCTCCGGGGGGCTTGGTGGTAACATAAGATTGGCTACTATCTTAAGACCTCTGTCCGAGGGAGGCCTAGGGGTGGGGACATGCCTGTTTCCGACACATGGCAAGGCCCAGAGGCCATGGAAGGGGGTCCTCCCACAAGAAGCACAACCCCCTAGAGAGTTGTCGGGGTTTTCCATGAAGACCTTCACTAAATGCTGCGTGGACAGCACCCACCCTGAAGCTTGCGTCCCGCTATGTGTGTGTCTCCTGCACTCACCTGCAGGCCCGGTTCAGGCTGCATAGCTGTGAGGAAAGGGTATATTGGACCGCGAGACAGAAAATCTGAGTTTTAGTTGAGGCTTTGCCTTTTGTTAGCTTTGTAATGTGGGGAACCAACTTTGTTTCTTCATCTGGAAAATGGACGGTAACATTCCTGGTTCTGCTCACCTCCTTGCCTGACGGTGGAGTGAAATGAGTGTGGGAGGCAAATTAGAAAGGTGTAAAAGAAGACTCTCTCCTCCTCTTAGAGATAGAGTGGTCAGCACAGTGTCTGTCCCAACATCTCAGGTGGAGCCCAGAGAGACGAAAGGGCTTCTCCTCTCCAGAAAGAAGTCTGAAGTCATAGGACCCGGTGAAATGGAGAGCTTTTTTTTTACTCCCAGTGTCCTGGTGAAATGATACATGCTTCTAGCCATTCTCTGGCCAGTTTGGAGGGGATGGTCAATGATCATTTTAATCTATCAGAGAGGCAGCTTGCTCCTTGGTATATTTTTCCACATAACCTCAGAGTTCAAGGTATATTTCTGATTTTTTTTTAATACTGGTGGTTTGGCCTGTGTACTCAGTTAACACAGAAAAATACTTTCAGCAGTTGAGAAAAGTGTATGCTGCTGTCCCATAGCCTTGTCCCTCACATCCACCTGTGCCCTTCGGGAAGTCTCTTGACCTCCTTCTTGAACAAGATGCCCTAGAATCTTTTAAGGAAAATAAGGAGTGTGACCCAGTATAGTAGGAAAAGCAGAATTCTAATCCAAGAATATTCATTTTAATCCAGAGTCACTCTAGGGTAAGCCAAGAGAAGTCATTTAGAGTCTCTGTCTCATTTTCTGCACCTGTACAGTGGGGATGCTCATCCCCATCTGGCTGCCTCAAGTTGCTTCAAGGATAAGTGGGACGCAGAATGTCAAGTGCTTTCCAAGTGCACTGGGCTGGATGCAGGCAGCATTTCGGGGTGACACTCAGCTCTGGCATCAACCGCAGCGTGGGTTGGGCAGTGTCTGTGAAGGTCAGAGCTGCTCTGACATGTCTTACTGATGGAGCTTCATTTCCCAGGATAGCCTCGTTTGGTAAAGGGGCTCACGGAAGGTAAAGGGGACGAGGTCCCTATAATCTTTTTGCTAAGCCTGCATACAGGAACCCAGATGTTCTCCTGGCTCCTTTTGACCACACCTACCCTGCTGTATCTCCTTCAGGTCCAGTTGTGGTGCTGGATTTGGAGAGCTTGGAGCCTCTGAGCGCAAGCCTCACACCCGCCTCTGCTCCAAAGAGCTGTGGCTGCAGTGGGTTGGCTGAGACTCTTCACAACGCTTGCCTGAGACCATCTGAGACCGTCCTCCTCCATAGCTGCCTTCTCGCTGGCTCCTGCACCTGCCCCCTGAACTCACTGGTCTGTGCTGCAGTTAGAAACCCTGCACAGAGCTGGATCCTTATAGTAGGTATCTCCTGGCTTTTCTCTTGCTGCCAGAATAGGGTGCATTTTGGTCCAGGGGCATCAGACTGTAGAGTGGCAGGAAGCAGAAGCTGCCAGTCTAGTCTGGGATCTCACTGGCCATTATACCTTCCTGCTCTGCCCCAGTAGACTTCCAGTTACTGACCAGGGCAGCCAGCCCTGGGATTGCTCGCGGAAGCTTTGCATGGTTGTGGGGCCCCAGGAGGTCGGTGGAGGAGGAAGTTTCTAAAGCAGAGCCTGGAAGAAAGAGATGCACCCCTGGAGGGTTTCAACTCCTAAGGACAATTTCCCGTGTCCTCCTTAGGAACAGTTTTATTAATGAGCCGCCTGAGCTGCAGGGAGAGAGAAGGAAAAGCGTAATTAATTATGACCCCTCAGAGAAGCATCCAGAGTTGGGGCAGTCAGGGGAGGAAGGTGTGTGCTGTTTCGGTGTCCTTACCTGTGGCAGGAGCTCTGGGCACTAACTTACCAATGAAGGACTTGAGCTTGCTTCCTCTTGCTGCAAGATCGGGGATCAGCTTATTGAGCACTGAATTCCTGCCTGACCCTACTTGCCCTCTTCCCGGGAGGGAAAAGGAAGTCAGTATTTGCTTTTCCAGCAAGGTCACGGATCACCTGACCAAAGCCTGTAACAGCTGGGAAGCCAGTGCTGCTATGCTGACACGCCCCCCCGCCCCCCCCCCCCCGCCCGCCCAGCCCTCAGCTCTGGTCCAGCAGCCAGCACCTCACTTTCAGCAGGGAGCCGCTCCAGGCGATGGCAGGGGGAGGATGCCAAGGCAAGGTAATGTGGTGATGATAGCTTTCCTCCCGACAGTTTGCCCTTCCTCACAAAACTCCAGATTCAGCTGCTGCATTGCAGGCAAATATGACAGACACTTGCCGAACGATATGAGAACGGAGTTCATGAGGTTGTGTCAATGTGCCATTTATTGAGAAGGAGTTATCTCTTTGTTTCCTGGGTCGCGGGAAGTGAGCCGGCTGGAGAACTCTGTAGGCAGAATCTTTTTTAGGAGTGCAGCTCCCCTTCCGCAGGTGTTCGGGCTTCAGCCCCTCGGGATGTTAAGCGGCACCGTCGGAAGGCTCCCCGGCACAGGGGCCGTTTACACTGGGAGGCATGGGGCCCTGGAATGGGCAAGCAGGAAGCGCTCATCATTTTGGCAGGATCTGTAAGAGGTACGGGTACATTGGTGTTTTTTTTTTTTTTTTTTGGTCGTCTTTTGGAAAGAGTGCTTTGTCTTTGCAAGTGATTGTGCAGGGACTGACGGGGTTGCTGTTTGGTGCACTACCTTGCTAAATACTTGACTTTGTAAGGTTGAATTCTCCAAGAATTATCGTGGCAATACGGCCGTGCTTGGAGCCAAGCTTTCCTCTCAAGGAAATGCAAGCTGCTATTTATTTTGGCATGCAGCCTGTTCTAGGATGAAATACGGCGTTTTTATTATTGCAGAATAAAGAGAGGTTTGAAGAGAATAAAAGTACAGAACTAGGTTTCAGTTTCAGGACTAAGTAAAGGAAGGTTTCTTTGTATTTGGATTTGAGGTTAGGAATGAGATTGTAAATGGCATCATAAAAGGAATAACTGCGGAGAGGGAGAGGGTGTAGGTCTACACTGCAGGAGTCGGGCTGGCTGGGGGAAATCAGGACTGTTCCTAATGTGGCCTGGTAGTCACACGTGGGCTATCAGAGTGACTGCCCCTTTGGTGGATTTTGAACGGGCAGCCTCAGTCCCCATCTCTTCACTGCCGGTTGGCTTGGAGAGGGGGTGTGGAGGGATGAAGTCGCACAAACTGTCCTACCCCTAGGTAACTGGGTAACTTTGGATCGGCCACAGAGCCTCTTTGTGCCTTCGATGTCGTGTTTGTAATTCGGAGGTGCTACCATGAACTGAGTGTCTGCCACATGTTAGGATGTGGGGGTGTGGTGGTGGGGGGTGAAGGGGAAGAGATGAGTCCTGCAGGAATTCTGACCTTCGCAAGCTTACGGAGTAGGAGGGGAGAGGAGCGAGAGAAAGAGAGAGAGAGAAAGCTGTATATACTTGAAACATCTAGAATATGATGAACTAATGAGAGAGGCTGGGACCGAACGGGGCATTCTTGATCCTGGGATAAGCCATCAACAAATGAAAAGTTACATAACAACACCAGGTAGTATAAGGTTCTGAATACCGAGGACACAACCTAACGGCATTGAGTAATAAATTGCTTTATGTCAAAATTTTTAGTGCTTTAGAAGGTTGCAAAATTCCATTCGAAAGGGGACTTCTGCCCAACAAAGTTAATTTTCATATTCCGTTGTATTGCAGAGTAGCATGTGTTGATGTGGCAATTTTTCTTCAATTCCACTCACCAAGTCACATCAAACATATACCCTTAGCTAAATTCTAAGATGTCCACCCCTAGGACCATGCCTGTGGCCCAAGTGCAGAAGGAGGCTGGGGTGGGTGAGGCTGCCAGGGGCAGGATGTGGGCCTGACAGTTCCCTCCTTTCCTGCCTGTGTCTAGACCTTTCCAGTGGAAGCTTGCTAAGCCCTCTTCTTCAGAGAGTTGGGGTGTCAGCTCCATTTAATTTCTGTAACCTTGCAATGATTGATTTTAGTAAAATTCAAGTCTAAGAGAACTATTAGAAGTCTCCATAGAGTTCTTTTTTTTTTTTTAAGATTTATTTATTTATTTGAGAGTGGGGGAGGGGAGGGGCAGAGGGAAAGATCCTACAACCCTGAGATCTGACCCAAGCTGAAACCAGGAGTCGAACACTTAACCGACTGAACCATCCAGGTGCCCCTCCATAGAGTTCTTTTCAGTGAAATTTGACCTAATGTGTGCTGCATAATTATTTGAGGCCCTAGGATCTAATACATTAAGGGCTGAATCCTAACTCAAACCAAAGGCAGTGAGTGTGACTGAACTCTCTGAGGTGAGGTGAGTTTGTGTCAAAGATCCATCTGCACCCAGGTGGCCCCCTCTTGCTTAGAAGGAGCCTTGTTGCTTAGTGTCCAGTCTTGGAGAAGCAGATCACACACACCTTTGGCCAAGAGGCCTTACAAGAGAGTAGTTCTCCTTATCTGTGCCAGAAGGTGTTTTACACATACTTGTGGGAGAAGCAGAGAAGCATCAAAGTCAGGAACATTTCCTGCTCCCCAACCCCCCGCCTCCCCTCCCCCACCCCGCCGAGAGAGCTAGGGATCAGTCGTAGCAGTAGCATCGGACTGGGCAAATGTTTACAAATCACTTCCCAGGACATGACTGGAGTCGGCTAGACTTAAGGGCAAATCCTGCTCCAACAGCTGCTTGTTATGTGACTTTGGCAGGCCTGGAAACTCTCTCAGCCTCAGTCTCCCTATCTAAAAAATGGGGACAATAGTAATAATCTCCTTGGGGTTACGGTGAGGATTGCATGAGATAATTCGAGCATGTTAAGTGCTTTGAACTCTGCCTGTTGCTCAGTAATGATATGGGGTTGGAGGAAGAAGGGAACAGAAGGGAGAGGAGAAACCTATGATGATGGAGAGACAGGTGAGGGGCCGCGCTTAGAGTTCGTGCCCTCACCCTTCTCTTCCCCAGACTTCACCTTGAAGCTGCCAAGCCTCTCCGGCCCGCCAGCATCTGGGAGGCTCCCCCACCGCCTGCAGACTGCCGACCTGTGGCATTATCAGCTGCAGTGTCCTCTGCCTGGAAACCTTCTCTTGCTTTTCTTTCTTTTTAAAAAAAATTATCTTTATTTTTTAATTGAGATAACTGAGACATAATTGACATATAATATTGTATTGGTTTTAGGTGTACAACATAATGACTTGATATTTGTATATATTGTGAAATGGCTTCCACAGTAAGTCGAGTTAATATCTGTCACCATAGTTACGAACTACATAACACCATAGTTACATAGTTACAAACTATTTTTATGATGAGAACTTTTTTTAAAATTCCCGTCTAACACAGTGTTATATATTAGTTTCAGGTGTACCGTATAGTGATTTAACAATTCTAAACATTACTGAGTGCTCATCGTGGAAGTGTGCTCTTAACCCCCTTTATCTATTTTGCCCATCCCCCCACCCATCTCCCCTCTGGTAACCATCTGTTTGTTCTCTATAGTTAAGAGTCTGTTTTTCGTCTGTCTCTTTTCTTCTTTGTTTGTTTGGTTTCTTAAACTCCACATGAGTGAAATCATATGGTATTTGCCTTTCTCTGACTGACTTATTTCACTTAGCATAATACCCTCTAGATCCATTCATGTTGCAAATGGCAAGATCTCATTCTTTTTTATGGCTGAGTGATATTCCATTGTGTATGTGTGTGTATGTGTATACTGATATATATATATCACACTTATGATGAAGACTTTTAAGATCCACTCTCTTAACAACTTTTTTTTTTTTTAAAGATTTTATTTATTTATTTGAGAGAGAGAGAATGAGAGAGAGCACATGAGGGGGGGAGGGTCAGAGGGAGAAGCAGACTCCCTGCCGAGCAGGGAGCCTGATGCGGGACTCGATCCCGGGACTCCAGGATCATGACCTGAGCCGAAGGCAGTGGCTTAACCAACTGAGCCACCTAGGCGCCCTCTTAACAACTTTTAAATATGTAATACAGTATTATTAACTATAGTCATCATGCTGCACATTACATCCCTATGACTGGAAGTTTGTACTTTTTGACCACCATCACCCATTTCATCCACCCCGTCACACTCTGCCTCTGACAGCCACCAGTCTGTTCTCTGTATCTATGAAATCGGGTGTTTTTAGATTCTACAAACAAGTAAGATCATATGGCGTTTGTCTTTCTCTGTCTGACTTATTTCACTTAGCATAGCGCCCTCAAGATCCATGCATGTTGTCACAAATGGCCACGATTTCCTTCTTTGTCATGGCTGAACAATATTTCATTGTATATATTTACCACACTTTCTTCACCCTTTCATCCACTGATGGACACCGAGGTGGTTTCAGAACCTTTTCTTTCTAGCAAGGGCAAACCTCCCTCGCCTCAGGTTAGAACCTTCCAGATCTCTCCACTTGCTGCCTCCTTAAGCAGCCACACTCGCCCTCCTTAAGCAGCCACACTCGCCCTCCTTCAGTCACAATTGCCCTCCTTAAGCAGCCACACTCGCCCTCCTTCAGTCACACTTGCCCTCCTTCTCCCCAACGTCTCTCTACTCCAGCTCTATGCGGCATTCAAACTCAAGTACTTCTTGCCCCCAGAGTAGGTGAGGTACTTCGTGTTGCCATTCCCTCTGCAAGGAGTGTCTCTGCCCCTAGAAACCGGGCGTGCCCTTCCGGGCTCTGTCACACTTGCATAGGTAAAGGCCCCTATGGCAGCTCATGGAATGAGTTTGGAGCGCTCACAGAGAGGATACATGAAATTTTGCCGGGCAGATTTTAGACTTCCTCTCGTTTGGTGGACCACACATTTCCCAGCCCTCTTCCCCAGTTTACTTATTTCTTCCCCTTTATTCCATCCCGGGTTGTTGGAGGCCACCCCTCATCCATCTCTTACTCCCAGTTTCCCCCAACCCTTCCCTCATCCCCAGTACACTTTTCTGGTCCGGACTTCATTGCCAAGCACACTGGAATTCCTGAAACAACCCTGTGTCCACTGCTGAGGTGTCAGATAATTCACTGTTCTGATGTGTGTGGAGTTAGAATCATAAAAAGACCATTTCCTGGGTGATTTATTATAATGAGGGCAGGAGCCACATTGTTTACCATTTGAAGAAAGAGTCCTGGCAATGGATTAAAACTTTGGGGAGAATTTATGATCAAACCTCAAGGTATCCTAATTCAGTCTGGACGGTCTTCTGCCTGAATAGTTCCTGATGTCTTTGGAGCACCCAGCTTGAACTTGCCCTGCCCTGCCCAAGATTAGACATCACCTCTAAGGAATAGTGCCTCCTCAGTACTTGCAATGATCTCACGCCTGTTTTGAATCTCATTGGGATGTCTCAGATCATTTATAGGTACTCTGGTTCCAGTTTTTTCCCCCAAAATGGATTAGAATTATTTTACCATGACGGAGGGGAGTAAATTACAGCTTTTGATGTTGTGGAAGGAGTACCTTGCTAGTTGTCAGAGCTCTGGGCCTGGCTCCGCCCCCTTCACTAGAATGCTGAGAGGCCCTGCACAAAGCAATTAACTTCTGAGCCTCAGTTTCTTCGTCTGCCAAGTGAGGGGGCTGGGCCAAATACTTCCTTTGGTGTCGACCATCGCTAGCATCCTGGGAAGACATGCCCAGGGTCGGACACACTCTAGGAGGAGTGTGGAGCTCCTGGGCACCCCTGGGAGAAAGGCAGGGATGGGAGTTCTTTGGGGTGCTCTTGCCTCCATACTTATGCTAACTGTCCTTCTGTCCTTCTTTCTTTCAGGACTCTTCAGTGGGTTGTACAGACTTATCGGATGAAGAGTGCCTGAGAGACTGACAGTCTGCATTCCCTAAGATGGAGAAGACAGATGGTAGGCAGGCTGCTCTCTATAACCTGGTCTAAAGTGAGCACTTGGGTTGGAAAGGGATTGCTACCATAGATCCGAGAAACAGCCTAAGGGAGGCTCACAAGAGACATTCCCCACACAGATAGTGCTCGGAGACCCAAACTATGTGTTTCAGGTATGAACGAGAGAAAGTAGTAGAGGATGAGAATGAAGACTTCTGTAATTGTTGGACAGTTTTCTCATTTCTTCCAAGCACCAAGAAGGGAGCAGGATGCTCTCACTCATTACTCTCATTTTAAGGATGAGGAACTTGAGGTCTGAGAAAGAGGCACAATATGGTGAAAGAGCCTCCATGTATATCTGGGTGACTTCCTGTTATTTAACTCCTCTGAGCCTCAGTCTCCTCATGTATCAGCGTTGCTGTGGAACAAACCACTAAAAAACTTATTGACTTAAAGACATTTACTATTTCTGAAAAGATTCTGTCTGGGCCCTTTTTTCTGGTCTGGGCCAGCACGGCTGGTATTTGCTGGGCGTCTTCATGTGTTTGTGGTCTTCTGGGGCACTTAGCTGGATGGTTTAGAATGGCCACACTTACATGCCTGTTGGTTGACTCTATGTCACCTGGGGCACAGGTGATGATTTGGCCGTGTGTTTCTAACCACCCAGCAGGTTAGCTGGGGCCTATTCACATGCTGGCAGAAGGGTTCCAAGCACAGCAAGAACAGACAAACCCCAATGTGCCAGCAGTTGTCAAGTCTCTGCATATGTCACACTTGCTGTTGACCCACTGCCCAAAGCAGGTCACAAGACCAACCTCAGGGTCTGTGTGGGAGGGGAGGGTCCAAGAGTGGGGTATGATTGTGACTGTTTCTGCAAACAGTCTACCACACCTCGTTTATAAGCAGGTATTAATACCTATTCATACAGTTGGTAAAACACTAAATGAGATAACGCATGCAAAGTTGTTGAGTAATACTATCTAGCGCAACAAATGTTTTCATGAATATTCCCCTCATCCCCTGCCCAGGAAACTTGCTGAAGGTCATAGACTAGACCCTGATCTCCTGACGACTTCTTCTTCTTTTTTTCAAGATTTTATTTTTAAGTAATCTCTACACCCAACATGGGGCTCAAACCCATAATCTTACATTTTTTTTTAAAGATTTTATTTATTTATTTGACACAGAGAGAGAGCACAAGCAGGGGGAGCAGCAGAGGCAGAGGGAGAAGCAGGCTCCCCGCGGAGCAGGGAGCCCGATGCGGGGCTCGATCCCAGGACCCCGGGATCATGACCTGAGCTGAAGGCAGACGCTTAACCGACTGAGCCACCCAGGCGCCCCTCAAACCCATGATCTTGACATCAAGAGTTGCATGCTGCACCGACTGAGCCAGCCAGGCACCCCCCCCCCCAATCTGCTGACTTCTAATGAAATGCTCTTTCCAGATCACCAAATGTCAGGAAACGGGAGTGCCTATAATCCCCGAATCACATGACCCTTCACCAGCACAGGACTTAGGCACCAGACAGCAGCCCCAGCCCTGCGTCTTCCTTCTTTCCAAATGTAGTCACTGTATATTTCAGGAGTCTGCCTTTCTCCCCAGAGAGCTGCCTTTTCATGGAAGTGGTTCCATAGAACACCAGCTAATTCTCTTCATGCCCCAGGGGCCTGTCATTCCTGCCTGCCTCATTTGTCCCTGCTCAGCAACCTCAGCACTGCTGTGCTACTCCACGTGATTCCCACAGCTAGCTCAAGAAAGGGCCCCCCTCCCTTCAGGCACAACCGCCTCACGAAATAAAGGCAGAAGAGGGACAAGCTTCCCTCACTGTCTTGGCCTTCTGAAGAGGCTCATTAAATTCCCCTTCCTTCCCGCTGTGTTTTTGGCCACTTTCTCTATAGTTTCTGTTTTACCCATTTCCTTCAGAAACCTAGTATAGTCTTTTGGACTTTTCTTTCTCGCATTAAATACCTCTGATTCATTAGCTCACCTGCTGAACTTCACTGTGTTCCTCAAGATAATCACTGTGGCGTCTCCTTCCTTCCCTAGGCCCCTTCAAATCCCCTTTTCCTTGCGTCTGTGAGTCTTAGGCTCATGACTGTGTTTGCGGGTCATTTCCAAGGGTCTAGTTATCTGGCGTGCTTTCAGACCAAGACTCTGTAGGGAATCCTAGGTAGCTCTGAGCCTGTATATCTTACTTTTTTCTTCTCCCCTGACTCATTTTCCCAGTTCCTCCAGAATTATCTTCTTGGACTCTTGAGGCTGTCATTCTAACACAGAGCTAAATATTCCAAAGAACGAGCACACCCTCAGCAAATCCTCCCCTGCCCGACTCAGAACCAGCCCATCGTGCCTTTCTTGAGTACCTGCGCCATGTTCTCTCTATCGCATTCATGCTAACAACCACAACAACTCTGTAAGTTAGGTATTATTATCACCATGTTACAAATGGAGAAACTGAGGCATAGGGGAATTCAGTAATTTGCCCAGAATCACAGAAGTAGGAAATGACAGAGCCAAGATTCCAATCCAGCCAGTTTAGCTATGTGTTCGTTTATCTGATCAGAAGCTCATTTTGAGCAGAGATGGTCCTCTTAATTAATTTTTGCCCTGGCCCAATGCCCGGAATTCTGAGCTCCTTCATACCTGTCACCAGGTAGAATTAAGAGGAACAGAGCCAAATGTGAGCACAGGTCTGCTGGCATATCAGATCAGCTCCCTCATTCAAGGTCCAGCATTCCTTTTACACTGGGAGGAAGAAAAGGAACACAGTGGTGGGTGGCGGGTGGAGCAGATGTGTGTGTGTGTGTGTGTGTGTGTGTGTGTGTGTGTGTGTGTGTGATACCCCATAGTACTAGCTTAGGAAAGCACCTACGTAACCCATCATCTTGGATAGCTGTTCAGTCTCACACTCCTTTGGTTTCCTTCAATCTCCCTTGTGGAAGATTTTGCCTTTGAATCTGCTCTTTCTTATTTGATGCTATTCTTGTATTTGTGCTCTGGACCTGATCCCAGAGGCCACTGGGTAAATCAGCCTCAATTGAATTGAGGTAATAAGCAGATAAATAATGCAGCCTTTCCTTTAGGAGACTTCTCTGCCTTCCGGGTCATAAATCTGCTCTCTGCTTAACCTTAAACAAATATCTCCTCTCTGATTTGGCCTGTCTCTGTAATCCAGGAGGCTGCTGAGTCAACCAGGAGGCCTAAGAGGACAGCTGAGCATAGTCTGGAAATCTAACAGAGAGCAATAGCTCTCAGTTACTGAAATTACCAGTGTGCTTCTTTGGGGAAAAGCAGGTTGGTAAAAAAAAAAAATTGTGTGGGTGAATGGGAACTTATTTGGTGTTTTGGGGGGGCTTGAGAAGTACTCACTCCTTCCTGCCTGAAGTTCAGGTCCCTGGCACAGAAACGGTGGAACCCAATGAAGACCATCCCGTGGGTTGTCCCCTGCCATGGTCATGGTGTAACTGCCCACAGGCCCTGTGGCCTTACTGAGCATCGAGCCCGGTAGGCTTGATTGTGTCAGTGTGCACAGTGTCGGCCTGCATGTGTCTAGTTGGCCTCGTTTAGTTCTTTGGAAATAACTGTACTTGTCTAAGTACAGAGGGCCACCTGACAGCACGTGGCACTGACCGAAAGGAGAGATCTGTCGGGCAAGAGGAAAGAGGTCAGGCCTAGTGTGCCAGCACCTTTAGGGGAAAAGCAACCCCAAGAAGCTACCCCAGGTAGCACCTTCATTTGCACCTTTTCTTTAACTTGTCCCTTTCCCTTCATTGCTTTTAGCTTCTCTTACCTGGAGCATGTCAGCTGGCTCCCATCTGGTCTCAGGTCCTTTGGTTTGTCCTTCTTCCAGTCCTCTGCGAGGACACTCTTTGTGACACCACCATTGATTACCTGAAGAGTAGAGTCAAAGCTTGTTGGTGTGCATGCAAGCTGCTCATGATCTGGTTCTTGCTGACCTTTCCAAATGTCTCCTTCTCCTGGTTCACCCTTCTCTACCACACATCACCCGCACTTATAGAACCCCAGAATACTGTGGCATTCCATACCTCCGTGCCTTTGCACATTCTCCAACATGTGTCTAGAATCTGTCCTGGCTATTTATTGCTGCACTACAAACACCCCAAAACTCAGTGGCTGAAAATAAGAATGTATTACTAACACAGGTTAGCTGAGTGGTTCTCACTCGGAGTCCCTCCTGTCATTGAAATCAGATGAAGGCTGGGGCCGGAGTCATCTGAAGGTTAATGCCTGGCACCTGGGCTAGGATGGCTGGAACAGCTTGGGCTGGCAAGGCAGCTCTCTCCCTCTTCCCACATCACCTCTCTATGGGGCTCTTTGGCTTCCCCACAGTATGGCAGGTCTCGGGGAAGTTGGACTTCGTACATGGCATCTGACCTTCCACTGAGTGGAACTTACTGGCTTCTTACGACCTAGCCTGGGAATTCTCTCAGCATCGTTTCTACCATATTATTTTGGTCAAAAGAGTCACAGTCCAGCTCAGATTCGAAGGGGTGGAGAAACAGACTCCACCTCTCAGTGTGGGATTCCCTTGACTGTACAGAGAGGGTGGGAAGTGATGGTGGCCATCTTGGAGATAAACAGCTACAATGTCTTTCACCCTCTTGTTCTGGCAAGTTCCTGTTTGTTCATTTTATGCCCAATCTTATGTCACGTTTGTGAAGTCATCCCTCTCCTCCCAAGGCAGAATTAACCTCCTGAAGAAACTGGGAAAATAAGTCAGGAAGGCTGTCTTTTGGGCACGTATCTGTTACCATCCTTGGCACACCATGTTGTACCTACTGGTGTTTCTCCTACTTGACCATACATTTTTTTGAGGGCAGGGCTGTACCTGATTTATGTTTGTGTCCTTAGGATCTAGCTTAGCAACCAACACATAGGTCTGCAAAAAAAAACAGTGGTTGAAGTGAGCAAATTGAATTACTACTATTTTGTAATTTTGCCCCTAGGGCCCATTACCCTTGGAACCAAGCAGTCAGTCAGTCACAGAGAATTTGTGGAGCTCCTCCTGTGTGCCCAGGCAAATCAGCTTCCATTATGGGGCTTCAGTTCTCTCTAATTTGTGTTTCCACAAAGACAATAACTACAATATTGAGTATATATGGATTTTCATCATTGTTCAAAGCACTTTATATGTATAAATTAATCGGTTCTCACAAGAATCTCACCTTGCTGTTAGTATTCCCACCGTATAGATGATGAGACATAGGGAGGCTAAGTAATTTCCCCAAGAGCCGAAATATAGACCAGGCTTTTGAATCTGCATTCTTGATCTCTCGCTGCCCACTATGTGCTCTCCTGAGCTAAGCATTTTGGGGGCATGTTTAACAGAATGTCACAGAGACAATAAGGGGGATTACATGAGAACAGACTGTTTAACCTGAAGAAGAGGCTACTTGGAGACAAGTCCTTATGGATTCAGTCAAAGGACTGACTTGTCCTCAGCATCTCCTGCCGGAGTCAAGAAAACCACTGGTGCCTTGGCGTGAGGGAGAACTTTCTCACCACAATGTCCCCTGACAGTCTGGACTGCCCTGAAAATTCATGAGACCCACTTCTCTTGGAGGACATAGGCTAATGTCCCTTTGACATGGCCCTTGTCCCTTACCACCTTTTATCCAGTCTGTGAAGAATGTGGTATTTCCTCACTTGACATGAGTTTTTGTTTTTTAAATATTTGTATTTATTTATTTGATAGAGAGAGATATAGTGAGAGAGGGAACACAAGCAGGGGGAGCGGGAGAGGGCGAAGCAGGCTTCCCACTGAGCAGGGAGCCCGACATGGGGCTCAATCCCAGGACCCTGGGATCATGACCTGAGCTGAAGGCAGACACTTAACAACTGAGCCACCCAGGCGCCCCTTTACATGAGTTTTTGAAAGTGAGGTTCATGTTTGTTAAGCACTAAGCAGTTTTCAGGTGCAAAAGAGCATGGGCTGTGCATGATTACACACGCCAGTTCTCTCTGATCTTCATGTGCCTGAAGGCTCACCCAGATGAGGACGCTTACATAATGTAGAAGGCATAACTCCTTGATATCTCTGGCTTCAGCAAGATTTCCTAGTATCCATTTGAGTAATGCGAGGTTCTGTCATAATGTCGAGGCAATTGTGTACCTTATCCTTCAAAACCCTCAATATTCATAATTGCCAATTAGTACCCTGATCTGGCAGATTCCTGGCCATTTCAGTTCAGCCATTACATGACTCAAACCCAGAAAAACAGTATGAGACTATTTTATTTTGCTGGCCTGCCAGCAGATTCCACAGCAATAACTGAGATGCATACTGCAAATTGGAAACTATTTCCTCTACCTATTTCCTTGCAGACATTAGCTAAGTACACACTGATTTAATTACCTGGATTCTCAGCATGGCCAGAAGACTGTGAGCATCTCAGCTTAATTTAGAGACAGGGACATTTAGGAGAAGTCTCACGTGAGAGCATTAAGTCTAAATCACACATATTAGGCCTCACCACCCATAATTCTTATTAACATTGTGCTTCCTTTTTACATGTCTCCCAGCCAAAGACCAGTCCTCCTCTCAGGGGGATGAAGAGAAAGGCCCTCCAAAGAGCCACCCCTACTCTGTGGAGACCCCGTATGGCTTTCATCTGGACCTGGACTTCCTCAAGTACGTGGATGACATTGAGAAGGGAAACACCATCAGAAGGATTCCTATCCACAGAAGGGCCAAGCAGGCCAAGTTCAGCACCTTGCCTCGAAACTTCAGCCTTCCCGACAGCAGGGCTCGCCCCCATGCTGCTCTTCCCCACCAAAACTGGTCCCCAGTGGTGCCGAAGAAGGTGTCGCTGGGGACAGAGGAGCGAGCCCAGTTGCTGCCCCCTGGTGAACACCCGCAAGCCTCCGCCAGCGGGAGTGAGGTGAGCTACCACAGGAAGGCCCTACTGGCAGAGACAGCCAGACATTTGGAGGCTGTTGCGCCCAGGGAGGCGGAGCCAGCCCCCGGGAGTGGACGGCCCCAGCTCTTGAGAGCGTCCAGCATGCCAGCCACACTGCTACAAAACAGGGCCTCAGAGGACTCAAGCCTAAACTCAGGTCCCCCCACACCTCCAGCCCTCCCTCCACTTCAGGGTGAAGGCAGTGTCTGTGATGGCGCCTTTGGCCCTGCAGACGGATTTGCAGGTTTTCAGAACTCCACCCCACGAGCAACAACGCAACCCAAAGTCAGAGAGTTTGGGGACGTGGTGCCAGGGATTCCAGAGCTGGTCCAGGAGGGCACTGAGCCTCCCGAGGACGAAGATGAAGAGGAGGCTCCAAATCCCCTCTCTCTCCCAAGTCCTCCCGTCTTATCCCAGGATGCACTTGTTGTTCTGGAGGATGAAGAAGACGAACACAAAACCAGAGAAGCAGAGGTGGTGGTCACCCCTGGCTCCCCAACACCCAGCCCCCCACCGCTGCCATCACCCATTCCTGAGAAGGAGTTCCCCCTAGAAGAAATCGAGCTCAACATCAGCGAGATCCCACCCCCACCACCTGTGGAGATAGATGTGAGGAGCATTGGCATCCGGGTCACGGAGGAAAGCCTGGGCCTCCCCGCGGTGGATCCCCAAAGCATCTCCAGCCTGAAGCAACGGCTCTCTGCCCTCGAGGGTGAGCTGTCTGGAAGAACCGAGGAACTGGCCCAGGTCAGAGCTGCCCTCCAGCAGCAGGAGGAGGAAATCAAGGCCAGAGGGCAGAGGATTCAAGAGCTAGAACACACTGTAGCTCGACTGGCAGAAAAGCTTAGCCACGAGAACACCAGAGACATTCGGGGCCACGCTGACGTCATGGTCAACACTGACCCCCTCCGTGGACTCTTGCCCAGGGAGTCCTGTGACAAGGGCATTGAGGTCAACCTTGTGGGCAGCACAGGATCTGAAAGCTGGAGGGCCAGAGGACAGGAGAATGGCCTCTTAGGGGGGCAGGCCAGCCACAAACGGGGGGATCGGAGCCCAGCAGAATTCGTGCCACCACCACAGCTGTCACTGCCACAAGGACCCGAGGTGGTCCTCGCCCCCTCTTTACCTAGCTGCCTCTCCACTGAGCTGAGGATCGAAGAAGCAGGCCCTGAGCAGGAGGGAAGCCCTCAGATGGGAGCCGAGGGTCTGGGCGGGGGAGCAGGGCACTCTTCATGGAGCAGCGACAGAAAGACGCCCCCAGCAGCAGCAGGGCGAGAGGAGACCAGCTCAGAGCTGCCGGGGAAGGAGCACCCGGGGAGGCCACCAAGCTCGCCCACAGATGCCACTATCGGCCAATACGTTAAGAAGATCCAGGAACTCCTGCAGGAGCAGTGGAGCTGCCTGGAGCACGGGTACCCGGAGCTGGCCAGCGCCATCAAGCAGCCCGCCTCCAAGCTCAGCAGCATCCAGAGCCAGCTGCTGAGCTCCCTCAACCTGCTGCTGTCTGCCTACTCGGCCCACGCTCCACCCCAGAGGGAGCCCCCGGCCCCCTCTGCCTCCCCGCCCATGGGTAAATACTGGTGCCCAAGGCAGGGAGCCATTTCTCCTTTACCTGACGAGTCAAAGGGAATAAGGGTTTGAATTGCATGTGTATATTTTTCAAATGTTCAAGCACCTCCAGGAACCCAGTGGAAGAAACGCCCATCTATGTAACAGTGGAGGCCCTGTGCCCCTACTCTTGTCCTGGCTCTAAGGCTGGGACTGACTGCAGGGCCACCACATACAGCTGGCACAGATAGCACAGGGCACAAAGATGCCAGCCAGGAAGGCACACGGGGGCTGAAATCCAGCCCCCACTCACTTGCCGAGTGTGCAGCGCCGTGTCCACCCGGGCGGCGCCCGTTTCTCACCTGCGTCGCACGACGGCAATGTCTAGGGCAAGAAGGGCCCTGGCTGTGTGTGCTCTAATCCTCAGCCTCCCTTCATTGTTTCCTGGGCTCTTGCCTTCCTGTGGTCCTCTCTGCTTCTTGCATTTAGGGGTTCGCTCTAGCCTGGTTTTGAAGGAGCACTGTATCGAGATCTGAAATATTTCACTGAATATTTTCTGTGTGTGCATGTGCGTGTGCGTGTGTGTGTGTAGGAGGGAGACTGAATGCTACATGTGGAAGTCGACCCTTGGGCTGAGCAGCACTTCTCTTGTAACAAGTTACACACTCCTTTCTGTTGAGTAAAGTGGAACCATACTTTGCTTTGCTCAACGAGCAGTGTGCAAGTCTGCGTCCTGCTGCAGATCACGAATGGGCTGCTTTTTTCATTATTTTGGTGCTAATTCCAGTCTTGCCCATTGGAAAATGCCTCCGATACCTTTGAGCACAGCAAAAAAGATGTGCTCTTGCTCACGCGTCTGCCACGCCTACCCCACATCCCAGGTGTCAAGTGGCACGTAAGCCAGGAAAGACCGCGGAGGTGCCCTCGGGCCGAGGTGGGCGCGGGAGCAGGAGTCGTGTGTATGGGGTTGTGCGCCTGCCCCGCCATTCACCGAGCAAGTCGGCTAAGACAGGGACAGTGACGGCACGCACAGCACACGGCTCTTCTGGAAGAGTGCTCCAGGAGCTC